>NC_092632.1:43166872-43766872 GCF_039555335.1 Amphiura filiformis | reverse complement strand
AGGACAAATATGTGACATTTTCGAAAAATGATTTTCTCCTTGGCTTGCTTGCGTGTCCAAGCAATATTAACCTAAATAGCATGCACAAAACATCCACTTCCAAATCAACACCAAAGATTCAATCGATGTGCATGTATAAGTCAATACAAACACACTCACTCACTACAAACTATGCAAAGTTCTTTGCCTTTTATCTCCAACCCGTGATCTTAGCAAAAAAGTGGATGTTGACATGATAAGATAAATTATCATGCCAAATCAACTTTAATAACAAAAGGGTAGACATAGCGAGATAAATAATATGCCAAGTCGACTTAGTCAAAACGAATGTCGACATATTAAAAGTACATGTAGAATAATATTCGGTGGTGTCAAATTACATTAAGGTTACTGTTGGTCAATGTTACATTAAGGTTACTGTTTTACATTTTACATTTACCTTTTACAAAAAGGTTACTATTGCTTTCTTGCCCTGCGGGGCCCTTATATTGGGGTCACACTTGGAGTGTTTTGTCGTCGTATTGGAGTCGCCGGCCTAGGTGCTGCCGGCCCTGCGGCCTTGATGTTTTCAATATGTCAACAAAAACATCAAGGCCGCACTCCAAGTGTGACGCCAATATAAGGGCCATGCAAGGCAAGAAAGTAAGAGTAACCTTAATGTAAAACAGTAACCTTAATGTAATTTAATACCACAGAATATAATATATACTACTTTTAATATTAATGTTTTACATTGTTACCCCTTAATTTCCCTCATTCTTCAAGCACTGCCCTATAATCGCGGGCTTATTTGTAGTTTAAGGTTGTTGGTTAGTGGTTCTTTGTAGCCCTGCGTGGTAAACTAGTTAGATATCCAAATTTGGCGGTAAGTGGTTCTTGTTGTAACAAAGCGTAAGCTTAATGTAAAACAGTAACCTTAATGTAATTTTATAGCCACCCCATCATGTGATGGCAAGTGGAAGCCTTTCAAATTTCGTACGGTTTTTTTTTCTCGACTGGTTAAAATTTGAACCCCCAGTTGTGACCGCTTTCTTGAATGACACTTATTACAGTGAATATTAATTAGCACTTGAAAAAGAGTAAAACACAGTAGGCCACTATATATAATTCAGAATGATGTCAAAATTAATGTTCATGCATGCACATTTAAGCGTTTTTAAACGTTTAATCAACAGATTTATTCTCTTCTTGATATATATAAGCGTATACGCATGCCAATGCGATGTGATGAGTGCCACATAATCAATAAAAGTGGGATCTTTCGGGCACATAACACACGGCCTGTCTTGTAGTGTTGCAAATTAGTTGCAAATTACTTCAATACCAGATTTAGACTTTAATTTCCATATTGAAAAGTTTATCGGAATCGATGGAAATCCTACTAACATCCTAATTTTATCCAAGAAAACAACAACAAACAAACAAACAACAAATGTTGAGTGTTTTGGGGGCCCGGGTTTGGGGGGCCTAATTGAAGGCTAATTGACTGACTATAACTCCTGAATAAAAACTAAAAGCATCATTTGAAATTCATATTCTAATTTGGTTACTTATGGGTAAGAATCGTATGCAATAAGAAGGTGGATGCATTCTCCTTGATAAAGTTACAATTCGTTTTTTGAAAACTGCTACTTTGAACAGAATTTGTACTTGTACTTTTTCATGTTCACCGCGGTATAAAACACACACACACACAAAAGAATGGTGTACTTGATCATTCTTCATGGTGTTTTTTTCCATCAGGCTCAAGTGAGGCCTAAAGTTAAACAAGTTTCACATTCACCTATTTGGACTGGCTCACTTTGGTTCGGTGCTGATGGGCCGTATACAAATTTTCAATCAATTTTATAATTTTATGGGACAAGTATCAATATTGTACATTTGTGTTTGGGAGTGGCCTTCTCTCCTTTTTCCTTTTCCTTGCTATTTTCTTCCATTTCTTGCTTTGTTTATCAAAGCTAGCCAAAGCTATCTAGGCCAGCATGTATTTTGTTAGCATACTTTATTATCCAGGTTTGTGCTTTTTTGTAGTATGAGCTTGGTCCATGGATTTCCCATGGATTAGCATGTGTCCCTCATACGGACCAACCTGTAAAACAAACAAACAAACAAACAATTCCGAAAAGCTATAAAAATATAACCCGATATTTATTTATTTATTTATTTATTTATTTATTTATTTATTTATTTACAAATTCAAAGTATAGACCTCTGGCAAGGCAACCAGAGAAAATAAAGGTAGAGAAGCGACACTCCGTACAATTAACGTGCAGACGGCCTATACCGATGTGAGGACAGAAAATGTGACTCTCCTGCTAGTCTCGGGCGCGGGCCAGACTGTATGCGGTATGAACAAAAACATAATTAACTGGTTGTGTAGGAGACTAGCAGGAGAGTCACATTTTTCTGTCCTCTGCTGTCCTCCGGAGTGTCGCGGTCCTGAGGCAACCGTTACTTAAAGTTTCACGGAATACCCTCACTTACGATCATTGGGTAAACCGATCATCAGACGGATAGTTTGTCATGATTTCAAATTTACAGAAATGTTTATACGAGTATATACATTCTGTGGTGTCAAAATCATGACGAACCAAACCAACCAGAACAGTCTCTACTCCAAAAGTAGTCGAGAGTGCTCAACCACTAAAAATAGTGGGGCGTATTATAACAAGTTTACTTTACAAGTGACTAACTTTGGAATTTTAGAGTGCTCAAACCCATTACAGGTGAGCAATAGAAACAAATTCAAAGTATAGACCTCTGGCATTTATTTATTTATAAATTATCATAATATTTATTTATTTATTTATTTATTTATTTATTTATTTATTTATTTATTTATTTATTTATTTATTTATTTATTTATTTATTTATTTATTTATTTATTTATTTATTTATTTATTTATTTATTTATTTATTTATTTATTTATTTATTTGGAAAACGCTTTTATAACAGCGGCACCCACCGTCTTGGTGGTGCATCCATAAACAAAAGTTAACAAGAATTAAAAGATGATACTGAAAGTATTTACAAAAATTGGGGTCCTAAAAAGGGGGATCAAAAAAAATTCAGTCCTTAAATAGGGGGATCAAAAAAAAATTGAGGGTAAAATTCCGGGGTTAAATGTACGAGAAGGCATGTACATTCCAACATTTTTAAATGTTAAGTATTCGATTTTGTAATCTCAAGCTACAAATCAACAAAATGTGCGCACTTTACAATTTGGGTGTAACACTATGGCTCCAATGAGTAATAACTCCAAACGGTAATTTTTAGCTAATGAGTTAATGACCATAGGGCCCGGGGGCACTTCAATATGAAATGATATAGGTGTAGGGCTGGCACTTTCGCACTAACGGGCATTCGGTGAGAGCAAAATGTAAAAAATATGGGGTCATTGGGTGAGAACATGATTTTTGGCATTCGGTGAGAGCAAAATGTAAAAAATATGGGGTCATTGGGTGAGTACATTACCTTTTTTTTAAATGGAATCTTTGGGTGAGAGCCGAAACAGCGCCACAGAAACCTCGAAAATTGAATTTCTAGTTCTAAATGGCTTCAAATTTCTTTGTTTTTTCAAAATAAGTAACAAAATCAGTGATAAATGAAAGTTGCTGCTCAAATTGAACTTGTAAGAGTCTTTGGGTGACAGATCAAATGGAAAAATAGGGGGTCTTCGGGTGACAGAGCATGTGATCGTAAAAAAATATGGGGTCTTTGGGTGACAGCGATGCTGAAAAAGGGGGTCTTAAGGTAGCTGTGTACTCTCAGATACGCATGTAGTAAAAGTGCCATAACTTTGTAATTATTCACGCAAGACATATAAAAGTATACATTTTTATAAAGGCAAGACATCAATGAATCTCAATATAAGTACATTTTTGGTGTAAAAACAACGATTATGAAGAAAATCACAAAAAAGTGAATTTTTGGCCATTTTTGTTCGGTACATCATAACAAAAAAACACTCTTTCCAAATTTGTTTGTTTTGCTTTTTTTCTTAATCTTGAGGCACCATTCCAAAAACGTTTTTTTTAGTTTTTTGATATTGGCCTTATTTTTTGAGATATTGACCAAATAAGGCATCAAAATGAACTTTTTAAAATTCACAAACGCGTATTTGCACAAAATGATGCCTAAAATCGGAAATAGACCAAAATAGAAAAAAATGAGAAAAACGTTTCTTAAGGCGATCATGCTTTTTATGATGCTGTATTTATTGAGTTATCGTGTACCTAAATCGTCATTTTACCGAGAAAATGAACATTGAAATAAAGGCCGATGAAGTTTAAAGTGGTCACATTTTGCACTTTGATCGAAGCTTACAGAAGAATGCGGCAGTTCTCGTTTTCTACCTTACATTACGTGAACATCGGGTAAATCCACAGCCCTTGAGAAATTTGGGCGAAATCTATTCATATCTTGATGTTTAAATCGGGGAAAGAACTTGAAAAAATCACATTTTATCAGCTAAAACGGAGCCATTTGACCGCTAGGTTTTTGTGAAATCAGTGCTTCCGTGATGTTTCCATAAGATGCGCCGCGCATGCAGATAAGCGTCGCGTATGCGTAGCGTATTTGTGCGTTACCAAAGTGCGCGATACGCAACGCGATGCGTTGTTGCGCGCGTGTACCTTGCTGGTACAACAAAGATTTTCTTTCCTTTTAAATTTCAAACACGAGTGGAATAGTGAAATAAAATCCTTAAAATATTACAGTTGGAGTTTACAAATCTGGATTTTCATTCCTTGTATTTATAAAAAACATAACAAAGTACAAACATATCAAAAAACTCAATTTCGCGAAAGAAACATTGTCTAGAGTACACAGCTGCCTTAACAGCCCTACATACGCGTCACCTCCAAAGTTGGAGTGCCCCCCCCCCTCCCCCCAATATTTTGATAGGGGGATGGTCCATACAATCATCTCCCCAATGTTGACGCCTGTATATGGGTTTCTAACCAAAATTAACCCCATATTTGGTCATTTTAAAATAAAAAGTGCCAATTTTTTGGCGCTTAGCGCAAATTAATTCCAGTTTCGTACTATATTTCACCAGTTTAGCTTCAATATAGCAAAACTTTTTACCATAAACTTATTTTGTCGGCAAAAGGCAAAAGAAATCTATGCCACAGTTAATGATGTAGGCTACCAGGTATATTTTTGGTTTTTTTTTAGGACATGAAGGGGGGTCAAAAAAATTTTAGACGATATAAAGGGGATAAAAAAATCCACCCTTTTTAGGGGGATCACAAATTTTTGACGTCCGAGGTTCCAACTCCCCCACCAAAGTATTTATGAACACTCCTTAATATCTAAAACGTAATGTCTTTTTAAAGAACAGTTCTTGTTTAATGCAAAAAATCGCCCAGCCATTGGTAACCTAAGTTCCTGAGCCCTCACTCACAATTAACCTATCAGGACGGAACAAAATGACCATGCGTAGCTGATATTTGGCTGGTTGATTAACTTAATTCAACAGCTGTCAAAAGGTCATTCAAGGTCATATTTGGACGTGGCCGGCCGTGATCATGTTTTTGTGCGGAAAAGGCCCAATTTTGGCCTTATTTGTGTTAGCCTTATTGCCGTTTGTGTCTTATGCTTGGGATTCAGACGACTTCGAACTGTTCGACTTGGTAGAAGAGGTCAAACGGAATTTTTATGAAGTTTTGGGACTAGATCAGGTAAGCTTACGTACTAAGCTTACAAGTACGGCGATCCTGACTTTTAGACCACCCTCGCTATATCATGATATAGGGCTCAAATATTACTATTTCATCAAGGTTTAATATTCTAACAAGCTTAAACTAAAAGTTTCATCTAAGGAGTCAAGCTTTAAACTATTAAGCAACAATATCCAACAAGCTAAAAACGATTTTTTACCCATTTTTTAACAAGCTAAAACCAATTTTTGAAAAGAAGCTTTAACATCAATTTTTTCATTGTAAAAACCATCTAAAAAAAAATTAAAAATACAGTGACCTACCTAATATTACTAATCTATGTTTCCGATGATATCCAAGAAGCTAAAATATTGAAAAAGAGGGCAGGGCTTTGAGTAATGAGGGAATATACGAGGTAAAATACATCACGTTTTTCGAGAAATTCGCCATCTTGAATAAATGCAGAATTGCGTCATGCAGTAAAAGCGATGTCAAGCGCGCTTGAAAATGCATGATACGCTAAGCGTAAATTACCGTCAAAATGAGCGTACATCAAGCGCTTGTGCTTCTGCGAAAACCGGAGCTGGCATCACCGGTTTTGTAACCAGCTCTTTTACGTCAAAAATAGCTATAAAAGCGTGAATTTTGGAACAAAATAAA
Organism: Amphiura filiformis; assembly: GCF_039555335.1. Classification (NCBI taxonomy): domain Eukaryota; kingdom Metazoa; phylum Echinodermata; class Ophiuroidea; order Amphilepidida; family Amphiuridae; genus Amphiura; species Amphiura filiformis. The sequence continues at coordinate 43,760,548 of NC_092632.1, read as the reverse complement.
GCTTGTTTGATGGAATAAAAGGTATGTTTGTACAGTTGAAAACATGTTTAACCTTGTTGCGAAAGTTTAATATGATAAATTTGCAATTTGTACCTTATATAGCTCGGGTGGTCTAAAAGTCAGGATCGCCACAAGTACTTACAAGACAGTTAATTATTGATTCACGGTTCATCATGCTCATGCACTGTCTTGTCATGCTTGTACAAAACATACATGTACTACTAACTTAGTACATTTACTAGTCCGAATAATCAGACCCAGAACAAAATATTAATTTCTGACATGATCCTGTTCTGGGTCTGAAATGTTTCTATCGAAATCTTGATGGCAAAGTGGACAAAAGAAGCACATGGTCCTACTCCACAGTTTTTTAATCCCCTATAACCCTATTCATGTTGCGTGAATCACTCTATTGTGGACCATCCTTTTGATACTTGAGTATTTGGACAAGCGGAACAGTTTTGACAGACCCTTTGCAGCTGTCTACCTCTCTGTTTGTAAACAAACGAGGAGGTCGAAATCGTCCTCCTCGCGGAATAGGAAATTCAGCGTAATAGTACGGCACTGTACATTTACTAGGGATTCAATCAATCCTGTTTCACTGCTGTGTCATCACCGATTAACAACGATGCGGCCGCGTGGGGCAGCTAGAGCTGCCATCGCGAAGTAAACCACGCAGAATTGTTATAGGTATGCCAGGTGAATTCAAATTTGCCATCAAACTGCATCATGTTATATATCAAATTAAAGCCCTTGAGTAAAGAAAGCCAACACTGAAAACCTTTTGTCATAGCACTTTCCGTAGCAAAGTTACATCTAGTCAAAGATTGACTTTCATCAAACATGTCAAAAAAGATTCTGCTAGCAAAATTCCCCAAAACAGCATTACGGGGTGTTTCTAGATCTTAGTCTCATGGCGATAGCAGCTTTTTTAATGGAACTGCTATCAAAATCCTCTGAAATTCCATACTGTGCGAGTCTCTCATCACCAAAAAAAATCATATATTTGACATCACTGTTTATCAACAAAGGCGAGGGACTCGTCTATCGATATGCTCGAATGAGCCGCTACGCTGTTCAATGGCTTTCCTGTTCTATATGAAATGTTGTGGGCGATTTAAAATGCACGTGCCCTTAGCAGACTACGATGCGTCACGCACACTGCAGGGCAACAAACAATGGAAATTGCCATAATCTTTGCAGCGCATACTGCCGGGCAATGGCGTCACATGCCAAGTGGTCTATAGACAACATATTTTTGAAGGTTTCCTTGAGCAAGCGGTTCTTTTAAATTTCAATGTAAATTTGTATTGCCGGTTTAGGCCATTTTGACTGACTAGCAAATGTGTTAACCGAGGTTTCCCTGTCATACCTAGTAGTTGTTAATCGTTGATATTGACAGTGTAATCATACTGACATTTTTTTAACGGAACAACTCTAACTCTTCACTATTAGTTGGACAATATTTGTGAGTCCTGAAACACGTAGCGAAAGATTGTGATGGACCCAGTAAGTTTATCCGCACAGCATGCTAGTATGACATACATCATGTATGGGCTGGATTGAACCAACTTGACACGACGCATTGAATTTGTGTGGACTGCACTAGTTGCAAAATGTACACAATGAATTCCCACCAATAGACACCCATATGGCCAATTCCACCGTTACAGACGTTACAGATACATGCAACTTTTAAGTGAATAGCACACATGTTTGCTGTTAGGATAACACTTTATTTCTTTGTATGCTACTACATTGTAGTACACACTCTAATGTTCAATATAATGAAGCAATTTTGTTTTGGCTTTCTTAGTTAATTAGCTACAGAAATTAGAAACGAGCGTTACGGACGTTACTCGAAAGTGCATGCTATTTTGACAGATGGTACATATCCTTAAATCTCCATTCAGTTCTGTGTTTTATTTTTTTCTGTTAACTATATTGAGCAAGCCCTGACTCCATTCTATGTAAACATGAAAAGCAAGTTTGAAATTAATACTCCTGTATCGTCCTACACTGTTAATTTAGTGTTACGGACGTTACATTTTATCTCAAATGTAACGTCCGTAAGCGTTTTCATAATGAAAAAAAAACTGTCAAGGTGCTTCCTCAGATTTTTTCTTTACTATCTTGAAGTAGGTCTGACATCAATCTATGGAGGCATCATTAGCAAATTTGAAATAAATGCTCCTGTTTTGAGCAATAATGTTCCAAAATTTTGTTACGGACGTTACAAAAGGCACTTTTGGCATGGAATTGGCCATATGATAAAGGACGCGATGGTGGGATATTTCTCACTAAGGTAAACGTAAAAACACATACATTTATTGTACCACGTACCCTTATGCCGTGAGTGATGCATTGACATTGTTTGTTTACCCAGGAGGGACACATCATAAGCTTTAAAATGGTATATCATTTGACTTCAAACATGTCAAATGATATCCAGAAGCGGGTTTATGGTTTGTTGAACTTTGCTCCTTCAACAAAATGGTACCTTTTTCGGTTCTACCTCAGTACCTGTGTCTCTTTTTCCACATTGCTGACTACAAACAGTCATAATTGGCGGTCATTTCAAATCATCCCCAGGTCAACAAGGTTCATGAATTCATGTCCTTGTATTGTTAATTGTTGTTTATACATTCCTAGACCAAAATACAATGCTTTGTAACCCAATACTTGAACAGGATTTAGCCAAAGCAAACAAAAACCAGAGCTATTTCAGAATTCTATCTATAGAAGCTTATTATCCTCTTCAACAAGAGGATTATTGATTGGTTTAAAATGAGATGCATGTCACCAACTTGAGGTACCGGGGTACCTATGATTGAATACGACCTTCAATTCATGCACATCACTCTAACTCAGAATACAATTTAGGACATTACGACTCATTCGTTGTGTACGGTCACAATTCTACAATTTTACTCTTAGCCCTTATATGGTGAGAAAGGAAACCGGAATTCCAATCTCAAGTCCCGATGCAAAGGCTAATTGTAATGAGTACCTTACACAATGAGCAAGCATGTGGCATTTGGTCGGTCAGCATGACGTCACTTGCAATAGGTCGCTTCTTCCCCTTTGTTTTTGCTGGGGTTTGGCTGTTCCATTTCACATGCTCTGGCATGAAGGGACGCTTAGTCGGAAGTCACAAAAAGCTGCTGGTCCGTGTACAGGAAGAGTCATCCCTGTGTGTGTCAGAGTTATTCGAAAAGAAAAAGGATACCATTTCCGGTTCTGATCTATTAATCCTAGGACTTGTTGCAGGATATTTTGATGTGATGCTATAAAAGCCCTGTCAACTCAATCAAGACTTTGTGTTAAAGAGAAAAGACCACAAAAACTGGACTACAACTTTCTGTCTAGTCTTCATTTTGTTCATCACAGCAATGTGGACATAGCCTACCCCTGTTGGGAAACTGACCAAAGGGGAGTGGCAAATATTGTATGTATGTAAGATTTCTATCAATTGTAAAGAGTAATGAAGGGTATGGTATTCAACTTGACAGGAGGCAATTCAAATTGACCTTTTACTGGGTGACATTGCTAAGACTTACTTTTCTCTTTTTGGTGTGTATAAAAGTTAAAGTTCAATCTGAAATGAATAATATACCGTCCAATGTTTTTTTCTCCTGTATTTTTCCTTTCAACAGTCAGCAACTAGTGCAGATATTCGCAGAGCATACAGGAGACTGTCACTTCAACTTCATCCAGATAAAAATAAAGAAGAGGGAGCTGAAGAACAATTTAGACAAGTGAGTCTCACGCTCCAGATAAAAACTCAATTTCACCATACTTTCTGAGAATCAAATCTTATTCCCGTACAGAAATTTAACAGAATCACTAGATTTGATACCAGTACCAAAACTACACAGGAAACCCACCTGTGGCTGTCTCCTAGAAATATTGGTGCACATAAAAGCCAAGTAGTAAATTTAGCACAAATACAAAGACTTGATTGACAAAAGTCACACTCAAAGTGCAGTGCAACAGGTGCATCATTGTTGTACAATGACCATTTACAACAGTTAATCTGAACTGGTGTTTATAGAGATAATCTAGACTAGAAACGTGAAGATAATCTTAATCTTTGGTAGTTTAACTTCTGCAATATGACTATGTGATGGTACTGGATCTTGTGTAAAGCTGGTGTCTTACTTTACATTTATTTACAGCTTGTGGCTATTGCTGACGTTTTAAAAGATGAAGAAAAGAGGCAAAGGTATGTAGAATTTAAAAAAAGTGTATTGGATGACCAGAGGGTGGGGAAAAGGGCAAGATAATCAATTTCATGGTAGAGCTATAGATCACCTGAGTGCAGTCGCATTTGGAGCCACCTGACTGAGTGCAGCCACATTTGAAGCCTTGTTTCACCTTATTGAAGATAATTAGTACTCTCTAGTGGTGGCTTGGCAAATGGTCCTTGAATTTCATTAATGTTTGTATCTTCTCTGTGCCCTAACTGATCAGTACTTGACACTCTTGAGGTCTCTGGATTGCAGATCAGACTTGGTGGCTTAAAGACAGATATTAGATTTTTCTCATGTATTTTTTATTTGTAAATAAACCTGACATACCTGTAATCAGTGTTGTAAAGAGTCAGATGGGTTTCCGACTTGAGTCAAGTCAATTTGCCAGAAAATGTGACATGAGTAGACTCAAGTCATTTACAACACAACACTGCCTGTAATCATTGGTCATACTACCCTGCTTCTAAGTTTCATAGCCTAAAATGGGTGAGAAATGATCAAATGATGATATTTGGCGAGGAGTTCCATTTTGTTTTATCAATGCATCAATGATCTATTGTCCTTTTTTTATCTAGGTATGATCATGTCCTTGAGCATGGTCTACCAGACTGGCGTCAACCTGTCTACTATTACAGACGAGTCCGTAAGATGGGACTTCTGGAGTTATCAATACTTCTTACTATTATCCTGACTGTGGGTCACTACTTGGTTATATGGTCCATGTACTGGGAAAGACGTTTTGAACTGGTAGGTAGAATAAAGAGATCAAAAGCAGATCTACGAATATTGAGAGAATTTTTATAACATACATATAAGTGTCAAAAAGACACAAGATTTGAGTGTTTTGGTGAGAAGGGGTACTGCATTTTAGGGACATGGCATAGTTCCCCATGGACACATCTACTTGTTGGATAGACAACTGCTGCTAGAATTGTCTTATAAAGTAAAATGTTATAAACAAGAATGATGATTGAAAGCATGATATTTATTATTATGTAATTTATGTTTATAATGGTTTTAAAGGGGTAACCCTATTGGTTTTGGATATGGATTGTCTTTAAAATAACATAATAATATCAAATATTGTCCCCTTTATGCTGCTTTGTGAAAAAACAAGAGCATTTTCAGCGTAAATGTGAATAAATAGCCAAATTTGCAATCCAATACCTTGGTATGCGTGAATTGCATTCTGGGCAGCAAGCAACAAAAACACATGCAGTGCGTGTGTGATTGCATTGACACCAAGCTCCACTAGTACACGTTCCGAAACTTGCGATTGTGACATTAGTTTTCATATAATAGACTTACCACTTACCACAACCAGTTTTTCCATGTTAGTCTTTATATATCGTTCATGATAGATTTTTGTGTATAAATTATGGCAATCGACCTGACGACAATGGCATGCTGCAAATGCCCGTATTGAATGGAAAATTTTAGTTTTTAACTCTTTTTCGTACCATTTCAGAAAAAAAGGAAACAAAATATATTTCCCCTTGCAATATGTACATTTCAAATGAATATAAAAAGTTTGGGTTAAAATAAACCTTCCACTACCGGGTTTTGAACCGGGTACCTTTTGGGTAAAAACATAACACGCTTATCATGTTGGAATTTTTAGAGCTACATACTACCGCCGTAAAGCTGGAGTCTCCTCAGCAGTTAGTGTGGTTCGCTTTTTTCACAGAATGTGAATGACGCGAAACCAAAGTAGCTGTTGAGGAGACTCTGATGATTCGTTCATAATTCCCTGCCCAGAAATCCGAAGTACTTTTTAGTATTTACAAAGTGGTAGCCTCTAAAGGCCGCTGTGTTTCATGATTTCTGATCTAAAATATTATGTGATACCAAAACCTCATCAACAATGAAAAATATAGGGGGGATGATGCTGTCGATCGGGTTATGGACCGTTAACTTAAAATTAATAGCATCTATAGCATGTGTAATTTCATAAGTGGAGAATTTGTTCTGATGTAAATATAACAAATTTTTATATAATTTACAGGAGGAATCTATTTTCAGCAAGAAGAAGAAGAAAAGCAAGAAGTCGAGCAAGCAAGCAGGAGAAAATCAGACCCAACCGGATCCATTATCCATCCTGGATGATCCAAGTATTTTATCCAAACCTCAAATTTCTGACATCATCCCATGTCAAATCTACAGACTTATCAAAGCCATAATCCTGGGTATACCACCTTCAATTGTATGGACCATTGCACAAATACAGGAATGGAAGGAATCTAGAAAGAGACAGGAGGAAGAAGATGTTGAGGAGGAAGATGAAGAAGAGGAGGTGGTATATGATGATAAAGAAAGGATAAAAAGGAGGCAGAGGATAAATCCAGCCTTGTATGAATATGATAGAACTAGTATAGCACCGGTTACTAATGTAGGTAGCCAAAATGTGTGTGATACCAAAAGTGCAATAAATGATGAGCAGCAGCTTCAAAGCAAGCAGGTAAGCATTGTAAAGTTTGTGAATTATATAATCTGTCTGAATGTCAAAAATGACTTACACTTCATTTAGACCTCTTTGTACTTCCCAGCCTGGCAACCTTCTGCTTATCTTCAGGCTGCCATACCACTGCAGCAGTCATATACAATTTTGTACTAAAGTTATATCATTGTGCCTCGTTTGGATGTAACCAATTCAATTCCATATTCTCAGTTTGACTTCATAGCTAATCCATGTTACTTGATTTTGGTTCTTTAAACAATTTTGATGTTTTACCTTTTAAAAAAATACTACGGTATACTATATACTAAATATAATACTGTATTCAAGCATTGATTTTAGGTGCTGATAATTATATTTCTATAGTTGTCTTTTCTGACCACTGTGTTTGTGATGTTACATTTTCCTTTTTTCCAGTCTGGTAGTGAGTGGACACCTGAGGACACAAGTAAACTAATCCGAGCCATGGCCAAATATCCAGGTGGTACTTCAGCACGCTGGGAGAAGATAGCCAGTGAAGTGGGATGGCCAGTAGATCAGGTAAGATTGATGTCATAAATTTTTGACTTTTCTGACAGTGAGCGTAATGTATTAATATTATTTTGAAGTATGTGCCCTGGTTGCATCTGGAATACAGTAAACATGGTAAAGCTTGTGCATGTACTCAGCAGAAAAACCTTTAAAGAATTGGTTTGGGCCAGGGGCTATGTAGTACAAATGACCATATGGGGATGGGCCGCAAACGTGGGTAGCATTTGCGGCCTTTTGGTATATCAATGACCCCCTTTTCTAGGCCAAATTTTTGAAATTTCACCAAAATTTGGGGTAAAAACTATGATAATTTGGGTTAAATTGGGTCAAATATTTTGATTTATGGTATATTGATGGGTCCACTTTCAAATTCTCAGCAGCACAGTCCTACCAAAACCAAACTTGAGTACCCCCCCTCCCGGCGGTTTGGCTGCGCCACATACATTATTTACATTTTTACTGTCTGACATTTAATTTGGGTGTGAGGATAGAGCATTACCCTTTATTTCTTAATTATTACTTACAGGTGACAAAGAAAGCCAAAGCAATCAAAACGTCTGGGTATGCAACTCATGTGGATACAGCAGCACAGGGTAAGTATGCCACCTTAAAGAATGTCACCATCAAAACAAGATTGGTAATGTGGTGAATTGATCTTGGTGTTATTTTATTTTATTTTATTCAGCATGTTAAAATGGAGACACATTACAAACATTATATTACACTGGTTTAATAATAATACTGAGTCTTGAGATATAGTTTAGTAGTGATATTTATTTCTTTGTCTCTCCATAATATAAATAATACAAAATACTCGAGTGAAAATCATAATGTAATGTGCAGAGCGAACCCGTTGTATCGTGTTGGTTCACGAAGAGAGAACTCCCAACTAATTGGTTTTCTCCTCACTCCCAGGTTTTTACAAAAATCTCAGCCCAGGCAATATCTCAAATGATTGGTTGAGATAGGGTATCTCCATTGATATCTAAATTTCTTTTGTCCCAAACTAGATCAAACTGGATATGAATAGATCGGAAGATATTATTTTGTGAACAAGAATATCCTGAAAAGGGGTCTGCTCCCAATCAACATTCCGCACTGTTATACACACCTTAAACAAGGGTGGATTTTTTGTTTTGTAAATGAGCTAAAAATAACAACATGTGGTACATCTAAAACTACAAATGAACAACATGTCATCACTTAACTGTAGTGATGTACTTATTTAATGTCACCTGCTCTATATTCTAGGTATCACTGGTGGTGTCCGACATACAGTCATCAGCAAATCAGGAAAAGTCCTAGGTGATGATGGCACAAACCTGCCAAACAATCAAACATCATCAAATGACCAAAGTACTGCCAATGGTTATGATGATAAGTCTTACGAGAGCCAGGGAAAACACAAGACTGCTAAACCAATCAAGTCATCAGACAGAACGTTAGTGATAATGCAACAGCAACAGCGAAATGCTGTTGATAAATCAAGAACCGCTGATGAGAGCGATGAAAAGCAGGATGATGGTGCTAATGATATAATATATCCTGGAGTGGAGTCTTGTTCATGGACACAGAGACAACAGAAAGTGTTGGAAAAAGCACTCAGTGTGTATCCAAAAGGTACTGATGCCAGATGGGACAAGATTGCAGATTCTGTACCAGGAAAGTCCAAAGTAAGTCTGGTCATGTGATATATTGTGACATGTCCTTGGTTTTAAATACAGACATTATTAACCCTAAACCAAGTCTCACTAATACTCACTATTGAAACCACTGCGTGCATGCATTCCATGTGACTTGATGATGCAGTCAGCCTATTAAGTCATATATACCCAGGGAATCGCTGCCCGGAGCAGAGTGATCTTCTGCGTGGCATGCGAGGGGTTCAAGGTTCTTATCCCGGTGTACCAAGTGACTTTTTGTTTCTTCTTTCCCTTCCGATAGCAAAAAACCCACAGGTAGGGTTGGGGTCAAAGGACATTATTAAAGGACATTGGGTCCTTGTGCTTTTAAATGTAGCAGATAATAACATTGTGCATTTGTAATTTTAATATTTATGCAAAAAATTGTGTAATTGGCCCCATAGAGCAGATCATGTTACATTATACGCTACTTATTTGTAGACAATTAAAAGTACTTTTCCTTCTTCTCATAGCTTTATTTATTGTTTTAATCTATCTAGGAAGAATGCATTGTCCGCTACAAAGAACTGGTAGAAGTGATCAAAAGGAAAAAGCAACAAGCTACTGCAGCCGGAGATCAGTAAAGTGCAACTCAAAGGTGACTCAGTATTGTGTCCAAGCTTAGTTACGAAGATATTCATAAGAACTGGAAACACATATTATAGAGTATAATCTTTTCGCAGCCAACTCATTATCTTTTATGGTGGCACATTGGACCCATGAACAAAAGGTCCAAAGTTCCTAATCAATTTTAAGTAAATTTCCTTTTGTTTTTTCCTTCTTTTTGTTTTATGACTTTTCATTTCTATATAAATGCGTATTGGAAGAAGTTTAAAGTCTGTTTCTTTGAAATGACCACACATTGAAAGGTTTGGAAAAAATGGTCATGTCACATAAATTACAATTCCTACATACTTACTAACTTATATTAAAGGTAATTATATATTGTGACATAAACTCATGTTGGACTATATTTCTCTTTTGAGTGTTATTATTAGACCTACGAGGTAATCTTGACTCTCCTATTCTTTTTTTTGGGGGGGGGGTGTAAAATCTGGGGATTTAATTTCATAGTGCTGTACATGTCTCTAGTCTCTGATATCAAGCGTTAATCAGTTGTACATAATGTGTATAATAACAGGAGATATTGTCAGTGTGCCAAACAGATCTTGCCACCAATTGGCTTTATGGGGAACAAGTTTTTCTTAATGGATGCATGGATCTTGATAAGTTTGTTAAATTTACTATTATTTATTGACAAAGGGACAGTTTTTACTACCATTGTGTTTGCTACTGCAGCAGTACCATTTCTGCAGCTAACAAGAAACGTTCACTAGACAGATTATAATCATAGGTCATCCAAAGTTTAAATGCAAAAGCAGTGGCATGCCTGACAGGGGGATTGCCACCGACAACTTTAAGATAATAGAAAAAGAAATATTCCTTGTTCTTTGTACTTTTTAAATACGCACACATTCGGTAAACACCTCGTTTTTAGTATCCATGCGAAATGAACCTAATGTGTATCAACTTTCACCTCGCCCTAAAACTTTTTCCACTCTCTCAGTAATATTGGGCCAAACTAATGCTCACTGGGCAAAAGAAATTCCAGGCACTCCGCTGTTGTGCTAAAGTTGGCCTGATTGGGCTTGAACTTAGTGCAAATCTTCCTTGAAATTGACGATGTGTATTGAATGCTGTGTGCATGGTGGCACAGCAACAGCAATCTAAGAACTGGAATCATAAACGTGAGGTAGCTCAAGGTCGTGGTTTGGGTCAATGCAGGGTCAATGTGTTGTGCACCAAAGCAAGGCTCTTCACCCCTATCGCACATGATCGGTGTTTTTTTATTTGTTTTGGTTTTTTTAAGTGTTATTGCATTCAGCATTTCTCTTGAAAAGTTATCTATCGAAAGTTGCTTTTTTATTATGACTTGGTTTGAAATATGCAAATAAAAAAAAATGTTTTATCATCAGTAGAATTTGGTATTATCTGTTTATTTTATGGTGTGTTTGTAATTTACTCTATGGAACATGGTATTACTGAAAACATCGGTTTAGTTATTTGTCAAGATCATTTTACTAACAGCAATATAAAAATGGATTCAGAAAAAGTATAGTTTGACCTACCTGCGACATACCGTTCTTGAGTTATAAGCAAAAGGTCAAATTTTTGGCGATGGTCAGTTTTTTTGGCCACACAGGGCCAAAAATGAAAAATGTCTCGATTTCAACGCAAATGGTGTCAAATTGCTCGTCATGCAAAGACAAGTCAAAAAAGGAATTGTTTGCACTGTCTAAAATGCTTCGTTATTGACAAAATTGGCCATTAAAGGTCAATCCCCATTACAGCCTATTGACCACAACCTATGTTGTGATGTTTCCTAGGTAACGAAACATCCTACATGGTTACAACTATTGCTTATTTGACTTATTTTTACATAACAAGCAATTTGAGACCAATTTTGTTCAAATCGGAGCATTTTTCATTTTTGGCCCCTGTGTGGCAAAAAACTGACCACCGCCCAAAATTTGACCTTTTTGCTTATAACTCAAGAACGGTATGTCACAGGTAGGTCAAACTATACCTATTCTGAATCCTTGCAATGAGAGGAATAATTTGGTGTGCTTGTGAACCAGATTTGAGCAACTTTGAAATTTGACCACTGTGTTGACCTTTAATCTTGAATATGGCCAGAGTGCCGGGAAATATTTTTTGTTAACATCTTGAATGTGTTATAGGACCATAAAAGGAAACTAAAAAAGTTGGTTTGGTAGAGTCCTGGGGGGGATGCACATTAAAACCTCGTAGATACCGGACGGAAATGGCCAAACTCTTTTGTAATGCCTATTGTGATTGTGCAAGTATGACCTTGTGTGTAGATACATGTACACTAAGATACACACTGCAATTTTAGCTTATCTATACCTATATAAATAAATAATGTTTTTGCTAACCCTAGAATTGATGTTGAAACTTAAATGTCATTAAAAAAATCATAATTACAGTGTTTAATGTTGGATATCTAATGAAACATAATATAGGCCTTCTAGATACATGTTAACTACAGAAATCAAAGGGTATTAAATGCTTGCCTATTGGCCCATTGTTAAATATCTCTGAACAAGCATCTTGAAAAATCGACTGATCAGGTAAAAATGGTGACAAAAATTATTGGAAAGAGCTATACCTGCTTCTAAACTTCTAATTAATGAAAGCATGATGCTAGTTTTAATGTGCTAATCAGTGGAAGTATAGACTATGCCATAGTCGAATTTTGATAAATAAAGATATGTTATTATTATGATCATGATTCATGAACCATTCTGTTGAACTCAAAATTATACTGATGTTTATTAAAATTAAAGTGTTCAATAGTAAAATGGTCATAAAGAGTTTATATAATTAGTGACAGTAAAAGTAAAAGTATAGGCCCATGTTATTGAGCACAACATAATGAACAAATCTTGCATTTATTATAATGGCTCACTTCAATACTGAACAATTTGGATTTTGAAATCTACCAGTTTATTGATCGCGAAAGCCAGAGTAAAAAATCAACAACACACATTGAAATAGCACTTCAAAATAATTACAACTGAAGAAGCACATTGATGGCAACGACCTTTTAATAAACATCTCAAAAAAAGTAACTACTAGTAACCCGCCTTAAATAATGGCCATTATTCAAAAACGGGCTATTGTATTACAAATCTGTAAAATGCGTTGGAAGCAGAATTTATTATTTTTGAAACGATAGCCCAGAAAATAATAAAACACAGGTCAATTTGAATGTAGTCAGGTCTAGATTTGAAAGTTGCACTTACAACAATACAAAAACACTCAGATATCATAACACAGATTTCCTTCCATTATACTGAACACAAATCAATAGAATTTACTGCAACTTTCAAATCTTGGGTTACATTGATTTAAACATACGCTGCACGCTGTGGCGACAATATTTAGACAATTGCTACAAATGAGGTGTCAAAATATGCAGAAATAAATTCTGCTTTCAATGCATTTTACAGATTTTTTTAAATAATGGCCATTATTTAAGGGGGGTCAGTTACTTCTTTTGAGATGTTTATAATAATGTGTTATGAGTGCTTTTTGGTTTTAGAAAAAAAGTTTTAATAACATTTAAATGTCCGGTTATATAGAGGTCATGGAAACATTTTAAATATGAAAAAACACTACAACAACATTTGAAGAAAATGTTAAAATGTTATTGTAATATAGATTGGGGAAACATTTTGTAATATTTATTTTGTCAACACAAATATAAACATGTTAGAATGTATAACATGTTACAATGTTTTGCATCAAGTTTTCAAAAATGTTTTTTGAATTTTATTAAAACGTTTTATACCCTTTATGTAGCCTGACATTTAGATGTTTTCTGTAAAAAGTTTTGTGGGTGCTGGATTGCACCAGCAAAATCTTCACAGTTTTGTTATATGTGATGCGATCAAGCAAAATCAGTCGGAACTCGGCCATAATAAATTTTCAGTTTCCTATAGGATAGTAAAAAGCATTTACAAAGCTGGATTTTGCAGAAAACCCCATTGAAATTGAACAACCAGTTCCAAAGATATGAGCAATTTAAGAGTTTCCAAAAACAAGAGGAAACAAAAGGAACAAGAAATGTCTTTAAAAAAGACAATGCCTCCAAGATACCAGTGGGCACCTTTTGTTATTAGTTAAGGAGACACTTATAATGCTAGCTTTGAGGTAACGCTATTGGATATAGATTTTTGTCTGATTGAAATATGTGAGTCCATTCTCTCCTGATTACAAGACTGAAAATTTTATTTTAATCGGATATTCGGTTACCAAAATATGAAGTTGGCAACAAATTTCTTTAATTTTTGTTATGCAATGATGTCAGGTAGGCCTTATTTTCTAATTATATATGCAAGAATTGTACAAAGTAGAATGTTCAGATCGGCTACAAAATAAGATATAAAACCCATGAATGCCTTTTTCCATGCAAATTTCCATTTGCATAATTAATTAGGGCCCTAATCAACTTTTCTAATAAGTGGCCCAAATTAATTATGCAAATTGAAATTTGCCAAGACGCAACCGTAATTTTGTAGTAGGTCTACAGTGTGTGTTCTACCCATGTACCATGCCTCAGTAGGCCTACTATAATAGCTCTTTTAATTGTATCTGAAATCTTTACTTTGCATAATTCATACATGTAATTAGAAAATCATCTGGCAACTGGACTTGTCAAAAATATAGAAAATAAAAATAAAGTTGTTGCCAATTTTTTGTTTTGGGTTCGCACCATTTTGACAGGCCATATCTCAAGAACCGAATGTAATCTACAGGGCATAAGCTTTAACATATTATTTAAATAGAAAGAAAATCTAAATTTGTGCATTAGCCAATAGGGCCACGGTCACCTAAAGCCATCTTGCAATCTTGCAGATAATTCTGATGTATGAAATAAGACCTTCAAACTTTCAGATATGAAGAGTTCCAGATGCAGGCAGCCGTTTCTGTTTTTAAATGCATATATAAATAAATAAATAAATAAAGTAATTTATATAGCGCATTATGCCAGGCCTCAATGCGCTGAACAGAGAACTAAACTTACAAATAATATGCAAAAACTACAAAAGTACATATTCAAATAGGCATAATACAACCAATACAAATTAAATTATAGTAAACACATTTAAAAAAACAAAACAATATAAAGCAATATTACACTTGATAAGAGAAACAGAATAGCATATTATAATGAACAAAAGCATGATAATTATAAACAACACACTTAAATCCAAATCACTACTCGAATCCCCAGGAATATGCCCAAGTTGTATCAAGAGTCATTTCTCGTGGAATTTTGACTGAAAATTACGATTGTAACGTTTCAGAGTAACAAATTTTCGTATCAGATTTTTTTTATGCCTGTTTATTATATTTTGTATTCAGGACTAAAATAATATTAATATTATTATATTTAGGGGGTCTTTTATAGGCCATTTCTCTTTTGTATGTGTAATTGAATAAAAAATCAAAAACATTATTGTTTTGTTTTGTTTCCTTCATTTGTGCTTTGTCTTGCATCGAAAGGGCCAATATCAACACCTTGTTTGTGAGAATTATTGTGTGGGGAAAGATGATTCTTGCATTTTATTTTTATTTTTATCTTAACAAACAAAAAGCAAATTTCTCAGTCAAAGTCTTGAAACGGTCATGGGTATGCATGCAAAAATATTGCAACAGTACCGTACTCAGTAGAACATAAAACACAACCACGCATGGGAATTGGGGAAGCAAATACTTTAAAACGAATTATTCCGAATTATATCAACGCAATAAAATTCAAAAATTGCAATATTTTAGTACATGTATTTGAACAGCAATGCCCGGGCAGCAATGAAGCCGGCCATAGGCGCGGCTAGGCGTATCATACCATACATTGCAGTTCAAATGCATCGGATCATGATTGTGGCCTAGTCGAGCCTAGCATGCATGCCAGTCGGTCTGCTGACTCGCCGCGGCACAAAAATACCTCCAATTTTGCACAAAACAATCCATGATGTCAAATTATCACATCCAAAGTGTCGCCATGAACGTCAGCTTCAACTTCTCCAGCCAAAGTTTTTGCATTAATAACCAGGTTTCATGTAATCATGAAATTAAACCTTGTTTGATGTGTATTCCCATTGCCACAGCACAACGGTTTTCCAACTTGTCTTCAACGATAAAGCTGCTGATCACACCGAAGGCTGATGAGCGCTGAGGTTACAACCTATAATTAAAGACCGAATTAAAAAAGACTAGTTTGCGTCTGACGTCATGACAAAGGCGCGCCGTGATTGGTTGCTGACCTGCGCAGTATGGCATTTTTGGTCTGGTTTACAGGACGGCATACGCAAGCTAGTCTTTTTTAATTCGGTCTTCAATTATACAACGTATGAGTTTGAAAATATTCTAATGCATAATTCATTAACTTGATAGACCCACGCCATTGGCGCCACGTGCTAGGCGTTTCTAGAATCCCTATAGAATAAGATTAATTTTAATGGTAATTTATTGCACATGCTGAGGAAGCGTGAATACCTTTTTGAACATTCGGAAATGGCGATAGGCGAATTTATGTATGGCGCAAAGAGGTGGGGGATATATATTGGGCTCTCGATATTGGGCGGAAATTAGAGTACTTGTCAGAATATAAATTTGTACAATCGGCCTACATGCCGCGCAATGTGCGGCATTTTAGGTGTAAATTTCAAAGCATACTACCTCCTGCGGAGGCAGAAAAACTTTCTTTGTTTGGCTATATCTCAAAATCAATATTTCCGAGTTCCGACTGATTTGGCTTGATCGCATCACATATTCATTTTCAACATGGAAAAAAACCTTTTGCCAAATTCACTAAGATCACTATAAACTTGACTCGCCATGTGTTTATGTATAGTTTTTACTTATAATATAATTCCCTTCCACTCAAATATCAGAATAAAAAGCAAAACTGCTTGAGGATAGAGAAAGAGACTATGTTGTCGTCTACCAACCCACAAGCTTCTGCAACTGAACTTTTTGCCTTAATTTAAGCCCCGATTTCATGTTTGAAAAAAAAAGTTTAAAATTGTACATGATTATATCTATTCTTTGCACTTTTTCCCATGAAGTTACGTAAGGGAAACCATAAAAGTATGAACAGCCTGCAGCTTATATAATGTGTTCATACTTTTCAAATGTCTCGTCACACTGGAGTTGAATTATCCGTGTCTGCAATACTCGAATACATGTGATTTGTTCGTGAAGTATTGTATTGCCTCTTTTCTTCAATCCTCAACTGCCAACGCTTCATCAGTGGATCTGCCAGTACGATGACACCCATGATTAAAACCATCATACCGCACACAATGTATGGCAAGTGGAACGTGCCTGTTATGTCATAGAGAAACCTGTGCATAAAAATTAAATTTGGGAAAAATTTTGTCATTTATTATTCCTATATAGGCGAAAATTTCATTTTCGTATCTTCATAAATTATTAAAGTATTAAGGTGGTATTGGAGGCATTATGGAGGTGCTCTGACATAACGGTTTTTAAAATATATCAATTTATATTTGCTTTGTATCTTATTGTTTTTATCAATAATCAATAAAGTTAATGAGCTAAAATGATTGGAGAAGCTCATTAACATATAATTTTTTGCCAATATTTTGCTAAAATCCATGCATAAATGTTCAGGGTACTTTTGCCCCTTTTATTTTGCATACTTTTGCCTTGAAACTTGCAAATTAGCTCATTAATTATGCAAATATGCAAATTAGAGGAGGCTTCACTATATAATACATTAGAACATATTAGAAACACGTTGACCAAGTTTCAGGGCAAAAGTATGCAAAATAAAAGTACCCTGAACATTTATACATTGATTTTTAGCAAATTATTGGCAAAAATTACATATTAATGAGCCTTTCCAATCCTTTTAGCTCATTAACTATATTGATTATTGACAAAAACAATAGAATACAAAGAAAATATAAATTGGTGTATTATGGAAACCGTATGTCCGATTTGCTCCAAACAAAAGGCATATTAATCAGTGTGCTTTATCCTACTTAATTAATCTGTTTAAAACATGCTCAGAGCATTTCCTAATTTCTAGAAAATGCCTCCAATACCACCTTAAAAACGGTATATTATGTGAATAGCATAGCATGCTAGTGGTTAAGCCGGGGGGACTCCAACTTTGGAGGTGACGCGTATGTAGGGCTGTTAAGACCCCCCTTTTCAGCGTCGCTGTCACCCAAAGACCCCATATTTTTTTACAAACACATGCTCTGTCACCCAAAGACCCTTACAAGTTCAATTTGAACAGCAACTTTCATTTATCACTGATTTTGTTACTTATTTTGAAAAAACAAAGGAATTTGAAGCCATTTAGAACTTGATTTTCAAGGTTTCTGTGGCGCTGTTTCGACTCTCACCCAAAGATTCCATTTAAAAAATGGTCATGTTCTCACCCAATGACCCCATATTTTTTACATTTTGCTCTCACCGAATGCCAAAAATCATGCTCTCACCCAATGACCCCATATTTTTTACATTTTGCTCTCACCGAATGCCCCTTAGTGCGGAAGTGCCAACCCTACACCTATATCCATTTCATATTGAAGTCCCCCCCCCGGTGGTTAAGCCGAACGCCGTGTGTTGATGACAGAATTTGATCCCAGTGCAAGTGTAAAAAAATTAAAATTGTTTATAGATTGCTTAAAAGTGAAGGATATGTCATTCAAATTGTCATTTTGCATTTTTTAAATGAAAAATTGAGCAAAAAACAAAGAAAACAGCAGTATTGATGAGGTCGGAGCCCCATTCAAATACATGTAGCTAATTTACATAGTGTCAATATATAAATTACGAAAATGTCGTGGTTTGTCTTACACGGATTTCGGCTGAACCACTGACAGGCTATGTATTTTTATTGTTATCATGGTTATTAGCACATCTATGACAATGACAAAGGTACCAAAATCTGAATTTTGATGATTTTTACGATCGTCCGGATGAGAAAATCACTGAATATGTAGATAAATCCGGGGGGCACTCCAACTTTGGAGGTGACGCGTATGTAGGGCTGTTAAGACCCCCTTTTTCAGCATCGCTGTCACCCAAAGATCCCATATTTTTTTACGAACACATGTTCTGTCACCCGAAGACCCCTTATTTTTTCATTTGATCTGTCACCCAAAGACCCTTACTTGTTCAATTTTAACAGCAACTTTCATTTATCACTGATTTTGTCACTTATTTTGATAAAACAAAGAAATTTGAAGCCATTTAGAACTAGAAATTCGATTTTCGAGGTTTCTGTTGCACTGTTTCGGCTCTCACCCAAAGATTCCATTTAAAAAAAGGTCATGTTCTCACCCAATGACCCCATATTTTTTACATTTTGCTCTCACCGAATGCCAAAAATCATGCTCTCAACCAATGACCCCATATTTTTTACGTTTTGCTCTCACCGAATGCCCCTTAGTGCGAAAGTGCCAGCCCTACACCTATATCCATTTCAAATTGAAGTGCCCCCCCCCCCCCGGAGATAAATTAGCTGCACGTATTTGAATGGGGCTTCAATTTGATCAATACTGCTGTTTTCCTCGGTTTTTTTTGATATTTTAATGACTTAATATCCTTCACTTTGAGCAATATTTTGACACTGTTGTTGGGATCACTGAATATGCCTTTAAGGCCAAGGTCCGGATACGAATAAAATCATTTCATCTCTCATATTTCCTCCGCTTGTTCGGCACGCAATCCGCAACAAATACAACATAAAGAACTATATAAACATCTCAAAAAAGTAACTAACCCCCCCTTAAATAATGGCCATTATTTAAAAAGCGCGCATTTGTCTCCTTCAATGTTCATATTTGATTATTGGCAGCTAAACATAGCTACTTTCGCTCCGCTGCAACATATTTTCAAGGATTTTACACCAACCAACCCCCCCCCATGTCACGAAGAAATTTACCCTCCTCCCACACACACCCCTCACTCCATGAAGTCCTGCACCGTCATCACTGATCAAAGGGGCCCGTGTGTTCACATTACCCCGGGCCCGTAATGGCTCTCGGCGGCACTGTGCACTGGAGCAAACTGTAACTTTTGAATTTGCATCTTCCTTGGGTTTTTGGATCATCATGTTTTTATTTCTTATAACGATTTCAACGAATGAGGTCTTAAAGCCGAGCTAAAAGATGCAGTTATTGGCTGCTGATTCCAATTATATTTGACATTTCTGACTGTGTTTAGGACGGGGTGAACATAACTGGTACCTTAATTCTTTTGCATGCGCACTGTAAGGACCGGTATAGTGTCGAGCAAACGGAGGGACGGTGCCACCTTCTGTCTATATAAACTTACCACATCCATTTATGTACACAAGACTTCCTATACCAATTGACAGGTACATCCACGCTATTGCACCAGGAGCTTTTTGCACAGATCCCGCAGAATATGCCGCAATAACCGTACAAAGATTTCCGCCAATACCCCAGGTCATGCCTAACACTGCAGCTATAACCATCAGTTCCGAAAACTCATTTAGGAATGGCATAACAATGGTCGTACATCCAAATATCAAAAATGATACTCCAGCCAATGTTGGAGCTGATACCATCTTTTTATCGACGAAATATCCAACAGGAAAAAGTCTTAGAGCAAGAATACTTATGCCTAGAGTTGACAGGATGAAAGATGCTCCGATATCTGATATTCCAATATTTGTCGCATAGGGAATGATGTATACAGCTACTGCAAGAATTGCACCCCATACAAATCCGCAAATTATACTTTGAAAAATAAACTGTACATTGGAGAAGAGGGATAAATCAAAGTCTTTGGCGATGTTTTTCAAGACGAATCCACAATAACTGGGAGTATCTTCTTTTAGACTACCTGTTGTCGGGCCTGTTGTTTCTGCAATATGTTTTGCCTGTGACATTTTATGCATTGGGGTACGTAAAAGATATCCTCCGACACATGTATTTGCCATGATAGCAGATATGACTTGTAAAGCACCTGCAAAACCATAGTAAGTTACGAGCACTTCAAACAGCGGTGGAAAGACGATGTACGCCATTCCTGTGGCGGCACTGCACAAGCCGTTAGCGAAAGCGTAACGTTTGTCGAAGTAAAATGCAAAAAATGAGCAAGATGTTTGGTAGACTAAACCGACTGATATGCCTGAAAAAAATTGAAATCAGAACAAATTTTTAACTATATCGACAAACGTAAAGTTTGTCAAAGTAAAATGCAAAAAATGAGCAAGATAATAATAATAATAATAATAATAAACAGACACTTAATATAGCGCATTATTACGAAGAGCCTCAATGCGCTTTACAACAAAATATACATGCATAAAAAACATTAAAAGAACCAACACGCCTAAGAATACAGTCAGAAGGAGAGCAAAACATGGCCAAAGGCTGAAACTCAAACGTGATGGTTTTACAAAAGCAGGCAAGCAATACAAGTAAAATACAGTTATACAGTTATAGAACCACAAAATATAGGCAAGCAATATAATGATATAATGATATAATATGAAAGTAAGCTACAAATATATCAAAGCATCAACATAAAAATATTTCAATTACAAATGCCAAGATGTTTGGTAGACACCTGAAAAAAATTGAAATCAGAAGAAATTTAAACACTATCTTCGTCATTGTTTGTGACATTTCTTTTTAAACGTTTTACTATTTTGTCACCTGAATTTTGGGGTTTTTTTTACCTTGTATGATTTGGTTCGTTTGTTCACCATGTTCATTTTCCCAATTTTAAACTCTTCCGCAAACTAAAATAAATGGCACTAGTGGCGAGTTAAACACTTCCAACACGTCTTTACTTAAACTTACTTATAACCCATGCACATAGTTATCTGATATGTATATGTATACAATATATCATTTTTTAGCCCGTAACAGTACTGTTAGACGCCATGGTCCTACACTATGGAATACTATTAGTTTAAATACCAAAAATTCACTAAA
This sequence comes from Amphiura filiformis, assembly GCF_039555335.1. Taxonomy (NCBI): domain Eukaryota; kingdom Metazoa; phylum Echinodermata; class Ophiuroidea; order Amphilepidida; family Amphiuridae; genus Amphiura; species Amphiura filiformis. The sequence goes on along the minus strand of NC_092632.1, from coordinate 43,739,085 downwards.
ATACTCGGATAAGTTTCAGTATAAATGTGAGTTATTATCTCGTTATGTATCATGTGTATAATTTCGTTAGTTTACAAAATTATTATTAACTAGCGGTCACCCGTCTTTCGCGGTCACCGTCTTTAGCCGTCACTGTCTTTTGCGGTACTGATATTTTATATAATTTGTTTTTAATGTTCTATTTAATGTGATAAGTGATGTGAAAGGATATGGTCATTTAGAATTACAATTGAGAAGGTCAGGTACAATTTCAGTATTTGAGTTAATTTCTTTACCTTGGGGTGCACCTCATTTTGAAAGTTGTGGTGCATTATTTCACCTGATGCAGCGCAATTTGAAGTGCAGTCTCAGAACAATCAAAATAAATTTACAATTTTGTAGGACACTGACGTTAAACAAGGGCCTAAATATTTTGCTTTGACACATTATACCTGTCAGCTACTCCTGTATGAGTGACCCAATATCAGACAAACCCTCTCCGAGGGTCTTAGCAGGGTTCATAATTAATTATTGCACATGGGACAGGAAACTATTTCTATGGGACAGGAAACTGTTTCTATGGGACAGGAAATTATCAAAAGTCTCAGGGAAAATCTTTAAAAGTCACCCCTTTTGGGCTACCAAACCACGGGTTTGGCAACCCTGATTAATTTGTCTTTCATCACAAAAGCATCAAGCACTTGAACTAATTCAATAAACAAACACTCTACTGTTGACACGTTCTCAATAAAACACTGAATGCATGCTATTCTCGTGTGGTGTAATAGTTGATGCAGTGACCGGAGTATGATACAAAAAAGTAGTATGCGAGTGAAAAATATGACAACCTTATTTTAGTCAGAAAGGCCCTTTCAGTGCTTTTGAAACTAATTAATTTAATCTTAAACCATAGCCAACATTGCCTGTCTCACGTGTCCTGTGCGGTCTTTGTCTGCACATAATTATGTCCTGATACGTCTTTGATCGTGTTTCGTCCTGAATATTTAACTTATTGTAAAGGGTGGTCAAAATATTCGAGCCCTGCTCTGTGCTCCTACCATGTAATTTTGCTTTACTAATGTAGAAGTTATTTAATGGTGAAATAAACTGAACTGATCTGAACCTATGACGACAGATCGTGGGCTAACAAAGTAAAGATATGACCCGGAGATATGATCGAAGTATTAGAGTGTCAAAGAGCAATCAGTTCGTTGAATGTAGAGATGGTTGAACCCGGGACCTCCGACTGCACTAGTGTTTCTATTGACCGTCTGTGCAGAAAGGGTGGCATGAAGGGTAGATTACTTCATTCTTTAATTACTATTGGGTCAGATGTTATAAACTTATTGTTTTGGACAATGTAATGTGGTTTACCTAATATAGGTGTGATCGCACACACCTGCCACAGCTCACTTATCATACTCAAAGCAAACAGACAGCCAAATGAAACCACTCCTGCACCGACGACGACAACTCTTGACGTCAGACGGTTTCCTAACGCCGATGCAACTGGTGCTGTATAATGATTATGGTGATAGTAAATACCATTATTATTTTTATTAATATTATTAATATGATTGTAACGACGAGGACACTACGAGAAAATGTGGTAACAAGAAAACAAAGAACATAAACAATTTCGCAGGGTCGGATTTAACGTGTCAACAATTGCTGACAGGGCCACTTGCTATCTGTATTCGGGCCCCTACTCTAGGCAATACGCCTTTTGTTTTAAAGCGTGAAGACCTTGCAACTAATGAGCCCGTAAAATCGTTCACTTAGCGAGAAGTCACGCAAAATGTATTATCAACTTTTCAGAAACACTGGTGTTTTGTATATCGGAAAAGTAAACTACAGACTTGAAAAATTCAGAGAAGTAGAATAAAAGTACACTTTATCCTGCCTTGAATTTAAATTTTAAAAATGATATTAAAATTTTGATATAATGATGTAGGGGCCTATATCTTAGTCTATGTATAGGGAATTAGAGAATAAATGATAGTACACTTTATCCTGCCTTGAATTTAAATTTTAAAAATGATATTAAAATTTTGATATAATGATGTAGGGGCCTATATCTTAGTCTATGTGTAGGGAATTAGAGAATAAATGATAGGATTTTGTCTTTTGCCTATCCAATATCGTGTCATAATGGATGGGCTGGCCAATATTTTGAGTAGTGGATGCCGGCACAAAAATTTTTCTCGCAAAAATTACATCAAAACTGAATAAAAATGAGAATAAACGATAGGATTTTGTCTTTTGCCTATCCAATATCGTCTCATAAGGCAAAAAAAAAATTGTTGTGTTGCCCTCCCAAGCCTAAAATCTGGTAGTACAGCCGGCCGGATTTTTTTTTTTTTTTTTTTACCAACTCAACCATTTCACAGTAACATGAGTGAAGAGAGGCATATGAATAATATTGGCTGTATGTTCTACCCAATGTTGAATATTTTATTGAAGTAAATATTAATATTAAGACCCTTCACAATTAATTCTTAGTTTACCAGTTAAATATTTTTAAAAAGGCATGAGGTAACTTAATTATTAGTTATTTATTACTTATTATATTCTTCATTTTGAAACAAGTGGTCACAGCCCAATATCAACATCCTGCATGGTACATTTTGGCACTGCAGATCATATTGCAATTATGGTTGATTTTATACATTGATAATAATATGTGTTATTTGTTTGTTCAGGATTCATGATCAAAGTAAGAAAGTAGCAAATTAATGTAACAAAAATTTCATTTAACAGAGAAAATGACAGATAAAAATCAAATAATTAAATATTTTGCAATTCTCAATTTTTTTTTTGGTCTGGAAATAGGAAACTCAAAATCAGTTGTGAAGGGCCTAACATCCATGTTGTTGGGATTCAATGAGTAAGTCCTACTATCCAATTAAAGTGCTGGCTTGGGGCACAATCTTTTTAGTGAACGTCAGGGGTCCGGGAATAGGCTTGGGGGTACATGTATGATTTAAAAAAATCATTTGTTAAAAAAGAATTATTAAAAAAAAAATAATAAAAAAAAAAACCCGGGTCCAGATTTTCGCGATTTTGACCCGGCCGCGGAGGGCAACACAACATTTTTTTTTTTTGGCCTAAATGGATGGGCTGGCCAATATTTTTATCGTAGTCGGCTGCGCCGGCATCCACTACTCAAAATATTGGCCAGCCCATCCATTATGACACGATATTGGATAGGCAAAAGACAAAATCCTATCTTTTATTTAGAGAATAAAGGTATTGGTTTTAGTCACTGGAGTGCATCTATCGTCTCATATAACACGGGCGACATCATTATTTTAAGTAAAACAACGAGGTGAAGCCGAGTTGTTTTACGCCAAAAATAATGATGTCGCACACCGACACCGCCTGGCTAATAATTATTTGGTGGAGCAGGGACACTAAAATGAATACACGGGATCGATACACGTGAATTGCTATGCACGATTTTGATATCAGACGAAAATCTTCGAATACTGGGTTAGAAATTGATGAATATCTCCCGCAAATGAATTTATCTCAAGAAACCAGATGTGGTCTCATAAACTTGAAAATACGTGTTGAACAGATATGATAGTCACTAGAATGCGCTTTGAAAATTGGCCGTGCGCTTTGAACTCAAAATCTGACCATTTTATATTGCGTTGGTCCTGTAATACCCTGTATGGACTACAGCATGTAGTACAGCTGCACTCACTGTAGGCAGTATAAAAGTCGATGACCATTGACCTCAATGGGGTATACAAGCTTATTCACGCACAACCAAGATCACTTACCAGGCTATTGTGAGTAGCCTTAGTTATGTCCCTCGACTAATTATTAGTTCTAAAGAGCTTTAAAGGTTTGAACCAAATGGCTAATCGTGGCTGTGGATTCAACCTACCATGGCGATTCCTGCCATGAAGATATAGGGTCGATGACACTGTGTGTCGCCCGTGTTATATGAGACGATAGATGCACGACAGCAGATAAAAACAATACCTTTATTCTCATTCTTAAACACATCAATTCAAATAGAAATATCATAAGTATTAAAAATTGTAATCAAATTAAATCCTATACATTATATAAGGAACTACCTAGGGTTTAAAATCGACCTGTCCCGTTGCTGCTATGCGCATCCGATTGGTTCAAATAGCGAGCACGCGTATCGCGTTGATGCACACGCGCGCTGACCCGTGTGATATCGTGTCATATCACACGGGTAAGAACCAATGAGATTGCAGGAACGTTCTAAAGTGTAAAAGAATCTCTAATTCTTATTCAATGGGTGCGTCTTGTAAACAATTCACGTAATTTGATTGGTTTTCTGGTGTATAATATATCACAATAGTTGATAGTGATATTAGTCAGGGCGCGCGCCGCCACGCAACGGCGGCACGCTTGTTGCTCCTCAATGATCGCGCGATAATGCGTTCGCATAATACACGTGCGAGAACTAAGAACGCGATTGGCGGCTTAGATGTTCGTGATGGTTTCGTTCATTTAAAACAGCGGGGATGTCCTCACAAAAGTAACTTTATTTTTTTCTGAAAAAGTACAGTTTTTCTCGCAAAAATTACATTAAAAACTAAATAAGAATGAGAATAAAAGATAGGATTTTTTGAGTAGTGGATGCGCCGGCATCCACTACTCAAAATATTGGCCAGCCCATCCATTATGACACGATATTGGATAGGCAAAAGACAAAATCCTATCATTTATTCTCTAAATGATAGTTCTTACAGGTATCTAGCAAATTAACTTAGAATACTGTGAAAATGTAATTAAAAACTTTTGCTTTGCTTTCAGTTTTGAGCTTCGCCTGACAGAGTTAGCCGAGCCAACACGCCATCAGCGACAGGAAGGGGACAATTATTTTATAAGAAAACTTTTAAAATAGAATAAAACACTTGCATAAGTGTTTAAAAGTGCAATATACTTATTATTAATAAAAGGTTGTGTGATTTGTAGATGTTTTAGGCCTCATATGTTTTTAGTGGGTTTTTTATTATGCTGGGTATTGTCAGGGTTAGTGACGTAACTAGGGTTTGTAGCGCCCGGGGCAAGAAACTAAATTGGCGCCCCTCCCCCCCCCCCCCAACAAAATTTTGACTTTCATCGCTTGGAGAGGCGCAGAATCGATGCTGAATTGGTCAATTTGGGGCCCCCTAAGGGCGCCCGGGGCATGTTGTCCCCCCCCGTAGTTACGCCACTGGTCCGGGTTCACACAAACGATGTATCAAATTATTGATACGATATACATGTGTATATGCAACAAACAGGCAATAGCACATTGTGCTTTGTGGTTAATTAGAAGCAAGCAAACGATGTAAAAATTTAAGCATAAATTATATTAATGGCAACGTGTCACGCGTCGTTGAACATGTCAAATTACATGATTGATCTACGTCAACATTATTGTACTTAGAGTTTTATATGTATAGTTATTGAATAGTATAAGGCCTGTACAAAGTGTCAAACTTGAATACAATATAGGCACTTCAACATGTTCAACCAACACCTTCCAAGATTCTGTTGAGCTTGTTTTCGCCTATTATAAACCGAACAACTGAACTTTATGACTGAAAAATAACCAAAAATAGTCCAACCCTAAACAAAATTTGAGAGTTTCATTCTCTTCTTTGGAAAAGGCTGGAGTATCACTATTGCATCGATCACCTTTTGAAACCCTGGATCTGCTTCTCTGGAAGGCCCCCAGGCCACTTTGCTGACACATAGGGTCTTTTTCCTTAAATCGCCTCTGACACTAAGTGCGTGAGTGTTGCGGTGATAATATTATTTCTCAGCGTTTATATAAGTAGTGTACTTACAGATAAGAAAGACACATGACGAAAATGATGACCCAATCAACGCCGATTTTGAAGCACTAATTTTGAGATGTGTCCCCCATTCCAACATGAAAATGCCCTGGCAAGACCAAAGTCCATCAGCTAATAACCTAATGAGAAAGCAACTTGCCAGAACCACCCAAGCGTAGCCACGGTCAACTGGTGCCGATGTAGCAGATAGCTTCGTTGGTTTAATGACTACCATTTCGCAGGGATGTGAGAGTTCCTCTTTTCAGCTAATTTCCTCTTTTTTTGTTGCCAAAATTTACGCGTTTTTCTTTTATTTTCAACCCATATTTGGCGTTTTTACCCTGATTTTACACTGTTTTTAGTGATTTTCCTCGTTTTTGGTCAGTGGCCTCTCACACCCCTGATTTCGAACGAAGGTTTCAGAGCTTCTTCATGTTATGGATACGTTAACAGCTAGCTGTTGATCGTGCAGCTGAGCGTGCAAATGACAAGGTATGCCGTATTCGATGAACTTAATCCAAATAACAATCTGGGGCAACAGTACAGCTTAATTGCAGCATGCATTGTCAGTTGACCTTGAAAAACCTTTCAGTCGTGGAAATGTCAAAACTTGTTTACTAAAACTCAGAGTTTTAAGTTTTGTCTCCAATGGATACACTTGTCGTAAGCTGGCTTATTTTATATGGCTGTTTACTTAGCAAACGTCGCTCCTTTTAGACACTAAATATTTCAGCGCCTTCATGGAATCGTGTTCCTGCAAATTCAAGTGAAGCGCAGTCCATTATTACAAGTATTACAGCAGACACAGTTGCTCCGGGCTAGGAAGTCTATAAAATTCTTTCAGTCCAGAAACCGTGATTCCTCATTCCTCAATGTCGCAGCTCGGAAGCTGCACTTTTACAGGCACTTTTACAACAAGAAGTAACTAGTGACAGATAATTATAATAGGACTACGACAGTTTACTTCAATATAGCTAGTTGCCTGCTTGTGTGGTACAAACGTCATCCAACTTTGAAGCTGTGGCAATGACCGTTTATAGACTGTCAGATACTGATGAGCAATTCTGTGCCTCCTGGTTTAGATTTTTAGTGATCAAGTGGAGCTATACATGCTTTGGTCTACTATGTGCTGAAGAACAAAAAACTGTTTCGGGAAACATCCATTGACATTCTTCAGCTAATGATGGGCGCCTCTTCAAGAACACAGTTTGATCATGGTTACGCGTGGGTTGTACTAGGAGCATGTATCGTGGTGCGACTGTTTGTTGATGGTCTCTGGGCAACATTAGGTATTATGATGTTGCAATGGCAGAAACATTTCAACGTCAGCTCGTCGACAACTGCATGGATAGGGTCGTCATATTTCTTACTGATATTTTTTACAAGTAAGTATAATTATGGAAGAGTGAGCGACTTTGATTGGCATTTTCCCATTGTTGAAAATATGTCATGTCTATACAGGTCTATGTATAAATAAGCCTATGTAAGCCTTTTGCTCATCTTGATCTGATCTCAAGTCGTGTTTACACGATCGGACATAAGTCACTTATTACCGGTAATAAGTCACTATTACCGGTAATAAGTCACTTAGGCCTATGTCCGACCGTGTGAGCACGACTATAGATTTATTCTAAACTACGTCAGTGGTCAGATTATCATATCAGTTGTGTTCTCGGTGACAATTCGCCGTAGAATTGACGTAATAATCGGATTAACTACCATAGCAATAGAGGAATACAATTTTTGAATAGATCGCCCTGCACTACAAACAGAGTGTACATTTAGCGTATATATTTCAAAGACCCAAAATTGAATAAGTTTTTAGCTCAGTTTGAGATTCGCCGATATATGTTGTACTGGTCACAATATTTAATATGTATATAGGGGCACACTATATACGTATGTACACGTCATCAGGAAATGTCCAGAGCAGACAGAAAATGAATTTGTGAAAAGAAAACATTCATAATTTCATCTTACTATAATTTACTGTTAAAAAAGACATTTATATATCAAATCTATTTTTGTGTCCTTTTTCTCTTCATCACAGCACCAATATCTTCAGCATTAGCCCATCGATTTACGTACAGAGTAGTTACCATATTTGCTGGAATCGTGATCTTCGGTTGTCTGCTTGCGTTAAGCTTAATACGATCTTTGTGGCAAATTTATGTAATAATGCCAATATTGGGTGAGTTTTCTTTTCATCATTCTATCGTTGAATGAAATTTTCCAATAGCAGCTACCTTCGACTATATTTATAAATACGTATTTATAAATACGCACGTGACCCATCGGCACGACATACCAAGACCAGCACACTGACATTGGGAGATTCAGAATTTATAATATGTTATCAAAAACAACATTTTGAAAGTATTTATCGACGGAAACGTTTACAATATAATCACAAAGTTGAACAAAATAGACAGTTTTTGCTCTGGTCTCATGCTGTTATGTCAGCGCGGAGGTGGTCACGTGCGTATTATTTTATAAATAGCATACTGAATAGAGACACTTTTAACTTTAAAACATGCAAGTGGACTGCGATCGGATTTGATGATAAAGTGAATGAATATGAGCTAATATATGTTTTGAACAGGCATAGAACCTTAATAAGGGTACAAACCGAGGGAACAAGTAAACCAAAGAATAGTATAGAAATTGCAATTGCAGCGAAAGGCAAAAGTAATGAAATAAAAGGCAACCTATTATGGGCTTCCACAAGGAGAAACAAGAAACTTCCTTCAGCTTTCTGTGGCAATGCAGCTTTCTTTGTCTCTGTACTTGCCGGGTGTACTTGTGATATTATGCTTGCTACCAAGCTTCAATTGCGCAGACGATGTCACGTTAAGTCCAAAGAAGACAGAGAAACGTCCGCTTTTTCTCTTAAAACAAGGATCTCCCTCAGATCTGTATAACTTATCCACAAGAGAGCATTCAACCCCATTCTGCCAGTATCATGGAATTTCCTTTATTATACCCACCCCTTCAAATAGTTATTGTAATATTTTCGTGCTTGCAGGGCAGTATCTGGCAAAAATTCGGTTGTTTTAGTCTTGTTCCTTTTAGCTGATCTGTTCTATTGCAGTTTGCATGCTCCTTGAGTACAATATTTTCGTTAAGTTTGCCCTCTTTTATTTTCTCCCGACTAATGTTAATGCTTCTGTAATGCGTTTTATCTATTTGCTCCTCAGGAATTGCAGCAGGCCTGGCTTATCAACCTGCTTGTACATTTTTTGTTTACTACTTCGACAAGCGTTACGCTTTTGCCAATGGACTCAATAGTTCCGCCAGTGGCTTGGGTATCTTCATTTTCCCGCCGCTGTTGGAATTTCTGAATAGTGTATACGGCTGGCAAGGGGCGTCACAAGTTTTAGCTGCCATAATGGCCAATATTTGTGTATGTGGGTTTCTATTACGCACATCTAAATTTGAAAAGTTACAAAACAAACAACTCAAATCGCGTGAACTTAATGACACTGAAGACACAACTCGCTGTAACATCTTGAAAGATGTTGCACACGATTTTGACTTATCGCTTTTCACCAACGTGCGGTTTATCTTTCAAAGTATAATAAATGGACTATTATACGGTGGTATATTTGCAGCCATCATATATCTCGTTCCTTATTCCACTACCGTTGGTATTTCTGATCTTAATGCATCTTTCATCATGTCTATAACGGGAATATGTAATATAATTGCGAGACTCTCACCCATTGGGTTTTTAGTAGACAAGAAGTTTGTATCAGCATCAATGGTGACTGGAATGGCATTCCTACTGCTTGGCCTTATCACAATTCTCATTCCCTTCGTGAAAACTTTTCCATTTCTTATATCGCTTGCTGTAGTGTTTGGACTAACGTGGGGGGTTGGAGGTTCCTTAATCATGTTTATTGTGGCGCATTCTGGTGGCTCCAAGGACAAAGCTCCTGGTGCTCAGGCATGGATGCTTCAGCAGATGGGGTTTGGTGGATTCTTGTGTATCAACGGAACTGGTAAGTTCAAATAAATTTATATCAAAGTGTAAATTCCCAGGGAGTCACTCACCAAGTGACTTGCTACGCACCCGCGTCCCAACAAATATCGAAATGAATGCCATTTTCATAATATGGCGGCATCTCTCTCGCTATGAAGGAAGTGCAGGCTAGCAGGAATCAACTTGTTTTTTTTTTTTTAGATCATGATTAACATTATTGTAAGACCTTGATTTTGATTTTCCGAAGAACCTTTCAGCTTTAGGCTTTCATGTTTTGAAATGTGTTTACAATTTCATGCCTTAAGAATGAAACTAAATGCCGAGTCAAGAATAAATGAGTCGGTTTCCTCACGCTTTAACTTTGCATGTCGTACAATATGTTCAAAACGATTAAAACTTAAGTTAACGTGCATTGACACATGCAATTATTGTGCAATCATTCATTTCTTCGTTTTCAGTCAATCGGATCGGGAAGCAACCACAAAATGTTTTTAAAACGTTTTAAATAGGTTATACTTTGGGTTTTGGTTTTGGTAAAAACGTTTTAATATCATTAAATGTCGGGTTATATAAAGGTCCTGAAAACGTTTTAAAACGTTTTGTATGAAAACATATTTTTTAAATGTTGTCAAAATGTTATTGTAAAAAATATTTTGTCAACACCTAAATAACATGTTACAATAATTGCAATACGTTATCGAAAAACGTTTTTGAATGTTATGAAAATGTTTTATACCCTTTATATACCCTTTATATAACCCGACATTTAAACGTCTTCGGGCAAACCTTTCTAACGTTTTGCGAATTATGTTGAAAACGTTTCGTTTTCGCTGGGTATGCACCAATAATATAAAACATGTGCTATATACTCCTTTTTATTTTATTATTTTACAGTATGCGTCGACTATATTTATAAATATGTATTTATAGATACGCACGTGACCACCTCTACACTGCCATAACAGCTTGTAGACAGTAAGTCTCGAAGTGACATTCTACATAGCGGGTGGTCTTCCTGTACATTTGAATGCAAAGGCGGTAAACAACGCGAGACTTTGCAGCAGAATTGTCAATTGTCTATTTTGTCCAACTTTGTGATTATATTGTAAACGTTTCCGACGATAAGTTTTTTCCGTCATTAAATACTTTCAAAATGTTGTTTTTGATAACAGGTTACAAATTCGGAATCCCCCATGTGTAATAATTTTGCTGTTCAATTAATACTTAAATTTGATGATTTGTCTAAATAGTTCCTATCCTATTTAATGACATGAGGATTTGGTCACACTTGCTGGTCTTGTTATGTCGTGCCCATGGGTCACGTGCGTATTTGTAAACATATTAGAGATATTGCGATTTCCAAACGTAGACATCGGACGTACGTTGATCTATTCAAAACCACTCTCCTGTATCGAAACGAGGTCACATATTTAGCTATTTTTGAAGATATTCCACGTGCGAAATCGACGTAGATACATCGTTGAAAATGCACAAAATTTGTTCATTTCACAATATGTTAAAGGCAGTCAAAGATAATGAACATACTAAGGAAAGTCTAATTATTATTATGATCCTTTTTGTTTGTAACAAATCATTATAATAAAGGTACAGCGATGTGTTAAAAATGGACTAAATTTAAACGCAATATTCATACGCAGAGATTGCCCATTATAATGTGTGTGATACTTTGCGTACAAAAAATGACATTGCGATTTCCCATTTTGGATTCCAACGTAGAATAAAACGCAGATGCTACGTTGAAATATGCTGATTTTACCTCATGTCTAAGTCCATGCAACGCGCCCAATTTTCAGGACGAAAAAGTCTCATTTTGAAAGTAAAGTCATGATGATAATGGATGTAGTGATCTTTAATTTACCAAAATATATGTTTTTGGGCAACTATACTATTTGTGGAGCACAAAAAACAATTAAGTTTAATCAGCATGTAGGTCAAAATTTTAGTCAAAATCAAAAGCGGTCTGTTTGAATTAAGCAGAGACTCAGCTTACTGTTATTTTTTCAATCACTATGCCCTCTATCGACCTAGATTAGATTAGATCAAATATTATTGTCTTTATTTCAGCATACTCGTTCTTCTTCGTGACGAATGAGCACAATCCAGTTTGGAACCGAGACTAGCAATATTTTGGTTTTCCATCGTGCGTTTTGCCATAGCCACCCACTTGTCGTGCCCTTTATTATATTTTGTTGCATGCTTTTATTATGTTTGTTGTGAAGGTTTTTAATCTATATATTTTTGCCTATAATATTTGCTTATTGTTTTTATGTTTTTAATGCTTTGTACAGCGCTTCGAGATTAATTTTGTAAGCGCTTAACAAATATGTGCATATTATTATTATTATTATTATTAACTAGGCGGTTACCCGTATTTCGCGGTTCTCGGCTGTCATAGTATTGGCTTTTGCAGATCTCAAACCTGGGCTTCCTTGGCCAAAGTTACACCCACCGACCAAGTTTGAGCTCCATGAGCAATTTGAAATCTTTGTTTTTTGACCTATGACCTCTCAACCGTAGGTCTGACAAAAAGGTCACAATGGAACTTTTGTTTGTTAGTCCAATTTCCTCTTACCCACCAAGTATGAGCTCCATAGGCAATTTGAAATTGTGACCTTTCTTGACCTATGACCTCTTAACCGTAGGTCTGACGAAAAGGTCACCGTGGAAACTTTTGTTTGTTAGTCCAAGGTCCACCCACCTACCAAGTTTGAGATCCATAGGGACAGTTTGAATTTGTTACCTTTCTTGACCTATGACCTCTTAAAGGTAGGTATGATGAAAAGGTCACCGTGGACACTTTTGTTTTGTTTGTTAGTCCAAGGTCCACCCACCCACCAAGTTTGAGCTCCATAGGGGCAATTTGAAATTTTGACCTTTCTTGACCTATGACCTCTTAACCGTAGGTATGACGAAAAGGTCACCGTAGAAACTTTTGTTTGTTAGTCCAAGGTCCACCCACCCACCAAGTTTGAGCTCCATAGGAGCAATTTAAATTTGTTACCTTTCTTGACCTATGACCTCTTAACCGTAGGTATGATGAAAAGGTCACCGTGGAAACTTTTACTTGTTATTCCAAGTTCCATCCACCCACCAAGTTTGAGCTTCATAGGGGCAGTTTGAAATTTTACCTTTCTTGACCTTTGACCTCTTAACCGTTGGTCTGACAAAAAGGTCACCGTGGAAACTTTTGTTTGATAGTCCAAGGTCAACACAATGGCATGGCTAGATTTGCCATTTAAAGTATTTGAAATTAGACTTCAATTGAACTTGACCCCGTCCTTGACCTTTGAAAAAAAAAAAAATATAAACTCGTTCTTCCTCATACCAAGCTGCACCCACCCACCAAGTTTGAGCTCCGTATGACCTACGGTGGCCTCACATTAGCAGTCACAGACAGACAAACAGACAGAGAGACAGAGAGACAGAGAATAGCGTATTATTATATAGATATTTAACACCGTATTAACGTACGTAAAAACGTACGTGAAAACGTACGTTCCACGTGCTGCGTTTGGAACATCGCAATGTCTCTATTTATAAATATAGCTGAAGGTAGCTGTTTGATTTCCAATATAGGTTCCAAAATTGTCATCTGAAGCTATTGTTTTGTTCTCAGTCAGATATATATGTCGCTTATAGCGATCGTATCAAGTATTTGTTTACTATTTGATTTTAACTTCTTTGCAGCCTGGTTGTATGATTACATGGGCAGTTACCGATTAGCACTGATTCTCTGCGGGGTCTGTACATTATGCATAGGAAGTATTGTATTGGCAGACCCGTTGCTGCATCAATGGCAACTGAGGCTAGAAAACAAGAAGAAGAAGAAGTCTTCAACCAAGGATTACATATATTCTAGTCTTGGAAATACCACAAAAGAAACACAAGTGTGACAAGACAATTAGTCTATACCTGTACGTGATACGCAGTTTCAAGGAATAATCTATGTGCAATTACGATGTTATCATCATACGCTACTTGCACTGCTCAAAAAGGTATCATTACACATACACACAAAATCATAACATAAACATTTTCTTCACTCAGTGATAACTTTTATTGAACCTGTTTATTTCAATGCCAATTTCAATTTGGTTCCCAGTTCATCCTGCAATAAATAGTTTCTCCATCACTATTCACGACTGCTGAAATGCGACGTCGCGTGCTCCTGATGAGGTGACTTGTTTTTTCTTCGTCAATGCTGTTCCACTTTCTCAAATTCTCAAGATCATGAGGCGCAAACCCTCTAGGGTTGTGTCTGGCTTGACGGTCTTGTTAGCTTTCTTCTTCAGAGTGTCTAGGTTCTCTATTGGGCTCAAGTCTGCTTTTTATCGAATGATCAACCATGCGATAAACATAATGGTTTAAATTTTAATGAAAATGGCGCGCACAAAGCATGTATCGCATTAGATACTCATCCAGTAATCTATGTAGAATCATTTGTATAGATGAGTTGAACTCAATGTTTATCAACAAAGGCAAGGGACTGACATATCGATATGCTTGCGCGAACTGCATACAACCACTGCACTGTTCAATAGCCTAGTTTCATGTGATGTGGCGGTAGTATTAAAATCACGGCACTGAACAAAATATGATGCGCGCGCATACTGCCATATTGCCAGGCAATGGCGTCAGAAGTCAACTCATCTATAAAGACTTCTGTAACTTTTGAAAATCAATTCGTTAAATTGAAACGCTTGTCACAGAGCAATAAATGAGGTGTCAAAATTCGCAGTATGAAATGCTCCATTCAGCGAAGTTTTTTGTTTTTAAATCATGGCGATATTTTCAAGTGTTATGATACTTTTTGAGCAGTGTAACTTTCAGATGTAAACTTTATTGTAACCTAAGATGTAGTGTAAGTTGTAAAATTTAAGATCATTGTAAAGCGCTTTGTTCAAGAGAAAATTTATTAATATCAAAACCCTCGTCGTGTCTCACACTAAATAAAGTCATATTATATTATAACTCCCGGGTTTACGGACGGGGCAAGAAGTTAGTATTTGACAAGGTATCTAACCCGAGGTCAGACCACTGCTCCAGAGATGTGACGAGAGTCTGTCACTTGAAGGCAGGACCTTCGTCCTGATCATACTCAGTGAAGTACATCTATGGCGACAAGAGTAGTACAAGTATAGAGGTGAGGCTCAAACTCTTGCGCAGTTAAACGTCTGATGTCAATTATTTTGGTACCATGGAATTGGTATAGCACTCTTCTTTTCAAATCAAGTACAAACATCCCCGATTTAAGCAACCACAAGCTTGAAAATTGCCGATATTTAATCATACCATACCATTCCAAATTTTCCAAAAAATTTAATTTCAACAAAAAATCACTAACTTTTAAGTTTTCCAATATACTGGAAATGATAGGTACTTTTAAAATTATAAAGTATTATGGCCATAGTTTTAAACAACAGCACCCTCCTCTACCCTCGACTTTGGACGGTCTACCATACCCCCAAGTAAGATGGTAGGGTTAACAAAATCGATCAAATTAGCACAAGTATAGTAATTACATGGTGCTGTTTGGAGGTTTGTGTGAGCGCTTTAAGGCAATTGAACAGGAAATAATCTGAAAGGGTAGGTAGCCTCTAGCCCCCTCGCTAGGCTAAGGGTTTAAAGCCCTACTGACTTTTTGAGGCTTAAATTTGGTAAAATGAGCTTTGAAGTTTTCGAAGCCGAGGTTACATATCGAATAAAAAGAGTTGCATATTGTCCGCAAATTGTACAGTGAGTTTTTGTACCCTACCACCTTATCAGGACAAGGGCTGTGCAGCTCCGTTTGAACCATGTTTTTAATATTTTTCATCATGTTTGCCCAAGTTATTATGAAAGAAAACTTTGACAAGTTATCTCATCTACATCATTATAACACTATAGGGGTAGCAATTTTAACTTTCAGGTTCCAAAGTTCCATTTTTACAGGAGGTTTTTAGAGGTTAATAACTGCGCATCGGTTATTTAGGGCATTGTGAAAATCTAAACATTTTGCCTTTGGAACCGAGGGATATTCCGAGGTCCAAAGCAAAATGTTTAGATTTTTCACAATGCCCGACATATATATTACCGATGCAAAGTTATTAACCTCATTCATAACCGTCACTTTAATCTCTTCACCTTACACAATAACACAAAATTTCGCTCAAAAGTTTATTAAAATAGATGATTTTTACATCTTCCCTTTCCAAAAATCGATCAGGCCAATAACAAAAGTGTGTATCACAATCTGTGCAAATATGGTAGCGCGCAATCCAAATACGGCAGCCAGCGCGCGCGCAGTTTGTTCGACGCACAACAACACGCAAACGCCGGTCAATTGTGTGCGACATTGGAACAATTACGCATTTTGCGGTCAAGTGTGAGATATTAATTACCTCGATTTGCGTTCGCGTTTTCACAAATAACTAAATGTAATTCATAACCTCATTCATAACCTCATTAATATACGCAGCAAGTGCGATCCAATCACAGAGAATAACTTTTAAATACGCGGACGCAAATGCAGGTCATTGAAAAAGTATAATGACCGCGTCTCGGGTATTGTGAAATATACGGAATATCCCTCGGTTCCAAAGCACAATGTTTAGATATTTCACAATACCCTCAAAACAACTGATGCGCAGTCATTAACCTCTTATCAATGACCTCCGCGTATGCTTACGCGGTATAATAGCTTCGGCGTGTACGCATCTGTTGCGCCGGAACACTTCACGCGCACGCAACTACCATATTTGCACATGGCGTGATTGTGTAGTGCATCGGAATATCCCTCGGGGCTGCGCCCCTCGGGATATTCATCGGATCCAAAGCACAATGTTTAGATATTTATATAATATTGAATGGATTTGAGTGTGATACAAGAATATATTGCACGAGATAGAAAAATATTTTTCTATCGAGTGCAATATATTCTTGTATCACACGAAAATAAGCCATTCAATATTATTATTATTATTTATATCAGGGTTTTGCTATGCGGTAAAATGAAAATTTAAGCTTACATAGTCACCGGGTTTAACCAAGGGGTTGACAGTGATTCGCCGATTCTCCAAATTTGGCCAAATTTGCACGCTAAGGTATGCTGTACAGAAGCTGCCGCGAACCACAAAGTTGGTACCAGCATGGGCGCCGCCATCTTGGAGAAAGGGGGTGCTGGCGACCGTAGACTCCCCAGACAAACGAGAACCTAGACCAAGGACTTTGACTCGCGTAGTGAAGCCGACACTGCTTAGCAACGAATTTGACAAGGACGCATACCCGGACGCAAACAAGCAGACATGTTCGCGTCTACGGAACATGTTGCATTTGACGCGAGCGATAACAGCGCAGTAACCACGCAAACGAGCGAGTCAGAATGTACGCAATATATCTCCGCGCCTAGTAACCCCGTCAATCCGTCAATATCACCTTGGATACGGGGCTTCACCTCCCGCTGTGGTAAAGGATGGTGAGTCATAGGTCTAGGTGGTATGTCTATGGTAGACTCGACGGTCGCCAGCACCCCCGAACGCGTCCAGCAGCTCCCAGCACCATGACTACGCGTAACAGTACGCGTTCCCAACTGTCAATCATTCGGGGTCAATCACCTCGAGCTTGACAACGATATCTGAATAGACTATCGCCAAGTCTTACGTGTATCGCGCGAAATTAGGTTAATTTTCGTGTTTGAAACAGTAGTTTCTTTTATAAATCTTGGCCCGGATAGCGGGATTGTTGGTTGATTTAATGTATTTGATAAATTAAGTTCATGGATGCGCTAAGAAATGTAATTAAAAGTATTAAAAAAGCTGTTCAACATTTGAAAAAGCACTGTAGCAGGCTTGAAAAAGTCTAACCGTGGATGCAGCAAGCCACGATTTTACTGGTAATTTTCATGACTTGAACGCGGAGCACGGGCGCGATGCAGCCGGTAGAAATCGCGGTAGTGTTCCAGGCCTACGCGATGGCAAGGTAATGGCGGCTTCCCTAGTTGTATTACTTTTTATCTCAAGTGTCACTTCCCAATCTTATTTATTTCCTGGTTTAACCAATGTGTATTGTAAAGTAAGCTTACCTTTTGACCTTCTTGTTTTCTGCTCTTTACTCTCCAAAGACAATTTCGGAATAATTATATATATGTTTATTTGTAGATTTCCTAAGGTTATCATACTCCAGAATTGCCGCGAATTAAGTTTGTGATTTTACTTGTTTATACAGTACGAAATCTCCTGTGAGCCGTTACGATGTCTGTAGTGTATCGTATTGTTGTGCTGTTGTATCATGACGCGTGTTGGTGCCGTCACCATGGTAACTCGCGACGCGTACGCGATACGCGTACAATATTCAAGAAATATTGTATTGCATCCGGGTATTTTGAAAATATTGTACAATATACAGTTTTATTGTATCGCTCAAAAGCCTGATATAAATAATAATTCACAATACCCTCAAAACAACTGATGCGCAGTCATTAACCTCTAACTAAACAATCAATGTAATAATAAAATGTCAAATGTTTTTAATATTTTAATCTAGGTGTTTCATGTTTTAAGTAGTTGCATATATTTTTTTTCATTGTTTATATTTGGAAATAAGTCTCTGACTTTAAGGGACATCCTTGGCATATTATCATGTCATATATTTTATATACTTTCAATTTGTATTTTATAAGAATTTTGTATAAAACTGTGCAATATTTGTATTGACTCTGTGATGATATGCTGAATCAAATCAAATAAAATCAAGTGAGCAAGTAAATATTTGTGTGATTTGACATGAATCTCTTCCTACCATCCTCTAAGATTCAATACCGTACCTCTGTAACCATGGTATCATTGATGAGATGATACCATTGCAATACATTAATCGTATCTTGTAGTCTTTCCATACACATATAATTTGTTTGATGTAATATTAATGTTGACTTCTTACATGACTTAAAAGCGAAAGCGTAGAACCTGGTGGGGGGGGGGGCACTCACATGTTAAGGTGGTACGGGTATGTGCGGCGCTCAAGGGTCCCTTTTTCAGGCTCTCCGGCAGTTCCTTAAGCCCCACATTTGGATCTGCTCCAGTTCTTTGAGCCTCAAACTCTGACAATTGTAGCTCTTTAAGCTCAAATTTGGAAATAATTTAGAATTTTTTTAGCTCAACAGCCTATAATTTGGCCCTAATTTCAGTTCTTCAAGCCCCTATTTTGCCCGAAAATCAGTTCTTAGTTCCCAAAGCCGCACACCCCTACCAAAATTTAAGTTGAGTGCCCTCCCCGGGGGTGAGTCTGACTTTCTGCTGGACCTGGTCCCCTTCCTCTGGGTTTGGTGAAGTCATAAAATTGGATAGCGCACTATAAATCACAGGCTATTCACATGAAAGAGATTGTCAATTTGGTAACAGGAAAGAAGAAATGTTGTTTCTAAGTAAAAATGAACACACTTTCTTCTCGTTAAATCACTGGTAGCACACTAAAAACTAAATTCAGGCCCTGGAATTACATTATTTGTGATTTAGCCTTAAAAAAACCGGTATTTTTAGGGGTCACTTTGCATTTGACCTTGAGGATTAATGTACCACTTACAATTTTGGAAACATGTATACCATTTCGCACTCCGGACAATCCATACTTTTACATGGTAGATGTAAAAAATACGGTTCTAGATACTTAATTACAACCAACTCCTTAACTAAGGCCCCTACAAAAAGTAGCTTATGGACTACGACCCAATTTCAGATATTTGCAACTGTTTATGTAGGCCCTATAAGTCTGTTCCATGTTTGGTGGTAATAAGCCAAATCGGCATTGGAAGTTTGCAATGCATTGTAGGGCAGTTTTTGCAGTTTTGGGACACTTTGTCCTTAGACCTTTCAGAAAATTCAGAAATATTGGGTTTTTTGTACGTACAAAATATAATGTAAAATGAGTCACAATAATTAGAACAAATATAAAAAATATTAGTATTTTATTTTTAATTATTTAATATTTTTAATGATCAATATAATGACAATAATAAGAAAAATATTAATAATTATGTCAATTTTCCCGATATGTCAGAGGTCAAAGTGTCTCAAAAAAGTTAGAATGGGGTCAGTCCATGTCAAAACAGACTGAGTGTACACCCACCCTCTTGGATTATGCTCTCCTTTGGCTCAGGGGTACCTTTCATGGACCCCTAGGTGAGGTCACAAGAAAAAAATTCAAATTCAATTTCGTTTCCGAATGGCGGGCCATCTAAGTTTGGCGATCTTGACCAAAATTGGGAATTTAAGGTGTCCAAATGACAAAGCGCTCTCTTTGAGAGGCATTTTCTTCTTAATTAAATCAGTTGTGACCCTCTTTTTGAATGTGGTCACTCACTGGCTGTGTCTAAAATGCCTAATGCCAAAAAAGATTGATTTCGGAATTTCGTTGGGATTTCAGAGGGGGTCAAAATCAGCACTTCATACTGTTCAATCAAATTATCTTTGATTTTGAAGGACCCATGATAATGCCACAGTGCACTTATAGGTCCTAATTATGTTCAGAATGGATTAACCATGTGCCAATGTCTATGAGCAATTCAAAAAAAAGAGAAATTTCTAGACCCCTACAGAATTTTAGGCCCCCTAAAGTGGTTCAGCCACAAATGGCGCTTAAAATCGGCAAATTTTGACACCTAATAACTTTAGGTGTACACAAGATATGAATTTATAGTCTTTTGCATCTGAAAGAATGTAGTCTAATGTTACTAGGAACATAAGATTTGTTTTGTATTTTTGTGTTTTGATACTTTCAAAAGGTTGTTGACCTATGAACATTTTTCGTCATAGCGCCCTCCTGAAAGGTCTGACACATAACAAACTATACATTTTTTGTATTTTCATGACCATACGAGTAATTTGATATATTACTTGACATAATTGGGAGCATTCTGAAAATTTGACCCCATAACCTGTACTTTGCATGTGCATCGTTGCCAGGAAGTGCATTTTGATTTAAAAATCCATACAGAGGATTAGAAAGTAGTTTTTTCTTATTACTTGACTCAAGAGCAACTTGAAATATCAGGATAAAATAATACAAATGGCTATAAAGTGATCAAAAATATAAAAAAATATCATACTAAAATTGGCATTTTGTACCGTATCCTGTATGCATGGTATGTTAGGCAAAAATGACTATTTTTGAAAGCGTCAACTTAATACTAAAACACAAAAATACAAAACAAATCTTATGTTCCTAGTAACATTAAACTACATTCTTTCAGATGCAAAAGACTAGAAATTCATATCTGGTGTACACCTAAAGTTATTAGGGGTCAAAATTTGCCGACTTTAAGTGCCATTTGTGGCTGAACCACTTTAGGGGTGGCCTAAAATTCTGTAGGGGTCTAGAAATTTCTCTTTTTTGAATTGCTCATAGACATTGGCATATGGTTAATCCATTCTGAACATAATTAGGACCTATAAGTGCACTGTGACATTATCATGGGTCCTTCAAAATCAAGATAATTTGATTGAACAGTACGAAGTGCTGATTTTGACCCCTCTGAAATCCCAACGAAATTCCGAAATCTATCTTTTTTGGCATTAGGTATTTCAGACACAGCCAGTGAGTGACCACATTCAAAAAGAGGATCACAACTGATTCAATTAAGAAGAAAGTGCCCCTCAAAGAGAGCACTTTGTCATTTGGACCCCTTAAATTCACAATTTTGGTCGAGGTCGTCAAACTTTGATTGCCCGCCATTCGCAAACGAAATGGAATTTGAATTTTTCTTGTGACCTCACCTAGGGATCCATGAAAGGTACCCCTGAGCCAAAGGAGAGCAAAATCCAAGAGGGTGGGTGTACACTCAATCTGTTTCGACATGGACTGACCCAATGGCGATTGGGCTTATTATATATTTTCCCATTTTGATCAGTCTCTTACATTGCTTATGGCAACAAATCGACCATGGACCGTAGCTTAATTGACTTAAATTATCTGTGTCTGTGTTCATTTATTTCGATGCTTCCGTTGACATACGCCCTCGGTTAAATTATAGTAGTAGCTAGTTATATCCAGTTAGCTCTGGTTTCTATTTAAAAGAATTGTTAAGTAGAAACCCGGGTAGAAACAAATAATTTTGAGATCTAGGCAAACAAAAGAAATATTTCCTTTTGTTTCCTACTGTTTTGGAAACTCTTTCACTCCTCATATTTTTTGAACTGGTTGTCCAAATTCAATCGGGTTTTCGGCAAAATGTAGCTGTGCAAATGCTGTTTACAATCCTATAAGAAACTGAAAATTGAATATGCCCGACTTTAGACTGATTTTGCTTAATATCATACCACAATATAATATTGTTTTGTGGAAGCTTTATAAGTTCGATCTGGTTATATCCAGTTGGCTCTGGTATCTATTTAAAATAAGTGTAATACTCTAGTACATGTATAGAAATCAGGGGAGAAACAAACGTTTGTTTGAGGATGCTTTATAAATTCAACTTTTATTTGGCTTTTGGCATTTACATGGCAGCAAGGTCTGCTTGGCAACGCCGGAATTGCTTGATGCTAGCTTCATTGAATGAACTTGATTGATCAACCATGCCGTGAGTATTATAATTATTTATTATCATGCCTATCGCATGATTCTTCCTTCATTGAATGACCTTATCATTTGGCCATAATGATGTGAGTATAATCACAGATAGTATAATTATGTATATTTTCATTGATGCAATGCAAAGAGCTTATATATTCCTCATTGACTTGCATCTTCTACTTTTTGCGCATTTGGGCCACTTTTTGTGTTTTCAGCTCTGCGCTCTGCAGTGTTGTAAAATTTTTGATCATGTAATTTCTTGATTACTTAAAACAAATTTGTTTTTTTCTGACAACTAAAAACCCAAAATCATGATGGGCTGGCGCCCCTTCTGGCGCTGGTTGCGTAGACATATACGCGGGAAGACTGATTTCACAGTTACGCAGGTACGCGCGTGACTTTGAGAGATAAACCTTTGCAAAGAGCTGCAAAGTACTAGTAAATGATAAACATAAAATCAGGAGACAATAGCGTCATCAAGGTCAGAACATCGAGATTTTCTTGATTTCAAACGTAAAAACAATATTCCGGGACAATATTTAGTAATATGCATTCATAATACCGCATTATCTAGGAATTCATATTCAAGGTGAAGACAAAATCATGACAATGCTTTAATCAAGAAGTCACGACATGCATGAATTCATGTATTTAATCATGTATTTATAATCCACCACCAAACCCAAGGCCTTGATGATTTTTACTAATCGCGAAAGCCGGGTAATCGCATGGATTATTTTATTAGTAGCCTACAACATCGAGGCCCGAAGGCCGAAATTGTATGTTATACAAAATACATAAATATTAAAAAAATATATATAACATGCTAAAATTACAAAGTGAAATAATTGAGAAAATACACCACCTGTAGCTCCCGGGCTGTAGCTACCTGTGGGTCAAAGGACGGGAAATTTTAATCCAATCTCAACTGCCAAAGAGGCTTTTTTCAGGGGTTTACATTTAACATTCATTTAGAAAAAAGAATTTTCATACACGTAGCTTGTTTTGTAAACATGGTAAACAAGCGCTGACGTTGTTGTTTAGAGAGGGAAGCTCTAGTTTACAGGTCACAGAAATGGAATGCACTGAAGCCTGCAAAAAGCCATAATGCTTAGCTGGACAATATAAATGGAATGCACTGAAGCCTGCGACACGACAATAACAGCCCTGTAAAAAAATACACAAATTGTTGCCTGGATGATAATTAAATTATTTACACTGACTATCCCCCAAAATTAGTTCTGTATCGTGCATTTTAAAGTTCACAACCTCTCCATGTTTTTAAAATTTTAATAAGGACTGAATTTAAATCTGTTCTTGCCAAGCATACTGTAATGTGACACCTTATTCCTTGACAAAAAGCCCCGTTTGCCCCACAGGATCGTGCAGGGGGGTGGGACACAATTCATTTGATTCCATTATTATACTTTTAAAACCGGGGCGTATGACCTTTATAGACCTTTTTTTCACTATTCCAGGCGGGTATGAGTGTCGCAAAACACTAATCACTATTTCTTTCCAAAAAAAAATCATTAATTTAAATTTAAATCAATGATTTTTTAGAAAAAAAAAAATTGAGCAAACCTGTCATACATGCGTGTCCAAAGTCACCCCACTGTCCAAAGTCACCCCGCTTTACGGTATAGTAGTGATAATGATAACTGAGTCGATCAACGCAATACATCCGTACTCGATTCACGTAACTTGGACTACTCGAAATACCAGTGGGCTTCGACTATATTTATAAATACTTACTAATAAATACGCACGTGACCACTTCAGTGCTGCCATAACAGCTTGTAGATAGTAAGTCTCGAAGTGACCTTCTACACAGCGGGTGGTCTTCCTTAAGTTCCTTTAAATTTGAATGCAAAGGCGCGAGACGGTAAACAACACGAGACTATAGTGCAGCAAAATTGTTTATTTTGTTCATCTTTCTTTGTGGTTATATTGTAAACGTTTTCGTCGATAAAGATTTTTTCCGTTGGCAAATACTTTCAAAATGTTGTTTTGATAACATATAATTATGACAAATTCGGAATCCTTCCATGTGTAATAATTTTGCCATTCAAATAATACTTAAATTTAATGATATTTATCTAAAGAGTTTCTGTCCTTTTCTGTATAGTGGTAATGGCATAAGGATTTGGTCCCCGGGGATTTGGTCACACCTGCTGGCCTTGGTCTTGTCTTGCCCATGGGTCACATGCGTATTTATAAGTATAGTCGGAACATACTAAATACCTGGAATCAGCTGGTATTTATATCATTTCATCTTTCATTATCAATCCAGATAATTTGACCAACGTTGACAATCCTGACATACTGAGATGGTCGCCACTAAGCCTTCAGTAAGGCTGTCTTCAACTCAGACACCAGTCGATCATGGATACGCGTGGGTAGTCCTGGCCAGTTGTGTTCTGTTGAGGTTACTAGTGGATGGATTCTGGTCCTGCCTAGGTATTCTGATGTTGCAATGGGAGACGCGCTTTAACGCCACTGCTTCACAAACTGGGTGGATTGGGTCATCTTTTATGTTCATTTTGCTTTCTACAGGTAAGAACAGCAGCTCAGCAATCTGCTATAAGTAGTAGACAGGCCTATAATCTGTAAGTTGCATAAATATTGCATTTTAAAACTGAATGGAAAATTTGGTTGATTCTTTTAACAGCACGTTAAAAGAAAGGAAGGCTTTATAAAAGATAAAAGAGGAAGTTATTAATCTTGTCTTACCTAGTAAGCGTTTGCAAGATGTTTTCCTTCTTAAATCATGAGGTTTTAGGTCTTAAATATGATAAATAAATTCCAAACATTAATATCGCCATTGCCGTTCTCATGAAAGCGTGATCCAGTCGCTATGGTATCGCCCCGGTGTCACCTATATGACGTCATGTCTACGACAGCGAATAGAAAGGATGCGATGTCCCATACTCCATGCGCTTTTCAACAGGATTCTAACGAAGGCGGATGTATACTCGGGATGTAAATAACATCAAACGTTCGATATACATTTGCCTTATAGTCAGAGTTATAGCGTAATGGACATCAAAACCTCTCGTACTGCAACTCTAGTACCGATGGTGGCAGTTTTCTAAGGTATTATGAACTATTCGATTTTCACGCGTGTACGCTGTACCTGCTCGCTTAACGTCTACTTTGCCATCATTCAAGCGTATGATCCCACAATTACAGAAAATTGATGTCCCGTTACTGCGTAGCCTATACATGGGCCTACTATCGAAACATAATATTTTCCCGTGGCATTTCTTTAATCATAAGTATGTACCGATATCTTTATTTAAACAGCTCCAGCAGCATCTGCATTATCTCATCGTTTAACGTACAGAGTTGTCGTGGTAGGAGCTGGAATAATCGTTTGTGGATGTATATTTTCACTGAGCCTTGTGACGCAGTTATGGCAAGTCTACGTCATCATGCCCATACTTGGTAAGTTGTGTTGTGACAATGTTGAAATCCATAAATTACACATCATTTTGTTGCAGTAGTCCCAGTATTGATGTCGCAGGTACGTATAAACTACCGTAACCCACCGTCCCACCCAATATTTCACAGTAAATTTCGGATCATATCCCATAGCTGCAAGAAGGAACATTATTTGATTCATACACACTTTCAATTTCGTGGTACACCTTGTATTACCTTACATACTGTAGAAACCCTATTTAAAGTGATGGGCCAAAAAGGATTGTGTGCACATTATACTGATATAGGAATATGGAAAGCAGGAGCACTCTCGAAAGCAATATAATTTTCCACCGTATCTGTTTCCAACAGGTTTTGGTTTGGGGATCTCCTACCAGACAGGTATGATATGCTTTGTGTATTATTTTGATAAGCGCTACGCATTTGCGAATGGATTAGCTAGTGCCGCTGGTGGAATAGGTTTCTTCGTTGGGCCTCCTTTAATGGAAACTTTAAATACGTATTTTGAAGCAGACGGTGCCTTACAACTTATATCTGCCATCATGGCTAACATCTGTGTTTTAGGTGCACTCTTACGTCCTTCACATCAAGAGCAAAATTGGATGACGAAGTCAAGTAATGAGAAATTGAAACCAACACAATCAGATTTTTCCCGCCAAGAAACTGACGACAAATCAGTGGAAAGGAGATTCAACGCTTGCTGCACATTCTTAAAAGAGTTGGCTGATAGTTTTGATTTATCGTTGTTTCGCCGGGTACCTTTTGTATTTCAAGCTATCTTAAATGGATTTCTACAAGGGGGAATCTACTGCATATTGGTATACATTGTTCCATATTCTACGAGTATCGGCATTTCGGACTTTAACTCTTCGTTCTTATTGTCGGCAATAGGCGCTTCCGTCTGCGTCGCCAGGTTGTCACCTCTCATAGGATACCTAGTGGATAAAAAGATCGTCTCTAAATCAATGCTAACAGGAACGTGCTATTTGGTCAATGGTGTTGCTACCGTCATCATACCATTCACGACAAGCTACGGAGGGTTGATGGCAATATCAGTCGTGTTTGGGATGACAATGGGGATAGCAGGCGCTATGCTCATGGTCATTTGCACAATGGCAGCAGGGTCGAAAGACAAGGCACCAGGTGCGACAGCATGGTGTTTATTGCTATGTGGTATTGGAAGTTTAGTTACTCTATTTTTTGCTGGTAAGTTGTTTTGACAAGTTTCGAACTGAACATGAGAAATAACAATCTATTCTTGATTATCTTGGAAGCAATTTGTCACTTTTGGTGCAGCGCTCCGCCTCCACCGCCTCCTCCTCTTTCACCACCACCTCTACCTCTTCCGTTGTATCGCTCTTCTCCACCATGTTCTTTTTCTTCCATCGCTTCATTTAATCTTCCGTTTTCTTGTCATTTCTTTCTTTCCTTCTTCTTTTATCTCTTCAATCTTCTTCAAATCCTACATGTAAAATATAACACGAGCTGCATACTGCTATTCTGATCACAAATATGAAGACTGTTAACCCTGTTGACAGTGGCGGCACTAGGGGCGAGTGGGAATCCCCTCACCACCCCATATCCCAATATTTGTCTTGCCCCACCCACAGTTTTAAATACCCAAAAATTATAATTTGCGGCAATTTTGTGCAAAATTTTTAATTTTGCCCCCTGTAATTCACTTTGCCCCCCCCCCCCATGTTCCGTAAAAATTCCTGGTGCCGCCACTGCCTGTTGACCAGTTTTAAACCTCTCTTTTGATGTATATACTACTAGAGTATGCCATAATCGATTTTTGAGAAATAAAAAATATGTTATTTACCATGATAAACGTATTCAATTATACACATAATTATTTATCACATGTAAAGTACAGCATAGGTCAATATCGAAATGCACCATATCCATGATATCTCGGCATAATATTATTACGTCAGCTTAATCATATTGTTTGTGACCAATTCTGTTGTGTTTCCAAGGTTTAAAAAAATGCCCCACTGTTATTCCAAGACACATATTTTGAGACGTTTTCAACAAATTCGGAGGCGATTTTCTGTATTGACAGTGGATCCTAAATATTGGCATTCGACCTTTTTGCTCGGACGGTTGTAGTCGTAGATAGATTAAACTATACATGTTCTGATTCATTTTGACAAGTAAATATTTTGAAATTAAGTCTAACAAAATTATGAGCAACATTGGATTTTGATCCCCGTATAAACTTTGACCTCGCACACCGACATCGCCTGGCTAATAATTACTTTCCCTGTAGAGATACTAAAATCAATACCCGGGATCGATACACGTGAATGTCCTATGCACGAGTTTGATATGAGACGAAAATCTTTGAATACCGGGGTAGAAAATGATGAATATCTCCCGTAAATGATTTCGTATAAAGAAACCAGATATGGTTCCTTGCACTTGAATATATATTTTGAACAGATATGATAGTCGTTAGCTTGCGTCTTGAGATAGAAGCTTGCGTCTTGAGTCAAAAACTGACAATAATTCTGATTTATAATGTGCCGAATTATATAGCGCAGTGTATAGGCCAATCATGAAGGTAGTCTAAAAGCATATGTACCATGCTCGACTCGGCGAGGTCAGTCACCGGCCTAATCGGGGCTATTGTCAGTAGCCTTTTTAGTCAGATGTCCTTCGGCCCATTATGCGACTCAAAACTATTAAACAGGTCGATACAAAATGGCCATGCGTGGCGGTGGATTCAACCTACCATGGCGATTTCTGCCATGAGGATATCGGGGCGATGACACTGTGCCTCGGATTTCTGGAATTGTATAAAGGGCTAAAAACGTATTGGGTTATTCCAGTTTAAATCCATACACCTCCTGTGGAAGACATGACCTTAATCTCCCACACAGGGTGTGTATACAGTATATCAAATTGAGTATCCATTCAGGAAACCCCATATTGTATTTCACACTCCCTGTGCGGGAGATTAAGTTCATGTCTTCTTCCATAGGGGGTGTATTTTTTTCTAAAGAGTGACCCATAAGGAGAGTATATACCAATTTTGTTGCTTGTATCACCTTCAGCTCAATTGTGACCCTTATGGTAAACATGGCCCCGGGACATGGCCAAACCCTTAAAAATTGACTGATCAGAAGTACTAAAGAATCAAAGCAATCGTCTGAGTTAATCCAATATAATATGTTGTTTTATCTTGTCATTTCCAGGTTTTCTTCGAGATGCAACGGGAAGTTTCAAACCTCCTTTAATACTTTGCGGTGTGTTTACCATATGTACGGGTTTCAACTGTCTAATCTATCCATTGCAGAAACGTTGGCAAGAAAAAATAGACAATCACAGAAAGCTGAAACGTGGAAATTCACAGCATTATTACACTAGTCTTGCAGATGTATCCAAGTCGAATCAAGTATAAAACAGAAATATTTTGTCTTGAGGTCGTTATTTAAATTCCTTCGGTGCTATCTTTTCCCACACTCCATTTCTTACTTTCAGCAGCCGCTACTATATTACTTTTTTTTTTATATAATGTAAGTATGTAAAAAAAAAAAAAAATACAACATTAATTATACAAGCCTATTTTAAGAATTTCGTATGAGCTAACAAAATTGATAATGCTAAACTGTTGATCTTGTGACTTTCCTCTTTCATATGCACTATGAATGTTGTGACAATTATTGTTCCTATGCATACACTCATCATGAGCAATAGGAAAACCTGTATTGTCCGTTAATTTTTCTCCAGTTTGAAGAACCAAATACTTATAATTTAATATCTGATTAATTATGGTGTCAAATGTGTGTTACAATACGTATGCATCATCGCCAATGACTCAATAAATCGTATTTCTTTGATTTATATCGTGAAGCTGATCTTTCACCCCCTGTCGTTAATAACTCTACATAGCGCCCTCTGTTGATTGTAGGCTAATCGCGAAATTCCAGCCTCGGAGTTTTGAGACCAGAATCTTGATGCCGATGAAATAAAGGAATAATTACGATGACGTCATCAATTTCTATCGGGGTTTACTGCTAAATACGTAATATAGTATGGTAAGTAAGATGGTGCTGACGTCACTGTAACTCATGTGTAACTCTTAGTCGTGAAAAATCGCTTAGCAAATTTGGTATGCAAGAGTGTCATACATTCAAATTTAACATCTCAGCCGTGATCTCAGCAGATGTGCTGCTTTGTCGCCGAAGTCGCCAACAGAGGGCAGTATTTAATTATTATTAATAGAATGATACTGCCCTCTGTTTATCATTTTAGCGATCGATAGAGGGGGAAATAGGCAATTTGTAATGACAGTGGGGGTATAACAGTAATTTATACATTAAAAATACACATTTTGACACCATTATTTTTATTTTTATTAGAATTTTAATGAGTTTTGTTTAACATAATTCGGAGAAATTGACGGATAATACAGGTTTCCTAAAGCTCTTGCACTCATAGTAAACATGGCTAAACCCTTTAAAATACATGATGCAGTCATGTCTACAGTAGAATTCATCTCGACCTTTGCAGGACTTAAACCCCATTAAAAGCTATTAAACCAAGATAACACTCATTGAAGCAGCTCAACTGATTAAATCAGATCTTCTCTGGTTGTGTACAAGTGTCTGTTTTCAATGTGCGACATCGCAATAAAGCTGGTATTACAGCTTCAGTTGGGTAACCGATTATAAAGGAAACGAAAGGAAACAATGGTATGTGTACCATTGTTCACGAAATGAGACAAAGACCTGCTTTTTGTTAACCAGCATTCTTCAAAATGAGCAACATAATGATTGTTGACTTAACACAGTTTGGAAATAATTTCTTCATATTTTTGGTGTTATCTGTCGTTTACATATCCTTCCTAAAACACAAAAGTGCGACCCTCTCCAAACATCTAAATTAGCTAAAAATTTAGGACATGTTACAAAACTTTATTTTCTAGAACCTATTTAGAATAATTTAAATGTAGCTTTTACCGTTTTTTGTGGCATCCTTCAGAAGTGAGCGGTCCGATACCAATATTTTCGGTCAAATCTCCATTCAATTAACACGGGGAGTTGGCTAGCTATGCCTTGCCCTCACTCATATTTTACAAAAGTGCGACCATTTCTGAACATCTAACCTAGCTGTAATTTTAGGTCATGTTAGAGAAATATATTTGCTAGAAGTTTTGGAGAATAAATAAAATATTGGCTGGTTATTTTTCACACAGTGATGTTAACTAGGCAAGTGTCCATTCTCCCAACATACATCATTTGTTGAGGTCACACGTCAATGGTGAGAGCACTGTGTATTGTGTATAGGAAAACGGACAGTAACTGCAGTATGAGCAGAAAAGTAGCTAAACACTATGAAACTGCATAATTCAACATCGTATAAATGGTTCATTCATAGGGAACGCGCAGCCAGACATTTAATGAATTTGTTGTCCCGCCTTGGAAAGTAATGTTGCACGGAAGCGAACATTTCATTATAGAGCTGCAATATTATGGAATACTCTTCCTGTAACTAAGTTTATGGCAATTAAAAAGCTATGTATATAAATGTATAATCATTAATTTTATTCTGTAAATAATTTTTGTATATGTGACAGATTGAAAATATTAAAGTGTACCATATCATCCTATAAACTGTATTTATTTTGGTCAATAAGTAAGTGCAATAACCCTCATTAAACCACCTAGCGTCAAATATCTATTGATAAAGATAACGGAGTCGATCAACGCAACACGTCCGTACTCAATTCATGCAACTTGATTGCTCGAAATACCTGGAATCTGCTGTATGGTATATGACATCTTTCATTATCCATCCAGACAATTTGACCTTATATCTACTGAGATGGTCGCCACTAAGCCCTCAGTAAGGCACTCTTCAACTGACACCAGTCGATCATGGATACGCGTGGATAATCGTGGCCAGTTGTGTTCTGTTGAGGTTACTAGTGGATGGATTCTGGTCCTGCCTAGGCATTCTTATGTTACAATGGGAGACACGCTTTAACGCCAGTGCTTCACAAACTGGGTGGATTGCACTAGCCAGAATGGAGTCAAGTGACTCTCAATGTGGAGAAAACCCGGGGAGAAAACTAGCACTGACTCTCAAAAGGAGTCGCCTGACTTGTCACAAGAGAGTCAGTTGACTCTCCGTGGAGTCAAATGGAGAATAGTGCCAGTGCATTGATTGATCATCCCGGGTTAAATAATAAATAAATAAATAAATAAATAAATAAATAAATAAATAAATAAATAAATAAATAAATTAATTAATTAATTAATTAATTAATTAATTAATTAATTAATTAATTAATTAATTAATTAATTAATTAATTAATTAATTAATTACTAACTAACTAACTAACTAACTAACTAACTAACTAACTAACTAACTAACTAACTAACTAACTAACTAACTAACTAAATAATTGACTCTACCCGTTGAGTAAATTGATTCTACATTCAGGATCATCAGTCCAAGAGAACGCCAAATATGGATCAGGAGTATTACATAATAATACCCTGCTATGACAATAGCTGCACTAGGTTAATCGTATAATCTCCTTATGTGGTTAGCATGGCTGGGCCAGGAAATCCACAAGGTCAGCCAATGTATGTACATGTATTCGGTACATGTTCCATATCTTTACAATGGGTGATAAATTTCTGGTTTGTTTTATTTCAAAACGCAACATTCGATATTCTAAAGCTTGGTCCAAATCCAAGAGAAGAACCAACTCTAGTAATTTATGTGGTTTCAAATTATATCGGCCGTTGCCTTTTTGATAGAAATGGTGTTTGTTGATGTGCACAGTTTCCCATTAGATCATAACATGCTGTTGTACATCCAAGGTCAAAGGTCTTTTAATCCATATTTGGCGTTGTTCTGGGACTGATCATCGACGCGGTACACAGTCAGCTACCTGCACAACCGATTCTTTTTTTGTTCTGCAAGGCTCACTCAGTCATTTAATGAGGCAATACAAACGATCGAAATTGGTGTTGAAATGAGCAAAATTTTGAGTTACACCTTTTCAGTGTAAAATTTTTTTTCTCAGCCAAATGAAAAGCAATAATTTTCATTTTTTCAGTAAATGGCTGGAAAAACTATAATGCTTGATACTGATTTTTTTTTTAAATCCTGGTGTTAAACTTAGGCCTGAAATTTAGTCATTTAGTGTAAGATATTCGATTTTTATAGGCTTCAGCTCGGCCCGCGAGCTTTTCTTGGATCAACCTTTTAGCTTTTCAAAGTAATATAGTTCGCTAATGAAGGATTTTCCCCAACTTTCTAAAGCACATCACCGTGAGCTATATATCATAGTTTTGTCAGAATTTCCGTTTTGATTTCACCATCTTTCACTGTCGGCTGAAAAAATTTCTAAATCAACACGTGAAATCTAAAGGCTAGTACTAGCATTGTGGATCGATATCCCTGGGTTTAATAGGAATACCGGCATGGCTATAGTGTTGCCAGAACTTCAATATAGCAAAGAAATTCCCAGACCTATAGCGCTCCTACTGATCATGTTTAACCAGAACACCCAATTGGGGATTTAATCGCTGGTCGGGCAATTTGCTTTCAATGAAAAATTGACCTGGATAACAACAAAGGAAATATCGACTATTTCTGCTGGTTGCTCTCGAGATAAAAGTACTCACCATTGCCTACTTTTACTTAGTTTGACATTTTCGGATCATGAATGGAAAAAGGGTAAAACAAAACGGAAATTCTGACAAAACTATAACATATAGACCCACACGATGTGCTTTACAGAGGTGGGAAATATCTTTCTTTAGCAAACTATGTTAGTTTGAGACGCTAAAACATGAATTCCGTAAAAAGCTCGCAGGCGAATTCAAGGCCTATAAAAATCAAAAATATCACACTAAAAGACACAATTTGATGCTTAATTTTAACACCAGGATTTAAAAAAAATGTATATCCAAGCACCAAGTTTTTAACTGACATTACAGAAAAAAAAAAAAATATTGCTTTATATTTGACCGAGAAAATTAATTTCATAGCAAAAAGGTGTATCTCTGAATTGTGCTGATTTTTACATGTATCGATCGACTTTTAGCGCGACTAAGCATTTCTAAAGAATTGGTTGTCCAGGCGGCAGACTGTACACAGTGTATTGATGAATTTGCATTTATGCTGCTGCTGTTTACTGCTATTCAGCATGATGGGCATTGCCCATCATTCTGAATAGCAGTAAACAGCAGCACGAATCGGGCATTCGCGCGGTGTATCATGTATGAGTGTTTGGACAGTCTGATGTGATATGTTCATGCTGTAGGCTAACTTGGTCTTGAGCTGGATTCCACAGGAGAATTTTAACCTGACGAGAAGATCAATTTAATGCTTACATTTTTGTAATTGTGATGAATTGTTCATGATAACGTATTCGCCTCACTGGGGACTCTATAAATGGAGTCTGGGTTACTCACCGGGTTACTCTAGAAGCGGGGTCCAGCCACTGCGCGACTCTATGTCTACAATGACTCCTGTGTAGAGTCATCTATGGTGACTCTTCAGCTGATTCAACAAATTATGACTCTTCAAATTACTCCCCATATTACTCCCAATATGGGGTAGACATAGATTCGCAGATTGGCTGGACTCTGCTTTTAGAGTCACTCTGACTCCAGTATGGCTTCCAGTCTGGGTCTATACTGTCATCATACCATTCACGACAAGCTACGGATGGTTGATGGCAATGCCGGTGTTGTTTGGGATGACAGTGGAGATAGCCAATGATAGCAGGAGCTGTGATCATGGTGTTTATTGCTATGTGGTATTGGAAGTCTACAATCAAAGAAATTAATGTTGGCACACTCTGGCATAATAACTGTAAACTGCTACCCCTCTCTCCCAATTCAATGTTGATGAAAGCAATTTTGACATTGGGCTCTCCAGTCCCCCAACATTAATTGAGGGTGAATGGGGGAGGGAAAGGGGGGAAGGGGAGGGTTTGTACTTCTCATCAAACATAGTTATACTAATTTCACTGAACTCTCAGAGCAGCAATGAAGAGTTCCAACGTAATTATTGTCAATGTGTGCCAAATATTAATTTCTTTGATTGTAGTCACTCTACTTCTTGCTGGTAAGTTGTTTCGACAAGTTTCGAACTGAACATGAGAAATAACAATCTATTCTTGATTATCTTGGAAGCTTTTGTACAATTGTTTTCTACTTTTGTCACTTTTGGTACAGCTGCTACACCTTCTCCTCCTTTAGCATGTTTAGGAATTGGATTTTTAACAAAATTATGAGCAACTTTGAATTTAGATTCCCGTTTTAGCTTTGACCCGGATTGCATAAAGGGCTAAAGTGACCCACGTGGAGAGTATATGCCAATTCTGTTGCTTGTATCACCTTGGGCTCAATTGTGACTCCTAAATTTATCAATCTGCAGAATCAGAGCAATCGTCTGACAAGTCTGAGTTAATCCAATATCCTATTAAATTATTGTTTTATCTGCCAATTTTTCAAGTTTTCTTCGAGATGCAACGGGAAGTTTCAAACCTCTTTAACACTTTGCGGTGTGTTTACCATATGTATGGGTTTCAACTGTCCAATCTATCCATTGCAGAAACGTTGGCAAGAAAAAATAGTCAATCACAGAAAGCTGAAACTGGAAGTTCACAGCATTATTACACTAGTCTTGCAGATGTATCCAAGTCGAATCAAGATTTTTTTTAAAAGGTACGCACAGGCACAACGCCTAGACGTTGATCCATAAGCCTCAGCACCCTTTCCAGGTTGTCGCTGACCACTACGGCCCCACATCATTCCATAAACCATTTAACAACAAATCAGGGACTTTGCTGTAACAAGAGCGCACACCCTAGACATTCCACAAATAACCATCGCAACCAGGATCAGTTCCCCGAGTTTCGTACGGGTTACAACGAGACAATTAGCAGTTTCTTTCTTGTCCATGGGAATTTCAAGCTAACTCAATTTTTCCACGAGATCGTACAAGACACCGCCAGGGTTCGAACCCGCAACCTCTCGCACCATAGTCGAACGCCTTATCGATTCAGCTAACTTGACTGCTTTAAACAGAAATATTTTGACATGAGGTCGTTATTTAAATTCCTCCGGTGCTCTTTCTTTCCTTCTTTGTTCCTTCTTTCAGCAGCCGCTACTATACCACTTAAGGCCCCGTGTCACAGGGGAAGTTGGCCAAAATTGTCAAAATAGACCATTACACAAAGTTGCATTAAGTTGCCTAAACATTTTGCGCAAACTTGCCCAAAGTTATCTAAACATTTTGCAAAATTTCGCAAACTTGCCCAAAACTTTTCATAAAGTTGCATAAAATTACGTAAAGTTACTCTAGGTTAATGCAAATTTGCACAAAATTGCAAAAAAATTAGCAAAGTCGAATGACAACTTTGCGCAGTTTAGCAAAATTTAGCGCACTTTTGCACAATTTTTGTCCAATTTTGGACAACTTTAGGCAGTTTCCTATGTAACATGGGCCTCACTTATAATATAAGTATTTTAAAAAAGTCCGCGAATCAAAATACAACGTTAAATATACAAGCCTATTTTAAGAATTTTGTATGGGCTAACAGTAACAAAATGAACATAGTAAAATGTTAATCTGTAGTCTTTCCCCTTTGTGTCTATAACAAATATTTCTATGCGAAAACTAAATATGGCAAACCCATCATGACAAACCACACCACTCCACGCCATACATAAATTCTCCCAGTCACATTTCCCCAATATGAAATTTAAAAAAAATTAAAATGTCAATTTTGCTTCTTCTAAAGTTTGGCAGAGACGGGGTTCGAACTCACGGCGCAGGCCGGACGCGCTTATATGGTCTATGAGTCTAGCGCCTTAGACCACTCGGCTACTTGTCTTGATGGAATCCATTTGAAACTTATTTGATGATATAATCGCAACTTCAATATAGGCCTACCACGTGACAAGCAAAAGCAGAAAACGTACCACATTTTAGAATTTTATTTGCCTAAAAACATTAATGTGTATTAATAGCGCTCAATTGTTGTTAATCTGACAATAAACATAATAAATGCGCGTCTATATGGACAATACATGATATCGATTTTGACACGTGCTCTCACGGTGTCAGTACATTTCCATGGTCAGTAAAATACTATAGAGGAACCTACCATTTTTCTTGTATACACGTTCGATGTTTTATCAATTACATAAAAATCCATTTTAGACCCCAAATTTTTCTTCCGGAAATAAAATATTAGATTACAATAAAAACGAAACAGTGATCTTTTGCGGGTCTAATGTTATTTATACATAGGATTTTCAACGTTTTTTCTATCCTTATTCTTGGTCAATTAAAAAAATATTTTGGCGTATATAAAATTGAAATAAAATTCTCTGCCTCATAAACGACATCAAATGTGCCACAATTGGGTATCACGAATCGTTAAATATGATGTGCAGTTAATATTCATATTTTCTTTTATACAGAGGATGCTTCAGTTTTGACAGGAAAAATATTTTCTTGAAAACCCTCTCACTCGGTTATTTTAAAAAGGTAACCACGCTTCCCTAGAATGTGCAATAAATTAGCATTAAAATTTTTCTTATTCTAACAGCAAGCGTTTCTAGAATGTATTT
The DNA here is from genome assembly GCF_039555335.1 of Amphiura filiformis. Lineage (NCBI taxonomy): Eukaryota > Metazoa > Echinodermata > Ophiuroidea > Amphilepidida > Amphiuridae > Amphiura > Amphiura filiformis. Next base: position 43,701,688 of record NC_092632.1, on the reverse strand, counting down.
TGGCGAAATGTGGTGTAATGACAAACCAGCTATCAACTAAACTGATATAAAGGGCTTTGGCTCTTAATTAAGTTGTTCCTTGTTATGCAAATGAGACATTTTACGCTCCATAGCTTTCACACTGAGACTTTTTGTTATTTCATGTGCTCAAGGACATTTCATGACAGATGAATGAACCTGTAAAGAGTCTTTCGCACGACTATATGGTGCGGACATAATATCAGATTTTCAAAAAATAGCTAAACACTTAATGACAGATGGACAAATCAACACTTTTATAATTGCTTTTAAAATAATGTGTCAATACTTCAGCACCTGTTACAATCTCTCTTCTCACTTTGTTTCGCACAAAATACTCATTCAAAGAGAACTCGCAGACAAGGCAAATTGGGCAAGCTTCAGGGGCAGATTTGGATATGCTTAGATATGGTCCCAAATCGTGCTCTCTTGAGTAATTGCAAGATAATAAGGGATGAGTCATTGAAGTACTGGATTGGACTGTTCAAGGTTATTTAAAGAAATCAGAGGCAGGGCAGGAAATCGGGGACAGGGCCACATTTACCATTGAGCCAGATGGGCTCGGGCCCAGGACCCCCCCCAAATTTTGGGGGGAAAATTTCATGCCTAATTTTACAACTAGGATTTTTTTAAAGATATATCCATGCACTATGTTTTTAACTAACATTACTGATCGACTTTTAGCGCGACTCTGCATGACAATAAAAGCTGGTCACTGGCGCAGTGAGTGTCGAAGGCAGTAAAGTAAAATCAAATTTTGTAATTTTCTCAAAAAAAATATTTTTGCAGAAATCAGTTATGCTAGTACGATTCCCTGCGTCATTTCCTTTCTTAACTTTTGTTATAATAATCATCATTGTGTCTCAATTACTCGAGGAAGTCATACGGACTATAATAGTTCAATGTCAATTTTTAATGACAGTTTTCAAAAATATTTTTGAATATTAAAGGAGTATTTCGTGATCCTAGCATCCTCTATTTATGTCATTTTTCATTAGATATCCTCGAAAAAACCTATTCCCAAAATTTCAGTTGATTCCGATTTTGCGTTCGCGAGTTATGCATGATTATGTGTATTACACTGCTCCATAGACAATGCGTTGTAATTTCAAATTTCACGATATCTTTGCTAAACGAATTAATCTGCAAGAAATATTTTGTATATAAACATTATGTAGCCAGAGGTTTCCAGTGATATAAAAATCTCAACTTTTTTTGAGAAAAGTGGGGGGATGAGGCTGTGGATCACGAAGTGCCCCTTTAATAAAATGTTTGATATCCTTTCACATTTTAACGTTTTCTGTAAAACGTTATGTGTTGTTAATCATGCAGTTTGAATCCCATTCGTCCTCATGCGTGACTGTTGATGTTTTTCTGGTCCATTTCTGTTTGAAGCACTCGCATACGTAAGTTAACCTGGTCCCAATCCATGTATGTCCCCTCTAAGTGGCGATTGGTGGTCTCAGTAACTTTGAAGTCAGCTCTTCCATGCAGCACTCGGTAGTTATTAAGGCATATTATGTCACCTTTATTAAAAATACGGAAATATGTGACCCGATATAAGTAAATGAGATTCATTGCGGTAAAAGCCATTTTGATGCATAAGCACAAAATGTGAAAAATTGATTAATTGTTGGCAACAAAATGATTTTTGATCATTCATTACTTTTGACAGGAATGCTGTAGTGTATTGTGGGATAGGCTTTTACGACGGGAATTCATAACAATTAGTGGGTTTTTAGCGGATATGCGAGGTTTTCTGTAGACAAATGGCAGTCTTCAGTGAACGGCTCTTTTCAGAACCACCAAAACCTTTAAAATTAGCAGATAGCCGAAATCTGTTTGTTCTCTGTCGCAAGGGGCAGTCTTCAGTGAACGGCTCTTTTCAGAGCCATCAGTAGACAAGGGGCGGCCTACATGTCTCATTCTAAGGTACTTTTTCCTGAAGAAGTCAGAGCTACTCCTGACGAAAGCTTGACAGTTCTAAACTTGTCCGACTGCGAACCCGTTAAAAACCCACTAAATGCTGTAGTATGTTGATTTTGGTATCAAAATGTTCATTATTTAATACAGATTACAAAAATATGAATATCTCAATTTTTATATTTCCCTCATTCTGCCTCATTTACTCATGCTGGGTCACATATGTGTAAGAGCATTAATTTGTAAATTATTTGTCATGAAATTCTAATTGCTCTCTTAATTGTAAGTTGATTGTCACAGTTTATCTTGTCTGTGTATTAAAGACCCATTCAGTAATCCCAGCACAAGTGTAAAAAAATACAATTGTTTATAAATTGCTTTAAGGGGGTATTACACCCATTTCATTTTTTTTTTGCATGGGGAGTATGAAACCACAAAGGTCCTCCAAGGTCACAGGTCAGGAAAGGTCAAATGAGGTTCAAATGAGAAAAAAATTGGACAAAGTGGTATGCAAAATGAAGGGGCAAATCTTCTCGTTCTATAGGTGGCATCGGTATCAATGTAGCTTACATGCTTTTAAAGGTAGAAGCCAAAAGGTGGTACATCACTGATCTCAGGTGTATTCGCAAAGGCTTATGGGATTTACTGAAAAGGTCTATTACATCATGAAAATGGTATAGAATGTTCAAATTAGACACTCACCTGCTTGTAACTTGTATTTAAACAGGTTGACCGGATCGTGAAGTTTATTTTGAAACATTTTAAGTGCTTGGTATATTGCTGGAACTGTTGAGACTGGGGCTCGCAACATTGGTGTCCGGCCATGATCTGCCATCACTACTTGAGAAATCTGTCCACGATTATCAAGTCTGATTTTAGGTAAAAAATAGAACAATAATGTAATTAAATGTTTTTAATAGATATTATCATTTTCTTTTATTAAGTCTTTCGTGCCGTTTTCAAAGGAAATACTAGTTGTTGGTTTTTAATTAATATCAACATTTAATTGTTGAGTTAGGTCTATATAAAGGTCATAAAAACGTTTTTAACACGTTTTATATGGAAAAAACCCCACTACAACAACATTTTAAAATGTTTGAGCAAATATGGAAAAATGATTTGTTAACACTAACTTAAAGGTGGGTGAGTTTTAATTATTAGTGGGTTTTAGCGGGTTCGCCGTCGGACAAGTTTAGAACTGTCAACGACGGCGAACCCGCTAAAAACCCACTAATTGTTATGAATTCCCGTCGTAAAAGCCTATCCCACAATTTGAGGTTTAATTGTTAATGGAAAGGAAAGTGCAAATGTTTTTCGTGTTTCGAATCGGACGAGTGACAAGCTCTAATGACGTCATGATGTAAACAACGTACTTTCTAGGCTTTAATCTGGAAAAATACATCTTATCTAACCCTAACACCCAACCCTACTTTTTGCTATCGGAAGATAAAGAAGATACGAAAGAGGAGAGAAGATGAACAAAGAAGTCACTTAATTTGCACCCCCGGGATTCGAACCATAATTAATTAGGTAAACCCAAATATGGAGGTATCCAAAAGTATGCTAATTAAAAGTTCAACGAATCAGAATACGATCCTGGTATTCAATTCTATGCAAATGAGTTGAAGGAGGTTACGTGAACATGTACAGTAGTTCTGATCTAGCTTTTTATACTAGAAGATATTTGGTATAGCGAGAATGATCTCCAGAGGTTCCCTAAAGGGGCTTCTTTTTTGTCTTCATTCATGTATACTTACTGTATGACAGAGTGCCTTGAAACGGTGTGATACCTTCCATGATAATCGGTTGACTGTCCTTTGTCAAAGCTCTCAAATATGGTTGTTGTAAGTAGCTTGAATGCTTCAGGATTTTCACGCTTGAGTTCTTCAGCAGCTTTGAAGCCATCTGACAGGAGACTCTCGCCACCATCACTAGCTGATTCAATACAATGAAGCATCATAAGCTGCAATAATCAAGATTGATGTTAGTAAATTTAGGTTCGATTTCCTCCAAGTTGTAATTTTGTTATTATTTACTCAGAATGCTGAAATGATATTAGTAAGGAAGGGTTTCTGTCCATTTTAAGCCAAAATAACAAGGTAAAGTAAAAAAACTCAACTGACTAATTTGGCTCGCTCTGAATGAACCTCACTGCTCTTTTGAATCATTTCAAGTTTGTTTTTGGCTTTCTTAGTGTGTGGATCCCAACATGATGCAGCATATACCACCAGTGGTCTGACAATGGTCTCGTATGTCAGTTCTTTGGTGTTCTTATAGGGCAAGAGTGTAGGTTCCTTTTGATGAACCCCGGGGACCTATTTGCTGAGGCTGTGATGTGTATACTGCAACTGTAGCTGTTTGACCCCGACTACCCTTTTGCCTTTTTGACATGCTCTCGTCATATTGAGGATTCTTTTTACCACGTTTTTGGGCATACTTTCACGTTTGACCCCATATGACCTTTGACCTTGAGTGATCTCGGTTTGAATTTGTTCATGCCTCCATGATATGGAGAATTACTTTCACCAAGTTTAAGCCCAATTGGGCGAAGTTTAAAATTTAGCCTCTGTATAACCTTTGACCTTGGTTGACCTCGATTTTATTTTGTACATGTTACCCTTATACGAATGATTCCTCCCACCAGGTTTAAGCCCAATCGGGGAAGTTTATGTTAGCCCCTAGATGACCTTTGACCTCGAGTTCGTTTTGTCAATCCACTCATCAAGTTTAAGCCCAATTAGACAAAGTTCAAAAATAATTTCCAGCAATGAATTCTGGAGAGGCATTACAGTGCATTTCAAATTGGGCATTTAGCCAAGATCTTCATCAAACATGTTTTAGCTGTCCAGAGATGCCCAGTAGGCCTACACATCTTTTTATCCACCTGGGAAAACCATTCAAGTAGGTTCAATTTCAAAGCTTTCAACTTGGTCAGGTTAAGTTCGCATAGTGCAAAAGTCATGACTAATAATAATTATTTAGTATAATAGTTGCTTTGATTTTCTTGTGGTTGAAACCTGGGGTTGAAAGCAAGTTTGCAAATTGGGAACCAAAACGTTTGGCATGTGCAGGGTGGGGGCAACGATTTTTGGGCAGGCCAAGAAGGGGGGAAAGCAATTTTCGGCGCGCCATTTGAAAATTTTACCCGGAGGGGCCTCATAATTATTGCACAGCCCCTATGTATACAATGTGTTTATTTGTTTAAATTTATATTTACCCCTGCTGGTCTCTGAACGTAAGTTAAGTCCGTATGTAATGGCAGGAACCCGGCTTTGTAAGCAGCATTGTGGTGGTCGGAGCCATCTGGAGAATACCTTGTACGGACCTTCCAGATCAGACTGAAAATCAGTAAAAATTAGTGCATGATATTAGAAGATAATGAAGATATACGTAGACCTACAGTAAGCCAAAGAATTAAGGTACCAGTTGTGTTCACCCCTTTATATCCTAAATGAAGACAAATGTGTCAAAATAAAAAGCAACATCAGTCCCTGTACTCTTTAGCTCTGATTTAAGACCTTATTTGTGGAAATTGGTTGACAATTAAAGAAACGGTGATCTAAAACCTAATGAGCATACAAAATAAAAATTGTACTTTTGTGCTCTAATCAATGAAAGCACGACGCTATTTTTATGATGAAAGCATGGCGCTAGTTCTCTTGTTCGCTAACGTTTGTGTACAAATCAATAGGGCATGCAATGGGCAAATTGCAACTTTTAAATTTGCATCTTCCTTGGGTTTTTGGATTGCCGTGTCTTTATTTCTTGCGCGAAATCCAACTTGAAGATTTCAAACAGGATGTTGTTACTTCGTCTGTGGTTACCGATCCCAAGGACGAAATTGATTCGCTTTGTACACAATTTGACACCGTTATGTCTGGACTCCTAGAACGCCATGCTCCGGAGCAAACTAAGTGCATCACTTTTTAAAGACCTCATGCGCCATGGTACTACGATGAGCTCCGTGCTGCTAAGCGTGAAAAGCGTTGGTGTGAGCGTCAATATGTAAAATCTGGCCTGACAGTTCATAAGCAGATTTTTCGTGATGCATGTAATAAGGGGTGGTGCAATAATTATGTGTACCCCGGGGGTGAATTATAGGGGGGGGCAAACATTTTTTGGCAGGCCAAAAGGGGGGGGCAAGCATTTTTGGCAGGTCGAAAGGGGGGTCAAGCGATTTTTGGCAGGTCGAAAGGGGGGCAAGCAATTTTGGCACAGATATTTTGGGCACCGTTTCTATATTACGCCCTAAAAGAAAACACGTTCAAATATGCAAAATTTCCTGCTCGTTGCGCTCGCATTATATGTTAAGACAATTTAAGGTTTTAAATTCAGGTTTCTCCAAAATCTTGCATGTGTTGCACGTCAAAAGGGGGGGGGGCAAAGGTTTTTTGGCACGTCGAAAGGGGGGGGGGCAAAGGTTTTTGGCACGGCCAAAGGGGGGGGCAAGCGATTTTGGAGACCATTTTGAGAATTCCCCCCCCGGGTACACATAATTATTGCCCCACCCCTAACTACAAAGATCTTTTGGATACGGCTAAGACTAACTATCATAAGTCTAAGCTCTCCAACCTTGACAGTCGCCAGCTCTTCCGCGAAGTAGACAAACTTTGTTCGTCCAACACTTCTAAGAAACTTCCTTCTCATGATAATGAAGAGCAACTCGCCAACGATTTCGCCGACTTCTTTCGTGATAAAATTGAGCGTGTAAAGGACAAGCTAGATAACATCTCGCGTACGGACTCCACTCCTGAAACACCTCTGCATCAATCGACCTTCTGCAAATTCGCTAGGGTATCTGAGGAACAGGTGCGAACTATCGTAATGAAAGCTCCATCGTCGTTTTGCCAATCAGACTGTATTCCGACCTGGCTGTTAAAGGCGTGTCTTCCTGAGCTTCTGCCGTGTATCACTAAGATCGTCAATCTGTCGCTGCAATCGGGAACGTTTCCATCTTGCGCGTGTGAAACCATTGATAAAGAAGGTTGGCAAAGATCCGGAAGATCTCAGCAATTATAGGCCAATATCCAACCTGAAAATTCTCTCTAAGGTGGTTGAGCGTGCAGTAGTGACACAGGTGCAAGACTTTATGCAGGAAAACGGTCTCTATGGGACGTTGCAATCCGCGTATAGGAAGTGCCATTCTACAGAAACTGCTTTACTCCGTGTGCACAACGACATTCTTCGTGCACTGGACTATCATAGAAACGTTGTGCTTGTTCTGCTTGATCTCTCGGCCGCCTTCGACACTGTTGACCATCACATCCTTCTGAGGCGGCTGAGGGATCGCTATGGCATCCGCGATAGTGTGCTACAGTGGTTTGAAAGCTACCTATCTGATCGCAAGCAATATGTTGCTGTAGGTGATAGTTCCTCTGCCAATCACGTCCTTCACTGTGGTGTTCCTCAGGGGTCAGTGAGTGGCCCTTTTGACTTCGCCATATATTCTGCTCCGTTAGAGGATGTTATCGCCGGTGATGATAATGTTGACGCGATGTTCTACGCTGATGACAGTCAGATGTATGTTGACTTTACCCTGGAAGAAATGCCTGGCCAGTTGAGTAGGCTAGAAAATTGCGCTCGCAATGTAAAATCCTGGACAACGTGCAATAATCTTCTGTTGAATGACACCAAAACAGAAATTGTTCATATGTCGTCGCGCTTTGTGAAAGATACGCCATCGATTTCATCTCTTACCATAGGCCAGTATGAAGTTAGCATCATCAAGGAAGCCAGAAATCTTGGTGTCGCAATGAACAATCACATGACTCTTACAACTCACGTTAAAAATGTATGCCGCTCTGCTTGCCATGCCATCCACAAGATTGGCCTGATTCGGAAGTATATTGACAGATCAACAGCCGAACGCCTTGTTCATGCCTTTGTGACCTCGCGTCTGGATGCCAACAACAGCCTTCTCTATGGACTTCCTGCTACAACTCTCGCAAAACTTCAACGTGTTCAAAACTGTGCTATCCGTCTTGTTACCTGTGCCAAGAAAGACTGCAACATCACCTCTCTTCGCCGTGAGCTTCACTGGCTTCCAATCAAGGATCGTATCGTCTTCAAACTTCTTCTCCTCACATATAAGTCTCTCCATGGTATAGCACCATCTTACATCTCTGATCTCATCAAAGTTCATGTTCCCCAATGCACTCTTCGGTCTAACTCAAAACTTCTTCTTAATGTGCCGCCGCCCAGTCGCGAGGTTTCGACGGCCTACTATGGTGAAAGGACATTCTCCGTCGCCGAGCCAACTTTGTGGAACAAGCTGCCTGCACGCATCCAGAAAGCGGGCAGTCTCCCCATCTTCAAGAGACTTTTAAAGACTTATTTGTTTGACAATCCGTCGTAAATATTTTTGCTGCTTTTGTGTATAATTTTCTGGTTTTTAATTGGTAGTTTTTAAGATGTACTTTTAAGGTTGTAATTTTAAGTTTTATCTTTTGTAAAGCGCCCAGAGGCCTTTTGGTGTTGGGCGCTATATAAGTGCGTTGTTGTTGTTGTTGTTGTTGTTGTTGTTGTTGTCTAATTCGAGCTAAAAGATGCAGCTATTGGCTGTTGGTTCCAATTATGACATATCTGCCTTTTTTTAGAATATACAGGTGGTGAACGTAACTGGTACCTTAATTTTTGGCCTAGGCTGTATACAGTGTAAAACATTCCATCGAAGTATTCAGTTATCTGAAGCCAATATCAACTTAGAGCTAAGTGGCTCACGAGCCACGAATATCAGACCGTGGTTTCTGATTGAACTCATTTGACCTTTGACCTCGGGTAAACTCGAGTTTACTACTCATGCTCTCTCAAATCAAGGCTAATTTGCATCACATTTAAGCCCAATCGGGCCTATTTTAACCTCATTTGATCTTTCCTGACCTGTGACCTTGGAGGACCTTTGCGGTTTCATACTCCCCATGCATGTCTAAGGGATCATTTTCCGCAAGTTACAGCCTGATTGGACGAAGTTTAAATTTTAATTGACCTTTGACCTCGGATGACCTTTGTGATTTCATACTCCCCAAGTGTCAGGGATCATTGTCCCCGAGTTGCAGCCCAATCAGAGCAACTTTGAATTTGACCTGACCTTTGACCTCAGATGACCTTTGCGGTTGCATACTCTCCATGTATATCAGGAATCATTTTCCTTGCATCATGGGAAGACACATTTACTGTGATCTACATGCTAGCAAACTAACAGCAACATGGGCTATTCAGTTGAAATCCATACACCTCATCCGGAAGACATGACTTAATCGCCCACACAGGAGTGTAAATTTCAAATGGGTCTACCTGAATGGGTGACTCCATTTGAAATATACACTCCTGTGTGGAAGATTCAAGTGATGTCTTGCATAAAGGGTGTATGGATTTCAGTTGGAATAGCCTAATAGACAAAAACTGACGAACACTGACATGTTTATCTCTAAATTGTTATGTCTATGCTTATCTCTTGTTTTCAAAATACCAGACTAGCTGTCACCGACCGAAATTGCAAGGTCCCGATCAATTTTTATAATACATCATGGGAAGGTATGATTTCCTGTGATCTTAATACTATCAAAGTAACCACATGAAATCCCAAGAGAAAAGACAAATGTCGTATACGTTATAAAATTAACCGCAATCATAACAAATGTAAGTCCCTTGGCTCTTATTACCAAAATAGCTGCCCAGCAAACACAAAACGTTTTCGACTTCATTCGCAAAAGGTTATAAAAGGTTGCCAGAAATCGTTTAAATGTCGGGTTATATAAAGGGTATATTAAGATTATAAAACGGTTTCATAACCTTAAAAAACGTTTTTTGATAATCTACTGCTCAGCAAACAAAAATGTTTTAGAGAAAACGTTTAAATGTCGGGTTATATAAAGGGTATAAAAACGTTCTGATAACATTCCAAAAACATTCTTGAAAACTTGATACAAAACATTCTAAACAGAATGTTATTTTGGGGGTGATAAAATATTTTGCGAAAAACGTTTGCCCAAAATATTTGCAATAACGTTTAAAAACGTTTTCATGACCTTTATATAACCCGACATTTAAATGATATTAAAATGTTTTGAATAAAACATTTTAAGAACATTTCTGTGTTTGCTGGGTTCAAATATTTTGACATAATGTTATTTAAGTATTGAAAAAATATGTGGCAAAAATGTTTGCAAAAATAGTTTACAATAACATTTTTTGAAAACATTTAAAAATATTGTTGTAGTGTGTTTTCATACAAATCGTTTTAAAACGTTATCATGACCTTTATATAACCCGACATTTTAATGTTATTAAAACGTTTTTACCTAAACCAAAAGCCAAAATCTAACTTATTTAAATCGTTTTTAAAACGTTTTTGTGTTTGCTGGGTGCTTTATACAATTTTGCACAAATATTATTTTTCACAAAATGACCCCTATTAAGCGTGACATGAACTTTGACCCCAAGCTGTTTAACCCATACATAAAGCTTGGGCCAGCGGTTCTTCTGAGCTAGTTTTTGATTTGTGGTCATACCATGTATATTTAGATTTAGGAGAAGCATTTTAAGATTTTCACAAAATGACCCCTAATAACTCCTATATGACCTTTGACCATTTTGTGTGTAACTTATATTAAGCTTGGACCAGTGCTTCTTGTGGATAAGTTTGGTCGAAATCGGTGCAAGCGTACATGTAGCATTTTGCGGTTGTAAGAAGAAAGAAAGAAAGATTTTGGAGCTTCGCAGTAGCCTATACCTGATATAAAGAAAAAAGATTTTGGAGCTTCACAGTAAATCTGCCTGCTGATATAAGAAGCTCTGAGGAGGTATGAAACGGAAAATGACAAGCTAGGGGCAGCCTCTATACCCCAAGTATAATTGACCCTAAATCATGCCCTAAATCCTTACCCGTAATGACTCGGTTGGAGAAAGTTTACTCTCTCTCCAATTTTCTGCATCTCATTTTCGTTCTTCGGGGCGTTGACAATAAGTGCAATGCCAAGTTCTTTCAAGTCAGTCATCCAATTCAATAGAGCCTCATCACTGGAAACTAGGTCGTTGAATTGGTATTTCTTCAGCTGTTTGTCTCCAACCTCCGAACCCCAATACCGCAACTTGGGGTCTAAGATCCCGTCTGATCGTGGAGAAGAATCAAACTTGTATTTGCGAAGCCAATTGGATTCGTACTGACTCTGGTGACCATCTGACCATCGTATGTCTATCAGATTATACGAAGAGCTAGATTCCATGGAACCAATGACTTCCAAAGATGTCGGGGTTAAATCCAAATCCAAATTGAACACTGCTTTACCAGGTTGCGTCGATAGACCAGACTTGTGCCAACAGACAGTGCGGCATTGACAGTTGTCTCGCAACCACACGTATGGGTACAATTGAGTGTCACCATCTTCCCACTCCACAGTTAAAGTTTTGTCGTCTTGGTTTTGAACAGCATTTGAGATCATCACATTTGCCATGGCCAGCAATAAGAATAACTGAGTTATGTTCGAAGTGGAAATGCACAAGGTCAAACTAAATTGATTCAATTGAAACATAGATATATTTGTACATCAAGGACCTTGAGCTTTGAGCATTTAAACCATGATAAGGCCCGTGATAAGGCCATCTTAATTAAATCCTGTGTCGCATATCGAAACGTTAATGCACAACATGATGCAGTCATGTCTACAGTAGAATTCATCTCGACCTTTGCAGGACTTAACCCCATTAAAAGCTATTAAACCAAGATAACACTCATTGAAACAGCTCAACTGATTAAATCGGATCTTCTCTGGCTGTGCACATGTGACTGTTTTCATGAAGAGCCTGTTTTCATGTGCGATATCGCAATAAAGTTTTTTATTATAGCTTCAGTTGGGTAACCGATTATAAAGGAAACGAAAGGAAACAATGGTATGTGTACTATTGTTCACGAAATGAGACAATGGCGTGCTTTTTGTAAACCAGCATTCTTGAAAATGAGCAACATAATGGTTGTTGACTTAACACGGTTTGGAAATAATTTCTTCGTATTTTTGGTGTTATCTGTCGTTTACATATATCCTTCCTAAAACACAAAAGTACGACCCTCTCCAAACACCTAAATTAGCTAAAAATTTAGGACATGTTACAAAACTATATTGTCTAGAATTTTAGAAGAGTACTTTTAATATTGGCCGGTTATTTTTCACACAGCGACGTTAACTAGGCAATGTACTATTACCTATAACATTAACTAAAACACCAAAGTACGAATATTTCCAAACATCTAAATTAGCTAAAAATTTAGGACATGTTAAAAACTATATTTTCTAGAACTTTACAAGAGTACTTTTTATATTGGCCGGTTATTTTTCACACAGCGACGTTAACTAGTCATATCCCCATACTTTTAACGTAGGGCTATTTGTAGAGGTCACTCGTCAATGGGAAAGAGCACTGTGTATTGTGTATAGGAAAACGGACAGTAACTGCAGTATGAAAGTCATGCTTATTTTCTGTGTGTTGTTGCACGAGATTGACCCTTTGATCCCACACCTCGAATCACCATGGCTGTGTGTGTAGTGAGTCTGGCTAGCCTCTTCTGCAATCTGTGAAACAGTTAGCATTGTGCCGTTATGCCATGTGCAACGCGTTTGATGACTGTGCGCAAGACTAACGTAGCAGGCAAGCGACTGAACTCGATGACAAGAAATCTGCCATTTGGTTTTGGGGTGACCTGTAGGTTTTTGTTAGGGGTGGTGCAATAATTATGTGTACCCCCGGGGGGTGAATTCTCAAAATGGTCTGCCAAAAATCGCTTGCCCCCCCCCCTTTGGCCGTGCCAAAAAACCTTTGCCCCCCCCTTTCGACGTGCCAAAAACCTTTGCCCCCCTTTGACGTGCCAAAAATCTTTGCCCCCTCCCTTACACATGCAAGATTTTGGGGAACCCGAATCTAAAACCTTAAATTGTCTTAACATATAATGCGAGCGCAGCGAGCAGGAAATTTTGCATATTTGAACGTGTTCGTAACGTTTTCCTACGCCTTTTTAGGGCGTAATATAGAAACGGTGCCCAAAATATCTGTGCCAAAAATTACCCCCCCCCCTTTCGACCTGCCAAAATCGCTTGACCCCCCCTTTCGACCTGCCAAAAATGCTTGCCCCCCTTTTGGCCTGCCAAAAATCTTTGCCCCCCCCTATAATTCACCCCCTTCGGGGTACACATAATTATTGCACCACCCTTAAATCTCGAGGCCAGTTATAAATAAATCAAAGTTATTTTTAGATGACAAGAGAAAGTACAACCATTATGAGTTCAGCAGTATATTTCCTTTTGAAAAATGAGTGCGCACTTTATAGTTTCAGGCAGAGACAAAGTAGCCCAGACGAGGCAAATCAGGATTTTGTGCAGTGAATCGGCCAAAATTCATCAGTTTATTCAAAAGAAAAAAATTATTCTCGAGTGCGTTGTAATATTTACCGTTTTTTGAAAGCTAGATTATGGAAGAAAACAATCTTAGCCACAGATAAATACCAGCCTTTCCTGAAAAAAATTTAAAAATAGCCAACTGACAACGATTGAAAGCAAAATTGGCCTATTTGACAGGATTGTACATTACGGTTTGCTATTCAGTATCGAAGTTACGTAATGTTACTATGTCAACGGGATCACGCGCTAGAGTAATGAACCACGATCGAAATGATCACCACATAAAGTATATGGCACTCGAAGGCATACCAAAGTAGCGTGATCCGGTAACCAAGAGAATTACGTAACCACTTCGATGCTGAATTGCTGCACAGCCTTTTAAACAGGGATTCTGAAATGTGACCAAGGGTTTTGATATGCTGCCGCGCGCGTTAGTAAAATCGTGCACGTAGGCCTACACAGTCCTGTTTGAAAATCATGAAATTAATTTTTTTTAATCTCCCAATTTTATTTGTTTTTTAACAAAAAGGCAAAAATAAAACTCAAAATTCGTATTTGATTTCAAGTTTTCGATTTTTTCGCAAACTTTGAACACGAAAATAATAACAGAGAAGAAGAATACTATTTTGCCCGGGGGCACTCCAACTTTGGAGGTGACGCGTATGTAGGGCTGTTAAGACCCCCTTTTCAGCATCGCTGTCACCCAAAGACCCCATATTTTTTTACGAACACATGCTCGCTCCGCGCTCTGTCACCCGAAGACCCCCTATTTTTCCATTTGATCTGTCACCCAAAGACCCTTATAAGTTCAATTTGAACAGCAACTTTCATTTATCACTGATTTTGTTACTTATTTTGAAAAAATAAAGAAATTTGAAGCCATTTACAATGTAGAACCAGAAATTCGATTTTCGAGGTTTTTGTGGCGCTGTTTTGGTTCTCACCCAAAGATTCCATTTAAAAAAAGGTCATGTTCTCACCCAATGACCCCATATTTTTTACATTTTGCTCTCACCGAATGCCAAAAATCATGCTCTCACCCAATGACCCCATATTTTTTACATGTTGCTCTCACCGAATGCCCCTTAGTGCGAAAGCGCCAGCCCTACACCTATATCCATTTCAAATTGAAGTGCCCCCCCCGGGCTATTTTGTAGCAGTGACTTTTTTGTCTGTTATTCCAACATTTGCAACATTCAACGGATATTTTTTACATAAAATGCTTGTCCGAAATCCTTAAAAACAAAACAACAAAAAAGCAGTAAAAACCACCGCATTCCGCATTAGGTTTTCAATTTCTCACAAGCTTTGAGACACAAGATTAAGATGGCCTTAAACCGAAAAAAACTGCAATTTAATCAAAAGTCACAATAAGGGCGCCGCCAGCGGTTTGCGATGTAATCGTGATGTATCATGGGAAAAGGTCGACATCCAAGTCCGCGCAATACGAATATTACCATGCTATTACATAGGAACACGTGACAATATTTTTTAGTTTGTCAAAATAAAGGTGTTACACGCGAATCGATACTCAATAATACTTAATAATGTGATTTGAAATGTGCACAATTAAAGCCATATTATCAGACTATAACATTTGCTGAGGAAGACGCCCTCACTGAATTTTTAAAATTCCTTTTTTACACGATTAAATTGTACTTTATTAAACTAATATACCCTGCAAAAATCAAGACTCTAAGTGTTGTAGTTTTGTCAAAATCCGTGATTTTGAATTAAAGGCTGATTCAGCGCTTTATTATTACGATGGAATTATTAGTCGAACGCATACACGATGTTCATAACACACAGTACGTCACGGCGTGCGAGACGGTGATATACACAACAAAGGGTCGTACCACAACATGACCGAAGGAGTGGTACGTATTGGCGACATGTGCGCTGGTAGTAAATTCAATTTTCTTTGCTTTGCCGTAGTTGTTCGGCTCAAAATAAAATGTAAAAAAACAGTAAAAGCTAACATTTTATGGCAAAGAAATGCTAATCTATTTTGTTTGAAAATGTTATAATATTGCTTTAATTTTTCTCTATCGATTTGCGTGTAATACCGTTATATTGACAAACTAAAAATATTGTCACGTGTTCCCATGTAATAGCATGGTAATATTCGTATTCAGTATCGAAGTTACGTAATGTTACTATGTCAACGGGATCACGCGCTTGAGTTATGAACCACGATCGAAACAATCACCACACAAAGTATATGGCACTTGAAGGCATATCAAAATAGCGTGATCCGGTAACCAAGAGAATTACGTAACCACTTCGATGCTGAATTGCGCGGACTTGGATGTCGACCTTTTCCCATGATACATCACGATTATATCGCAAACCGCTGGCGGCGCCCTTATTGTGAATAGCGAGAATTACTTACTAGTTTACTAGCTTACTAACTGACTAACCATTTGATCTGAAATGGACATATCTCTAAAATGCCACGAAGGTATGACCCCATGAGTGGTGTCATATGAAAGAGGAAAACATTAAGAATATAATAAAAATATTTCCAAACGTCAGAGGTCATCCTGGGGTCACAGGGGTCAAAAAAGGTCATTTTAACCAAAAATGCTCCGATTGAGCTCAAATTTAAATGCAATGATCCTTATGACATTCTAAGCATGTTTAAAACATTTAAACATTTATTTAAGGTCATTAAGGGGTCATAAAGGGGTCAAAGGTCAAGGTTTTCAAAATGCTCCAATTGAGCTGAAATTTAAATGCAATGATCCTTATGACATTGTAAACATTTAAAAAATATTTTAAAATTCATTTAAGGTCATTAACGGGTCATAAAGGGGTCAAAGGTCAAGTTTTTCAAAATGGTCCAATCGAGCTGAAATTTATATGCAATGATCCTTATGACATTCTAAACATTTTAAAAACATTTTAAGATTCATTTAAGGTCATTAAGGGGTCATAAAGGGGTCAAAGGTCAAGTTTTCCAAAATGCTCCGATTGAGCTGAAATTTAAACGCAATGATCCTTATGACATTCTAAACATGTTTAAAAGATTTTAAAATTCAATTAAGGTCATTAAGGGGCAATAAAGGGGTCAATGTCAAGTTTTCAAAATGCTTCAATTGAGCTGAAATTTAAATGCAATGATGACAGTGGTATAGGCCTACCACAATATACTGCCGAAGCCACATGGTTCAGCTATGGTGCGGTTATCGCTCTTGTTTTAACAACACAAGCTTAGCTCTTAATCAGAGCCCTCGTAGTACCTTAGAAGATCCAGAGATCCCCAAGTAAAATAAACCCAAGCGAGAGACTAGTTAGTATTAGTAAAGAAAATGTATATAGGCCAATCCATTCTGTAAAAAATTAATACCACTCCCATGCATCACCCAGCAGTACATGTATTTGTACAGAGCTTGCCGAAGGCAAGCTTCACTATCTAGGCAAGTCACCAACAAGTAAAGTAGGACCACTATGCAGTAAAGATCACTGTCTACCTGAGATATTGGTCTACCCCACACACCAACCGCGAAAGTCCACTGATCCACTGCAGCCGGTCTTTACTATAGTGTCAGAGGGCATATGGCATGGTTTTTTCATTTTTTCTTTCAATTGGATGGAAAATAGGTTGGCTTTGGAGCAAAGCTACACATGCTCTGTCACCCGAAGACCCCTATTTTTCCATTTGATCTGTCACCCAAAGACCCTTACAAGTTCAATTTGAACAGCAACTTTCATTTATCACTGATTTTGTTACTTATTTTGAAAAACAATGAAATTTGAAGCATAGACCATCTAATAACATTAGATGGTCTATGTTTGAATCTAGGAATAAGAGTTCAAAGTTTGGAATATTTTAAATAGTCTTTATGCGAATGTACAGTGTAATGTACGGTTCGGTTATATAAAACAGATTATTTCGATGTAGAAGGTGTAAAACAAGGTTGTGTTTTGTGTCCAATTCTTTTCTGTTTATATATTAACGAGTTATCTTAAATATTTTATGAGCATGATGAGTATGATGTTGGTATTCATATTTCAGGGGTAATTATCCCGAGGTAATTATTAATGTTTTTTTTGGGCAGAGGACGTTCTTCTTATGGCAAATAACGAATTTGACTGACTTACAGCGCATGTTAGATATTGCAACAGAATTTGGCATCTATATTTCGATCATGAGAAGTCAAAATTAATGTTCTCGTTTTTGATAAACGTATTTAATCATAAATTATATCTGTAGCTCTATGATTTAGGCTGGAATGACTTCAAAAGCATTCATCAACTACGTTTCAACACAAGTTTTAAAAGATGGCCTAAATTATAGGTCAATTAAGTTGGAAATGGTTTCAATCAGTCAATACAATTTTTATAAATAACAATATAGATTTCGTACTCAATTAGCAACCAACACATGGTTTAACACTTTTAATCACACAAGATCGATTTTATTTAAGCTTGGTATGAAGATGCATGTCAGAAATCTTCTTTAATTCATTACGGTACAATGTAAGAAGCTTCCTTACATAGAGAAGTATCTACTTGATGAATTGGATTTTAAAAAACTTTTAATATGGGGGCAAGTTTACAATTTAAAGCTAGGTTACACACACTTCCCCTTGACAGACAGAAAACTGAGTAGGCCTACTTTGGATACTATTACTAATAAGCATTTGTTCACTTTGTAATGAAATAATGATAACACTTCCTGTTAAACTGGAAGGCAATGAGTGTTATTCGTGAAGTTGAAAATGTTGAAAAAAATCAACTTTTTCAAAATCCGCCCCCCCCCCCTATTCCAAAAAGGTCCAAATTTAGAAAAACAAGTCCAAAAAATCCTGATTAGGCGACGAAAAAAAGAAACCCTGTTCTACGGGCGGACGGACCTTTCAAGTAGGGTCGGTCGGTCGGCCTTTCTCTCTTTTTTTTCTTTTTTTTGGAAATGACCCAAATCTAAAAATAATTTGCAATTTGAGAAAATACAAAAAAAAAAAACGTTGTTCCTGAAATTTCCGAAATTTGGGTTGGCATTCATTTGCACAGGAAATTTTTTTTCCCACTTTGTTCAAAATCTGGGTCGGTCGGGCCCGCCCGTAGAACAGGCGGGAGAACAGGGTTTTCTTTTTTCGTCGCCTTACGGGCCTGATACTAAAAAAACCTTGAGTAGGCCCTAATGTTTGTTTGATACATGATTAAAGCGATGATAATTTCCATGTCGTCAATTCGGATGGCACAATAGAGTACGCTTCCGTACATGATAGCATTTCCATGGTGTTTTTTTATGTATGATTGTATTTTTTTAATACATTCATTTTTAGTGTTTTAAATTGTTTGTTTTTTCTTCTTCAAAATATTATTGTTATTAAAAACGCACCGTTGGTTAGACGAGTGCATGTCGTTGATGTTAAAGCGTTTGGTACGTGAATACATAATGAATAAAATAAAATTGGCCGGTAAAGAAATAAGCCCAACGCACTACAAATATTACTGTATCCAAATGCTTGTTAAATTACCCGCGCATGCTCCAGGCGCTGGACCAATCACAATAGACTCAGCGAGATCCTGCCGATGTTTGCCGAATGACCAGCCCAACTTTTCATCTTCGTGTGTTCGGCACAGGGATGTTAGAAAGGTGTTTGAGGTTGAATGATGCTTTGAATCCGACAACTTTCTACTCGCATTTATACAAAATGGTAATCTACACAAAGTTTTTTAAACCTTGAAAATCGGTGAAGAAATAAGGAAAATAATGACATTTTTCAGCGCACATCTTTTTGATCATCGGAATTTTCAGGCTAGTTGACAATTCTAGAACATTTGGGGGTATAAATTTCATTGCAAAATTCACAATTTCGTGGATTTTTTCGATGAATACTTTGATTTTTTCCATCATCGGAAAACTGCACAGTATAACACTGTGCAAGTTTTAACGTGTTACATTTTCGAGTTTTGTGTTACATTTACGCTAAAGTTGGACCAAAATTGAGTAACATTTCGGATTTTCCCGTTTCTACGTGTATAGGGTGCTTGCACGGAAGATCATAAGGCCGAGTGAAAATAAAACATGTTTCTCGTCTCCTCCCGCTTCCTTTTTTGAGGCCGCTTCTAATTTATTTTTATTTTTTAAATTCAGTCAAAACTTTTGAAGAACGATGTCTTGGAAGTTGAGATGCTTTCTATAGCCTTGCTAATATGCAAGAAACACTTCTGGATGGTTCTGTGATCACTAGAGGGGGCGTACCTACCAGAATAATAAAAAAAAAAGGGCCTCAAGCCCCTCTTCCTCCTTTTTTTTAAACCCAGACGAGAAACATGTTTTTATTTTTACTCGGCCTAAGTTGTACTGCACTGCCCGCCGTGAATCAAATCATCCTCCAGACACGCTCCAGAAGACATATGCAAATGCATGGAGTACAATACCAATCACCTGTTTAACTGGTATTGATCAAAGTAATTCTTTGTACTCCATGCATTAGCATATCTTATGGAGCGTGTCTGGAGGATGATTTGAATCACGGCGAGCAGTGCAGTGCAGCGTGAGTGAACACGGGTCACTGAATTAGCATAAAGGTCACACAAAACATCTTCCGCGCAAGCGTGGTAACCTCACAGTGAAAAGTTTGACCTTACAAAGCTGTCGAGCATTTAGATACAGTGTTATAGTGTGTAAGTTCGTAGTGCAACGTGCTTATTGCTAAATAAAGAACAATAATGAGCTAATATGGCCTGAATATGGCGATGACCCCCGGCGATTATAATCTGTGGTCTGGCGAGCTGACTGGAAACGGCTAGCTGGAACTGGAAGCATAATACTGGATACGCCAATATTTTCGCGTACAGATATTTTCACGGTTTCAAGTAGGGCCTTTATCAGTTATCAGTTTTCGCGAGGTGTTAAATTCGCGGTTTTTGTCAACTTATATAAAAAAATATATACGAAATGGCTTCATTTTAACATATTCGCGGGTTATTCTTTTCGGGGATTCCCCCTTGTTTTCCCTGAATTTCTCCATTTAAAATTTAAAATCCCGCTCCTGGTTCAATGAAAATTTCACGCCCCGCCCCCAAGACCCCCAAAACGGGTTCCCCCTCAAAATGCCCCCCCCCCCCGTCGTAAATAAGATCGCTCCCTTAATAGTATAAAGAGAAATTGTGATTTCGCGATTTGTCGATAAAATTGCTCCTAATAATTATACCAGCCGGCATTTATATTGTAGATTCATGTTCTGTATAATGTATGCTTATTTAAATTGGCGCATATGACATCCCCTCTACATACAAGCCACCCGGGGGGGGGGCACTCCAACTTTGGAGGTGACGCGTATGTTAAGACCCCTTTTTCAGCATCGCTGTCACCCAAAGACCCCATATTTTTTACGAACACATGCTCGCTCCGCGCTCTGTCACCCGAAGACCCCTATTTTTCCATTTGATCTGTCACCCAAAGACCCTTATAAGTTCAATTTGAACAGCAACTTTCATTTATCACTGATTTTGTTACTTATTTTGAAAAAATAAAGAAATTTGAAGCCATTTACAATGTAGAACCAGAAATTCGATTTTCGAGGTTTTTGTGGCGCTGTTTTGGTTCTCACCCAAAGATTCCATTTAAAAAAAGGTCATGTTCTCACCCAATGACCCCATATTTTTACATTTTGCTCTCACCGAATGCCAAAAATCATGCTCTCACCCAATGACCCCATATTTTTTACATGTTGCTCTCACCGAATGCCCCTTAGTGCGAAAGCGCCAGCCCTACACCTATATCCATTTCAAATTGAAGTGCCCCCAGGACAAGCCATACACTTAAATGCATGCATCATGTATGTGACTGAATCCCGGGATTGCATATAGGTTTTCTCTGACCGGGGAACTTCACGGACATAATTATTTTGGAAATCCTCAATTAATATAAGTTAATATATTTCGAAATTATAATATAAATTTCTGTATATCAGTGGAATTATTGTATTGATGAATTAAGTCATCACTTTCGGCTGTAATTCACGATAATTATCATAATTATAATATCTCTATTTCCCATTTTACGATAGTGTGTGTAACCCACCGTGCTTTGTTGACACTCTGGTTGACACCGCGCCGGGGTTGACAGTGACACCATTCCGTACATAAAGCTTCCATTTTGTACTCGTGGTGGTGGCTCGTTTATTTACTAGCGACAGATGAAGCTTAAAGCTGACTGTATACCTATTTTAAGCTTAAAATTTTGAATTTAATTTATGACTATATGTCGCTAACTATTCTGTGAGTATAAATATCTAAGAAATTTAAACATTATTTGCGTTAGTTTTTGATGAAAATCGGCATCTCCAAAAATGCACTTCTCGTGCTCAGATTTGTTTTTATATCTTCGGAAAATTATATGCTTGACTTGGTCAAAATGATAAAAAAACACTCTAAATTTTAATGCCACATTAATTTTTTTTTTAAGCCATATTATTTAAAAGTGGTGATGTTTTTGTGGATTAACGTGTGGTGTGTTTTCATGTGTACTGCAGCTGCAGCTTCTCACCAGTCATCATCAGCTGTCATCAGAAGCAAGGGGATCAGCTACGTTCGCTTTGTTGGTTGCCCTCTTATGAACCGATGTTTCTGTGAAGGGCAGAAGGGGATGTAAAAAAAATGAAATGGGAGCTGTGAGCTCAGTTCAATTGTGTGTTGAAGGATCCGTGTTTGGGGAGAGCTCTTGCTTCTGGCATCTTCTCTATTAAAGGGCACTTTGATGGTGAGTTTTAAATAGTAGCCTATGCACCATTGTCCATGGACACATTTTGTATGATCCTAAATGCGGGGGTGCTTGCGTGCATAATATGTCTGAAGGGTGTTTCACGGTGTTGTTGTTGTTTCTGTGGGGATGTGACAGTTTTACTGATGGCAAACAGACCATTGTGAACAGAGTTCAGAATCTCGACCTCACTCAAAGGCCCTTCATAATTAACTTTGTTTACTGTATACTTTTTTTAAACTAAGGCATTTTGAAATATCCCCGAAATTTGGGGGGGGGGGAGTTGTAAAAATCAAGACAATTTGTGTTTAATTTGCTGAAAATGTTGAGTTTATAGATATATTGATGGGTCTAAATTTCTTGAAAAATTGGTATATTGATGGGTCCAATTCTCGAGCAAGTAAAAAAATAAAATAATTTGCCAAACTAACACCGAACATTTTATTTCCTGATTGCTTTGTTTTTAATAGACTATGCCATAGTCGAATTTGATACTAAAAATATGTTATTAATCATGATGAACGCATTCAGTTGAACTCGAAATTATACTGATGTTTATTACATCAATACCAGTGGGCGTAGCCAGTGGGGGAGCCAGGGCCAGTGCCCCCTGCTCTCGTCATGGCCGTCGGTAGACGGAAGGTGTTGGTGAAAAAAAATTGGGTTAACAATAGACAATTTTTCACCCAGGGTGACCGAAAAAAGGGGAGAATTATAGAAAAATTGTGAATGAAATTGAATTTTAAATAAAAATTTTGTGTTTTTATGTTGGTATATCGCCTACAATCCTTTATTATTATTATTATTATTGCTCTTCACTTTTTCAAACCATGCAAAAAAATTTGGGTCAACAAATCACAACTTCCGTCGGCAAAAAATATTTCCGTCGGTACATTTACAAGTTGTGCCCCCTCGGTTCAAAAATCCTGGCTATACGCTAGTAAATGGTTACAAAAAATTATATAATTACTAATTAGTGGCAGGCAGTAAGAATAAAGTAGGCCTATACGTAGGCTTATATTAGAGTTATGAATATGATGCAGCATATCTTGGACATACCTTAGATGCTACACCTTCACCTTCTTCTGAGATGATAATAGTGTGGCAGGGTTTGGGGGGCTTTTTTGCCCATTAAAACCCAATTTACTTAGTTCCTGCTTAAAGCAGAGGAGTGTGGGCGATTGAATAGCACTTTCAGGCAATTTGTTCCAATTTTCCACCACTCTTTGACTGTAGAAATACTTCCTTTTATCTAGTCTTGATCTTGATTTGGCCAGTTTTTGGGAGTGTCCACTGGTGCCCTGGTAGTCCGCTTTCTGGAAAAGGGTATCTGGATTGATCCTGTCGATTTGATTCATGATTCTGTATGTTTGGATGATGTCCCTCTTTCCCTTCTCTTCTCCATTGTGGTGAGGTTGAGTCTCCTTAGTCGT
Source organism: Amphiura filiformis (assembly GCF_039555335.1). NCBI lineage: Eukaryota > Metazoa > Echinodermata > Ophiuroidea > Amphilepidida > Amphiuridae > Amphiura > Amphiura filiformis. The sequence continues at coordinate 43,678,208 of NC_092632.1, read as the reverse complement.
TCTTACTGGCATAAGGCCAAGTAAAATAAAGGAGGAAGAGGGATTTCTATTTTTTTTATCGCAAAATCCGTGTAAATACCCAATTAGAGCTGTTTAGCATTTACATTAGTGCCTGGAAAAGACCTCTTTTTATTTGTTTTTCTGAGAGGTAACACCCCCTAAACTATCGCAAAACCTTCCAAAAGTGTGTCTTGTATAATTAGCCAGGCTATAGAAAGCATCTCTACTTCCTAAACATATTTGTTGAAAAGTTAAAACTGAATTTCAAAAAATAAAAAGATAATTAAAGAAAACCTCAAAAAAGGAAGCGGGAGTGGACGTGAAACATGTTTATTTTTTTATTTGGCCTAACTATAGGCCTAATATCTCACTTCAATACTAAACATGCTATAAAACAATTCTGATTTTAGAATCTACACAGAAATTTAATAGGAGCTGGGTGTTTGGTATTAACTGCAACTCTTTCAGCATGCAAAGGTCACGGAAAGGGTGGAAAATGTTACCTATTAAATGTCGAGTCTCACTCTGGTCTCTCAGTGGGTATCAGTGGCGTAGCGTCATAGGGGCACGGGGGGGCACGGTTCCCCAATCGATCTGAATTTTTTTAAATCCCATAGCAAAATTCCCGAAAAACGGCATCCGACCCCCCCATCAGACCCCCCCCCCCATCATGGTCGGTGCCTCCCCCCAATGTGATGACCCACGCTACGCCACAGGTGGGTAGGCCTATAACCCCCTTTTAATCCCGTTTTGAAGCGGGTACGTTTCGTAGGTTGGAAGCCAATCTATCCAAGACTCACCGTGGAGATATAGTGTAACTTTAGTAGTATATATAGGGCCGTCGCTAGAGGGGGCTGGGTATGGGGTGTGAGTGACACCCCCCCTACACAATTTTGTCGGCAAAGTTGACTGTTGTCGCCAAAACCATGTGATTGTCGGCAAATCTAGTGGAAGCTATGTGATTGTCGGCAAATTGAAACAGTCATATACAAAATTAATGTGTTACGAAATTTATAGTAGTTACTAAATAAAGCAGACTCCATTCGGGGGAACTGAACAACCTGCCCCCTCCCCCACTATCAATGTGGTGCGCACGCCACTGTCATCATCATCAAGACTGATCATCAACAAAAATATAAATATAAATTACTTTTGACGTCAATGCGTGGCAGTATGCGCGAGCATCATCACAATTATCATTGTTTTTTGCCTGGAGGTATGCGCGCGCATCATATTTCGTTCAGGGCCCTTGGTTTAAAAATTCCCGCCACAGTGTACCATATTTATGCAGTTCGCTCAAGCATATCGATATACCAGTCCCTTGCCTTTGTTGATAAACATTGAGGTCAGATCATCTATAGCTCAAATGTTCACCTAACTGGGTTGCAGAGTAGGAGTTTTTATACCCAACAAACTCAAAGATCATTCTATACTTGTACAAGCATATTGGGGTTAACGAACTGTGTACTGACGGATGAGCATGTTTGAGCTAGATCTATAAGAGCAGCCAATTCGCTACTTGCACGGTTCCGCCATTATGCACTATGTGCGGGGAGAGCCTCGAACTGGCAGCATACATGAAAGGAAGAATTATGTAACATTACACAGAACGTTATGACTAGTTCAATTCCATTCATGTATGCTGCCAGTTCGAGGCTCTCCCGCACATAGTGCATAATGGCGGAACCGTGCAAGTAGCGAATGGCGGTATAATTGTTAATTGTTTGTCAGGCATGGTTACCCAAGGGTTATTGTACTATTACCTTCCCTGTATGTAATAACATGTTGATTAGCTTTGATTTGCCCTTCATATTGCATTGTCTAAAATTATGTGTTTATTTATTATTATTAAATCATATAGTGGAAGAAGGTCAGTGTGTACATGTACTTGTAGAGTTAACAGGAAGTAGTAGGAGTTACAAAATGTTTGTTTTGATTTTTAATAAGCATTATTGTAAAATTTCCATAAAAAATAGATTTGCATATGGGGCATTTCTTTTCCAAAAAATGTTAATTTACACTCCGAATGAACAACCAAAATAACAAGCAATTTTTGGTACATATATTTTGGCACCTAGATAAATTGCGCTCTGATCATAAGATTAGACCATTTCAGGTCTAGGTTAGGGCGGATTTTTGGCATGTCGAATGTGGGGGGGGGGTATATTTTTTTGCATGTCAAAAGGGGCGGAGGGGCGGGGGCAAAGATATTCTTTGCATGTCAAGGAGGGGGAAGCATGTTGATAGCCCGGGTCGAAAGGGGCGGAAGCGATATTGGCAGACCATTTTGAGAATTCACCATCGGGGGTACACCGGGGGTACACATAATTATTATTACACAGCCCCTACGTTACTTGACAACATTTTTCATATAACATTATTAATGTTATAAGGACATATTGGCACAATGTCCCAAATATATAACAAGAGGTTATTCTATAAGCTGCATATCCTATAAGCGACTGCTATTCCTTGTTTAGAATTTTCAAAAGAAGTACCTGCATGTGCAACCTGTTTCAAAATAGCCCGCCAAAGTCATGCAAGTAACTCCAAGGTCGTGCATTGAATTGGTTTGAATGAGGAATACTACGGGAACCAGCGCCTTTTTGTAGAAGTCAGACATGAGTAACGTGGATGACCTTTATTGGCATGAAATTACTTGGTAAAATATTTTGAACACTTATTGTGCATGAGCTTTATTGAACTACATGTATGTCATTGGACATGAGGCCAGTTTTGCTCCAAAGACTTGAAACATAGATACTAAAAATATGCTTGAAACAAGTATATGGATGTCCTTCAAAGAAAACGGGTCTATAAACACCATGAACTAGGCACATAAATTAACACCATGAACTAGGCACAGTGCACTCCTCAACCTTGGATATTTACATAATTTTACTCATTTTAGCCTGAGAATCGTTGGCATAGGCCTACTCAATGTGTCATGTTCGAAGACAATGACAGGAAGTATTAGTGACAGATAAATATTAAGGTTATCATGTCCTTGGTCGTCAATATCATGGTCGAACTAATCGGACAATAACAAAATACAGGGTGTCCCAAATGTCTCGATGCCATTTTAAACGTTCATAAGTCTATATACAGTATGCGACTGAACAAAAGTGAAGGTATCGTTGACAAGAGGAAACTCGGGCAATACTAAAGTATTTTGACACCAAATTTGACAAATTCACCCACCCACTAACATATTAAAGAATCTACGGTGATACATTTGGGCATATTACACACAAAACTATACAATAAGTTTACAGCACATCTTCGGATCCCAAGTATCCAACTACCTCCTCTTAACTTCTAGACCAATGTTCCCCATTCAATTCAATTGCAAAGATCTCGTACTATCAAGATGATATACAACACCAAGAAATGTGTACTTATGCTTTGATTTATTTGGAAATCGAGGCAGTAAAAGCTATCTTCTGAAGTTGTGTAATATTCCATTCTTCAATTCTCTGCTCCCTCACAAGATTCCTGCACCAGGACTGTAAGGACATAACTCTTAATAATTCAGTGGATGATGAAAGACAGGGAGGTCAACATTGAAGTGTCGTTCTTCATATTGTAATTACAAACCTAAGGAAACAACAAGTTGTTTTCCTTTACTATGTTTACAAGTGTTCCAAAGTCAAGACATATTATTCTAAACATGAATTGTCACATATCAGCCGGTGCTTCATCTTCAGTGTGATCAGGGTCAGGGTTGAAATTTCTATTTGAATATATATAACCATTGTTAGATTGAAATTTTTATGAAGAAATGATTTCAATATAATATCATCATCAACAATACCATAACAGAATAAGATATGATTTTTCTTCAAACTTTTACTAGAAAAAAAGACGAACAGCGAAGTCTAAAAATCGATTTAATAATTCTCAACGAGAAATGCATATTTTTGGTTACCAGTATTGACATGTCGCGTTTGAGTTGTATTGTTCATTGTCATGTATATCTTATTAACGAGGGAAAATGCATCATGTTTGGTATCCAAATAATTGCATGAGTTTACTCTTTCCAAATGTGTATTTAGATTTTCCCTCAGCCAATCCTAGCGAAAGAAATGACAGTTCAAAATGGTATCGAGACTTTTGGGACACCATGTATTATGAGAATGCATGATGAACATTGGTCCTACTATTATCTGGGATCTATTGACATAAGATATTATATAACGGAGTCGATCAAGGCAACACGTCCGTATACTCGATTCATTCAACTTGGACTGCTCAAAATACCTGGAATCTGCTGGTATTTATATTATTACATCTTTCATTATCCATCCAGATAATTTGACCAACGTTGACAATCCTGAGATGGTCGCCACTAAGCCTTCAGTAAGGATGTCTTCAACTCAGACACCAGTCGATCATGGATACGCGTGGGTAGTCCTGGCCAGTTGTGTTCTGTTGAGGTTGTTAGTGGATGGATTCTGGTCCTGCCTAGGCATTTTGATGTTACAATGGGAGACACGCTTTAGCGCCACTGCCTCACAAACTGGGTGGATTGGGTCAACTTTTATGTTCATTTTGCTTTCCGCAGGTAAGAACAGCAGCTCAGCAAGCTGCGATGTGCTGTATGCAGGCCGGCGTACAACTTAAACTTGTATGAAAAATTACATTTTAAAACTAAATGAAAATTGGGACGGATGCCATGGCATGCCATGTGGTGAATCTAAAATGCGCGATGAGATGCAGATTGGTTTACATTCATCACGTGACCCATTATCGTTTGTTTAAGAGTTCAAAATCACCAGAGTTAATACAGACTGCATGCAGAAATAGTACAATTGTATTGTATTGCTCATGCATCGCCTTGCCGTGGATTCTTTGAAGAGCTTCAAAGCTTAACAGGGATCCGGGAATTGCGACTGAAAAGGGTCACGATTCACACAAGTGGTATATCATCTATATGACCTGAATTGACATAGGTCAGTATATTCCCTGGCATGCTTAGTAAGCACATCCGTTTCACCATACACCCTGAAAGATATTAAATAAACATTTGGTCACATTTTATCAATATGATAAAATATTAAGAAGGCCTAAATCCATATTCAGGAACAACTTGTTAACTAACCCTAACCCAACCCATGGTTTTTTTTGCTATCGGAAGGGAAAGAAGAAACGAAAAAGGAGAGATGATGAACAAAGAAGTCACTTGGTACCCCCAGGATTCGAACCTCGCTCGGACCCCTCGCATGCATGCCACACAGTAGATCAACGACATGTAGACACGGGGGTTTCGCTGGCCCGGCCAGCGATTCCCTGTGTATGACTTAGGCTGATTGCGTCATCGCATCACGTGGAATGCATGCATGCGCAGAGGTTTTCATTGTGAGCTTTAGTGAGTTTCAGTATATAGGGTAATAATACAGTAAACATGGTATAAGAACTATTCTATAGTAAATCGGTTATACCAACTGATGAGGCAAATGGCCGTGGTGGTGGTATATCATCTCTTCTGGAACTGTGACTTGGGTCTCGACATTTAACCATGTGCAGTTTCATCCTGTTATAAATCGGTTAGCAACGTTTCCACGCAGAGGTATTTTTGTGGGATATAAGAGCACATCAGACATGTCGAATTGCATTCAGAATACGAGGAATGTCCTTCTGATATGAAATAATTTTGACTTTTTGAAATTCACGATTTAATACAAATTTTATGGCAAATTATTCAAAATTGATATTTTTGACATTTGACAGTCCTTGAAATAAACTTTTATAAATCTAATGATATGTACTTAAAGTGTATGTAGCCGGGAGGAAAAGCCGTCCATCATTTGAAATGTTGACCTTTCGTATTGAAGATATGTAGTTTTCCCCCAAAAGACCTTAAACTTTGAGGCCTTTTGGGGAAAAAAATATGTAAATTCAATACAAAAGGTCAAAATTTCCAAATGATCGTTGGCTTTTCCTCCCAGCTACATACACTTTAAGTACATATCATTAGATTTATAAAGTTTACATCGAGGACTGTTAAATATCAAAAATATCAAAATGTAAATTTTTAAATAATTTGCCATAAAATTTGTATTATATCGCGAATTTCAAAAAATCTAAATTACAGAAGGACATTCCACTTGTTCCACACATTCAGAATGCAATTCGATGTCTGATATGCTCTCGTGTCCCACAAAAATACTGTGCAAACGTTGCTATCCGATTCCTTTATTATTGCGACAACTCGTTGCTTTCTAAAGCAACGTTTTGCTTTCAAGAAAGCAATGCGTTTTTATTTCCATTCAGTGAGGTCATTACGAAATTAACGCGTTGCTTTGGACCTCACAGTATAGAAACTACAACGCATTATTTTACATGCATTGCTTTCTTGAAAGCAATGCGTTGCTATTGAAAGCAACGCGTTGTCACAATACGTAATGACCCCAATGGCTTGCGACATGTGCCCATGCCATAACCATAAGCCTTTCGGCGGGATTCTGACGAAGGTGGATTGTGTACGTGTAATGCCTAAGGGGGCTGACATTTTCTTCGGAATGGGGGGTCCCAAATATATCGGTGACCGGAGTCAATTTTTACAACCCCCCCTTATCTTGGGTCGAAATTTTTGTAACCCCCCCCCTTCTGCCTAAACAAACTCAAGACAAATTATTCATTGCCGGAACAAAGGCGTACAGTGAAGAAAGTGTGCGGAGTGCGTTCAAATTTTGATTGTAAGTATAAAGAAGGCGCGCTGCAAATTTTGCATTACATTTAATACGAAAGATTGTAATTGTCAAGTTAAAGAATGCGCGCAGAGCGTGCGAGAATGTTGATTCACCAACTCTTAATAATTCTATACCCCCCCCCCTATTTTGGGTGTTAAAAAACTTTTTTGGTCTAAAAAATGTATGACCCCCTTGTATCTGTATATTTGGGACCCCCTCCCCTTCTGAAGAAAATGCCAGCCCCTTAACGTTTATCTCAAGCCAATAAGGTCCATAACCACGGAAGTCTATATAAACATTGACTTCGTTGTCAGGTTGTTTATAACGCATTGCAAAAAAATCACAACCGTTGCGAAAAATTGTGGTATCAAGACAAAATCGCGCACACTATCATGACTATCAAATTGTAATCCTTTCCCATGGCGCAGTACACAGCGACAACGCCTGGGAAATAGTTATATTGTACGGCAGGGAAACTAAATCAATACCCGGGATCAATACACGTGTATCTGTTATGCACGATTTGATATTCAGACGATAAATAAAGATGGATACCGGGGTAGAAAATGATGAATATCTCCCGTAATTTTGCTTTCTAAAGAAGCCAATAAGGCTTGTACTTGAATATATGTGTTGAAAGAACATGATAGTCGTTAGCCAGCGTATTGACAAACATGCGTGCGTTTTGAAATCCAAAACTGACAAAAATTCAGATTTTATATGTGCAGGACAAAGGAAAATGACAGCCGCCCTCATTCGAAAACACTGGAGTCACGGAACATAACACGGTACTACATGTTTGTATAGTGCAGTGTATACCACTGATGGAGGCAGTCTAAATGAGATGACGTACCAGGCTCTGACATGCGTGGCTGTTGAAGAACAAGTGGATTCGTTCTACCATCATGGCGATTTCTGCCAGTGAAGATATCGGGGCGATGACACTGCAGTATATATTTCCTCTCTACATAAATCTTATAGATGTACCGGTATCTTTATTTACACAGCTCCAGTAGCATCTGCATTATCTCATCGTTTGACGTACAGAGTTGTCGTGGTAGGGGCTGGAATCATCATTGCTGTATGTACATTTTCATTGAGCTTTGTGACGCAGTTATGGCAAGTCTACATTATCATGCCCATACTTGGTAAGTTGTGACAATTTTGAGCTACCCCCTACGGAAGACTTAATCGTCCACAGGTAACTCCTTTTGAAATCCACACTCCCTATGTTGAAGATCATCCAAAGGGGGGGGGGGTGGTCAATACCAATATTGACCACAGTGTTAGAGTTACCCACCAATGAACCAAATGTTGGGCAACTCTGCTGCACATCTATCTGTTAGAATTCAATGTTTCTAATAGAATTATATCATGCAGCAGAATTTGACACCACCAGAATTAGCTAGATTTCGCCCGAGCTCGGCACTTTAGATGCTAAAAAGTCACGTACACACTTGAAGTGTACACACAATAAATTGAACGCCACATTTATTTGATAACGGAATGGTACTACTTTGGAAATCCGATCATTTAATAGCTATTTAATTGTGCTGTGGATATTATTCGCGCCCTCTAGCAAGTTCGCGACATCATTTAAATAAGAAGTATCTAGACGTCCTAATAAGCAATTGTCACATCCTGATTTCTATTATCCTTGACAGTTTATATACAGTTTATATAAACCCTATTGAAAGGGCAATTAATATGGTGGGACGGAAAGGATGTGTTTATGAATACGTACATACATAGTACATTGTAAGGCAGGATCACTCTTTAAAACAATAACATTGTCCATCATTTTTTTTCCAACAGGTTTTGGTTTGGGGATTTCTTTCCAGACCAGTATGATATACTTTGTGTATTATTTTGATAAGCGCTACGCATTTGCGAATGGGTTAGCTAGTGCCGCTGGTGGAATAGGTTTCTTCGTTTTCCCGCCTTTCATGGAAACTTTAAATACTTATTATGGATCAGACGGTGCCTTACAATTAATATCTGCCATAATGGCTAATATATGTGTTTTAGGCGCACTTTTACGTCCATCAAATTATGAACTAAATCGGAGAACGAAGTCAAGTAACGAGAAATTAAAGTTGAAACCACCAGAAACAGATTTTTCCCGCCTAGAAACTGACTACAAATCAGAGGAAAGGAGATTCAACGCTTGCTGGGTATTCTTAAAGGAGTTAGCTGATAATTTTGATTTATCGTTGTTTCGCCGGATACCATTTGTATTTCAAGCTATCATAAATGGATTTTTGCAAGGGGGAATCTTCTGCATATCGGTATACCTTATTCCATATTCTGCGAGTATCGGCATTTCGGACCTAAACTCTTCGTTCCTATTGTCGGCATTAGGCGTTTCCATCTTCATTGTCAGATTGTCGCCTCTTGTAGGATACCTAGTGGATAAAAAGATTGTCTCTAAATCAATGCTAACAGGAACGTGCTATTTGGTCAATGGTGTTGCTACCGTTATCATACCATTCACGACAAGCTACGGAGGGTTGATGGCAATGTCGGTGGTGTTTGGGATGACAGTGGGGATAGGAGGAGCTGTAATTATGGTCATTTGTACAATGGCAGCAGGGTCTAAAGACAAGGCACCAGGTGCGACAGCATGGTGTTTATTGCTATGTGGTATTGGAAGTCTAGTCACTTTACTTCTTGCTGGTAAGTTGTTTTGACAAGTTTCGAACTGAGCGACGACGTAGTCCTTATTCTTCTTTACTTTTTGCCACTTTCTGAAACTATTATAAATGCAGCGCTCCCCTGGAAAGTTACCTTTCCCTTGACCCCTAACCCTCTCCTGAAAAATCCTGTCTGCGCCACGTCCCTGGACCGGATATCCCAAATCATTTAGTATTCTAAGTAGTACTGCATGCATATTAGTGAATCAATCGATCTCAAGAAGATACATATGAGAATTGTGGGTCAATTCTTAAGAAAAATACGTTCCGGGTGTCAAAATTCAAAGCTGCTCAAATTTGGTTAATTGTTTCATATGGACTTAAATATATATAGAGAGAGAATCATAGATATAATTTGACTTATGTACGACTTACCCGGTATCTTACCATTTCATCAAAATCGGAGGACATTTTCTATTTTGACCCAAGTGGAGCCCAGAATGAATGGATGTGGATAGATCAAACTGTATATTTTCTTAAATTCCTTGTAACCAGAGGAATTGGTTTCAACCAAATTTAAGCAGCTTTGAATTTTAGTCCCTGCATATACTTTGACGTAGGAACATATTTTTCTTAAGAAGTGACTAACAATTCTCATGCGTGTATCTCTTGGGATCGATTGATTCACTAATCAGCGGTACAAGAATACTAAACAATTTGGATTATCCGGCGTATAGCCAAAAATTTCCAGGAGAGGGGTCAAGAGGGGAAGGTAACAAGAAGGTCCACATTGGCCCCTTTTACTCCTGGGTACGCACACTGGCCTTGTTCACGCCTGCAATCGTAAAAAATTGTTTTGCGAATATAGTGATTTATGATGCATGTTGATACATCAAAAGAAAAACAACATTCACATAACATTGAATTTGGGTTCCTGTCATGGACTAAGAGCTAGAAACAGACTAACCACAAACAACCAAAGTCCCAGCATTACCCAGGGATTCAAGTTTTCCTGCTTTTGCTGGAATTACTGCTTTCATGAAGTCCAAATTCCCGCACTTTTCTTTTTTTCAGCCCGTTTTTTGGCTTTTGGCCCAGATTCACGCACTTTTCAGGCTTTTTCTATCAGGTCAGCTTGCATCCCTGATCACCTGATAATGAGGACCGATCGTTCCATGAAGTGCGACAGACGAAATTATTACACCTCATACATATTCATGAGAGAATTGCACAAATTCAAATGCCAATCACAACTAGACACAACCCAAGTAGATTGGCCTATCACCTTTCTTACCGGGTGATAGTTTTCCCTAATTCCGATATCATCATCATCATCATCAAAAGTTCTTGCTCCCTTTCATAAGCGTGTTTTTCGTAGGTAGCACATGGCATTTTATATTGTATCATGGTTCTCCGTATGAAAAAACGGGAATTAAAATTTTATTAGAGCAACAACAAAAATGGCAGCGAAAAGAAGTGCTTCGCTGACGAACGATCGGCCCTCATAAATATGCAAGAATTCACAGCTTACAAAGCACGGGTACTTTGACTGCCAGTTGGTGAATGGTCTGTAGTCTATGATCCGTGTATAACCTCGGAATTCTGGGATTGCACAACGGGCTAACCGTCGGTAGCTAACGTATTTTTCCTAAGACGTTACCCACATGGAGAGTATGCCAGTTATGTTGCTTGTATGTAGCACCTTGGGATCAATAATTGTGACCCTAAATTGATTGATATGTATAGTACGGTACACGGTGGCTTAGCGGAACGGGCACTGACTCATAATCGGAAGGTTGCGGGTTCGAGCCCCGGCGACGCCATCGTGTTGTGCCCTTGAGTAAGGCACTTGATTACTCCTGTCCACCCAGGTGTTTAAATGGGTACCGGCATTCTTAAATGCTGGGAAGGTAACAGACTCGCTGTAGAGGAGGTGTAGCGATCCCCTTATAGCAACATTACATGGAGGAGTCTGGCCCAATCGCCAATGAACGAGAGATGGGCACTCCGATCACTGTTTATACAGGATCGTCTCCTTTACCTTTACTTTACTTATGTAGTACGGTACTAAAGAATCAGTGCAATTGTCTGAGTAAATCCAATATCATAAGTATTGTTTTATGTGTCAATTTTCAGGTTTTCTTCGAGATGCAACGGGAAGTTTCAAACCTCCTTTAACACTTTGCGGTGTGTTTACCATATGTATGGGTTTCAACTGTCTAAGCTATCCATTACAGAAACGTTGGCAAGAGAAAATAGACAATCGCAGAGAGCTGAAACGTGCAAGTTCACAGTGTGATTACACTAGTCTTCCAGATGTATCCAAGTCGAGTCAAGTTTAAAACAAGAAATATTTTGTCATGAGGTCGTGATTTGTATTTTATGAGTTTTGTATTGTAGTCTTCTGTTTCCTCTTTCATGTACAAAGGGAACTCGCAGTCAGACAGTGAGTTGATTGCCCGGTTGGTTGTTCCATCTCGGAAACTTGTTGCATGAAAGCGAACATTTCGTTATCAGTTGCGAAATTATGGAATATCCTGTAACTATGCGGAAATAGTATGTAAGGTCAGTTTAGAGAAGGCAAATTGGGCAAGTTTCAGGGGCAGATTTGGATATGCTTAGTTATGGTCCCAAATCGTGCTCTCTGATTGGGTAATTGCAAAGGGGAAGGAAATCAGTGACAGGGGCAGGAAATCAGAGGCAGTAGCAGGCGGCCATTGGTATTTAGGATGTTAGTTAGAGGCAACAGGTATAATTATTTGTATGTCTTAACAGTTCAAATCAACTCTAGATCAAGGGAAGACAAATCTAATAAGGTATATTGCTGATAGCGATGAGGCAAAAGTGATGCATTCTGGGAAGCAAACGGGCTCAAATTGGCGATCTCAGGTAAGAGCTCTTTCTCGGGTGATGAATTATATAGCTTTTGAGCCCTTTTCATTCCCAGCATGCAACACACTTGCCCATCGATCACTATCAGCAATATACCTTATATTTTAATACTTTGATTGTTGTTGACTCACTTGTTGCTATAGGCCCCTAAGGTAAAAATAAGACCTTAGGAGAGTGATATTTAATTGAGAGTAACAGGTTATTACACCTAGAGTGAGTTCATCATACAGTAAGTACATTCCCTAAATTCTAAACATGTCGTAAAATAGACCCAAACAACAACACAAATATTACAATGCAATACATAGATATAATATGTCTTGCATTTTATCATTCTTTATTATAGATATTTACAGGCTCTTTTTGGTGGCTAAAAATATACTTTATAAAAAAAAGTATTAAATTATATACAATAGTTTTAAATATTATGTATGGCTTTGATGCGCTGTATTGGTATGTATTTTGAAATTGTATGTAAATGGGTAATGTTAATTTGCCCATTTTTAAGTTCATGATTGTGTCTATTCTATGTAAAATATTTTGATGTATACTTTAATGTGACTCCCTGTGCCTCACATACATTAGAATACATTAGAGACCGTTCACAAACACTTGTTAGGGGGACCTGATGCAAAAAAATTCATCGCGAACATTTTTCGGCCGGGCCCCTCCCTTTTCAGATCTCACAAATTCCAGCCCCCCCCCTTTTTTTTTGTTTAAATTTTTACATGAAATTTATGGGTCAACCCATGAAGAGGCCAATTTTACACCCTTTCATAAAGGTGGTAATCTCGACGACACAAATAATTCGATTCTGCCTGTGGTCAGTAAAATCAGTGCATAGCCTATAATCATGTATTATTCTTATCAGAGAAGATGAGAAGATCTTCCCTGATAATAATTAGTAACTCAACATGGTATTTTAAATTAGCACCAGTCAGGTTTTCGACCAGGGCATGTTCTACTGAGTCTGATACCGCTCTTATAGATATGGTGGACGACTGACTCTCAAATATTAATTTTAGGTAAAATGACCGGTGAGGCCTTTATCGATTTACATAAGGCATTTGATACTGTAAACCAGTACCATGATATCTTGATTATCATGATTATATCAACAAATTGTGTAAATATTGCAACATCTAGTAACACTCTAAAATGGTTTAGGTCTCATATCTGACAGGAAAAATGCAAAGAGTCTTATTTAATGGTGTTGTTTCTGATGCACTACCCGTGAAAACAGGCGTATTCTTGGGCCAATTTTGTTTCCTATTGTTATTAATATTATGCCAATGATAATTAAACATGGGAAGATCTCAATGTACGCTGATGATACCACACTATAGGTATTTAAGTGGGAGTGATGTTACCGATGATATGGAAGGAATTACTAAGTGGCTTCGTAATATCATGTTTTTCCTCAATACTGACAAAACAAATGTTATGATGCTATTGGGCAGTAGTTCAAAATTACGCAATGTTCATGATGATTCGTTTTCAGTTATGGTAAATGGTTGTAAACTGGAAAGGGTCAATAAAGCTAAATGTTTGGGTGAAGCGATTGATGATGAGTTGATGTGGCACAAACAAGTAAATGGTGTTACATGTGTTAGGTGTTTGTCTAACTTCATCTGATATTATGTTTCCAATGTTAAGTTGGAAATCACTTCATGACCGTTGTAACTATTGTAAAGGGGCATTTCGTGATCCACAGCCTCATCCCCCAACTTTTCTCAAAAAAAGTTGAGATTTTTTATATCACTGGAAACCTCTGGCTACATAATGTTTATGTACAAAATATTTCTTGCAGATTAATTCGTTTAGCAAAGATATCGTCAAATTTGAATTTCGTTCTGGTGCACCAGAACGAAATTACAACGCATTGTCTATGGAGCAGTGTAATACACATAATCATGCATAACTCGCGAACGCAAAATCGGAATCAACTGAAATTTTGGGAATAGGTTTTTTTGTGGATATCTAATGAAAAATGACATAAATAGAGGATGCTAGGATCACGAAATACTCCTTTAAGGCTTTGTTGATGTATAAATCTCGAAATGGTTTGCTTTTAACAAGTCTCTCTTCAAAGTTCAATTACGTTTCCGGTAGACATTTTAATACAAGACAAGCCGCAGCTGGTCTGCTGGCGCTCATGTTCCTATGGCAATGATACTGAATATTTTCAGTATTCATTTTCCTATACAGTGGTGTTGAGGTATGGAACAAAATTAATATTGACATCAGAAAGTCAGTATTCAATGTTTAAAGCGCATGTTCATTGTTCAATTTATGATTAAGTGATATATTTCCATGAAGTTTACATAATATGTACTTATTTGATGAGCATAATATTTTTGTTTTAGGACCAATAGTGGTCTATTTTGCATTTGAAGTATAACGTATATTTTGGTTAATGTTTATGAATTTGGTTGTTACTTGTATCTTGTTTTGTGTTGTTGTTAATTATTTCATCATGATTGATGCGTATAAAACATTATAAAGAGTATTTTAATTTTTATGTTTGTATATAATTGTGTATCATGTGTGTACACAGGGGGTGTGTTTGTGCGTGAGGGGTGATGGGGGTGTGTTTGTGTGGTAGTGACGATACGCGATGTGAGGCAGAGAATGGTGTGTGAGGAAGTGTGTAGTGGTAGGGTTTGAGGATGATTCAGTGGCGTAGCCATAGGGGCACGTGCCCCCCCATCGACCTGAAAGTTTAGAAAATCCCATAGAAAAATTGCCGAAAAACGGCTCAGTGTGCCCTCCCTCCCATCAGACCTGGTACCCTCCAATCATTGTCGGTGCCCCCCCCCCCTCCATATGATGGCTCACGCTACGCTACTGGGTGATATGGGAATATGACGAGTTCATGAGAGTTTGCTTTTGATTCGGATTTGTGCAATAGCCTATTATTTGCTCATAATTTGTACCAAAGTTTAAATGTTAAGTTTCCAATATTATTAGTACTACTTTATAATGGTTTGTTTGTTCTCAACATCTCATTCCTTTAAGTACTTGTAATTTAGTATGGTACTCTACTTGTGCTTTATATTATGTTTATGCTTTAAATAATTACTCCTGTATCTGTATGATTTTAAATGTTATGCAGGGCTCTGTGTAAGAACAGCGTTTTAGCTGATCGGGCTACCCTGGGCAAATATGATGTAATAAATAAATAAAAAGAAGAAATAAAACAAAACAAACAAAACAATCTACGGTTTGTTAATTATTTTACAGTATTAAAGGTCCGTAACCCGATTTTTCTCATTATTGATCAGTTTTGGGTACCAATAATAGATCATGTTTTTTCCCCGGGGGCACTCAACTTTAGAAGTGACGTGTATGTGCGTACCGGAGTCAGGGCCTATCGGGTACAAAACGTTATTTAAAAAAAGGGGGTCATTGGGTACAAACAAAATAAAAAGGAGGTCATTTGGTATAATACATTGAAAAAAGAGAGTCATTGGGTATAAGATTTCAAAAAAGGGGTCATCGAGTAGAAAAATTTTGAAAAAATGGAGCAAAATTCTATTTTCTTGTTTCAAATTTTCCAAATTTCTAATACAAATTTGTTGAAATAAGAGAATTTGAAAGTTTCGGCATTATTTTGTGGCATTTTGATGATGCTCTTCTAGAAAAAAAGGGGGTCATTGGGTATGACTTTTGAAAAAAGGGGGTCATCGGGTATAGTCGACTTCAAAAGAGGGGGCCTGTTGACAGGCACATACCGTCACTTCCTAAGTTGATTGCCCCCCGGGTGTTTTTCTCATTACCATCCTTAAATTTGACGCTCCAAATCGATGTGTTATCTTGAGAAAAAAAACAGGCGAAAGGTAGTTTCCACTTTTCACATGCCGGGGAATTCTGGGTAGGGAAGGAATGAAATCATTGAAGTCGAGACGTTTTACTCCGGTATCAGTTCGCGCAAAGAAAAAGATCAAAATATTTTAGAGTGTGCTTTAAGGGATCTGGAATGAGCGTTTCGACAGTATTTTTATTGTGGGACATGAGAGCACATCAGACATATCGAATTGCATTCTGAAATACGAAGAATGTCTTTCTGATATCAAATGATTAAAAAAATTTGAAATTCACGATATAACACAAATTTTATGACAAATTGTTAAAATGTGATATTAATCACATTTTTTTAAATATATAACAGTCCTCGAAGTAGATTTCATAAATCTAATGACATCCCAGCAAACTTAAAAACGTTTTAAATAAGTTATATTTTGGCTTTTGGTTTAGGTAAAAACGTTTTAATAACATTAAAATGTCGGGTTATATAAAGGTCTTGATAAATGTTTTGTATGAAAACACACTACAACAATATTTTGAAATGTTTTCAAAAAATGTTATTGTAAACTATTTTTGCAAACATGTTTGCCAAATATTGTGTCAATACTTAAATAACATTATGTTAAAATATTTGAACCCAGCAAACACAGAAATGTTCTTAAAATGTTTTTTTCAAAACCATTTAATAACATTTAAATGTCGGGTTATATAAAGGTCATGAAAACGTTTTTAAAACGTTATTGAAAATATTTTGGGCAAACATTTTTGCAAAATATTTTTCAACCCCAAAATAACATTCTGTTTAAAATGTTTTGTATTAAGTTTTCAAGAATGTTTTTGGAATGTTATTAAAACGTTTTTATACCCTTTATATAACCCGACATTTAAATGTTTTCTGTAAAACATTTTGTTTGCTGAGCAGTAGATTATCATAAAATGCTTTTTAAGGGTATGAAAACGTTTTATACTCTTAATATACCCTTTATATAACCCGTCATTTAAACGTTTTCTGACAACCTTTTATAACCATTTGCGAATGATGTCGAAAACGTTTTGTGTTTGCTGGGATATTCTTAAAGTGTATGTAGCTGGGGGGAGGAAAAGCCGACGATTAATTGAAAATTTTGACTTTTCATATTGAGGATATGGATTTTTTCCCAAAAGACCTAATTTTTGGGGAAAAATCCATGTCTTCAATACGAATGGTCAAAATTTTCAATTGATCGTCTGCTTTTTCCACCTACATACACTGAAAGTATAAATCATCAGATTTATAAAGTTTACTTCGAGTACTGTTAAATATCAAAAATATCAATTTTTAATCATTTGCCATAAAATGTGTATTACATTACGAATTTCAAAAAAAAAATCAAAATTTTGATATCAGAAGGACATTCTTCGTATTCAGAATGCAATTCGATATGTCTGATGTGCTCTAATGTCCCACAATAAATACTGTCCAAACGTTCATACCCCATCCCTTAATGATAAACGCTTAAAACAAAAAAAATAAAGAAATAGGGGAGAGAGGAGCTAAACAGGCCCGGGACAAAACAGGCCCCCAAACAGATTGAGCTCATTGATAAATATACCAACAAGGCCAGTAAGGTTGCTGTTTGTGTGTTGTTAGGGCCACTACCTTTGCACACACTCATGGCTATATGGTTAACTTGAGGCTTCAGGCATATGGCTAAGAAGACCTGATGTCCAGAGGCATCTATAGTATAGCTAGTCCACTTTGGAAAGAGGGATGTAGTATCTACCAAATACTTGATGTCATTTTCCATTTATGTTTATTTTAGTAAGTTACTATTATGCATCTCAATAGTAAACTTATTTCCTCAAAATTCCATACTCTCTTATCACTGGACATGCTTGAATCTGGTAAGACCGTCGGGGCAAAACAGGCCCCCATATTTCTCTGCCCTATTTGGTCATTCAATGGGGTGGAATCTTTTCTAAACCATTTAGTTATGTAAAATGATTATAACAAAGGCTATTTTGAACAAATAGAAGTGAAAAAGACAATTGGAAAGCCGGTGTTGAGGCACCATACCATAATATCGAACCACTGGAGATTCCGGAGTCCATGCTCCATGAATGGAACATCATCCCCAAGCATTTTCAAGTATACAGGTATGAAAATGCACACAGCTCTATATCTGCACCCTAAACACTGGGAAGAACTCAATAAATCTTTGGCAACCCCATGTGTGTCTACATCACAGTCAATTCCAGTCAAAAAGCAGCACTATAAGCAGAAACGCATTTTAGGTAAGTATATAACATCTACTAGGCTGTAGATAGCAACCTTAAACTCATTTGAACAATTGTCAATATTCAGAAGGTTATTCTCAAATTTGGCCTTGATCATTTCATAGGTATCAATTTGACTGCCTATTGATGAAAGAAGTGATAAAAACGCAGAAATGAAACTGAACAGTTGAATGGGCACAGAATAAGAAAAGAAGACTGAGAGCAATGGGTAAAGAATTATACACTTACTATGTGATTCAAAACACCACCCAAGTCCGGCATACAAAATTACCCCTCACGAAGTCCCCTGAAATGCTAATCGTCAACCCACTCATTAATTTTGATATTTACAAATCTTGCCCTATTTACGAGGTAAATCTAACCATGCTAACTGAAGGAATTACAATGATACACAATTTCTTTTAGTTTTCTCAAAATCCCTTTCCATGGACTTGGGTGGGTTTTGTATTCATGTATTCTACTGCTGACACTGGCATTGACGTTGACATCAGTGGTATTGGTGAAGTAGCTATCTGCTGCTGATACTGGCATTGACGTAGTAACTATCTATACTGCTGATATTTGCATTGACAATGATTGAATGAGTAATGTTGATATTGGTATTGGTGAAGTCGCTATCTATACTGCTGGCATTGATGAAGTAACTCTCTACGCACGATATTGGTATTAATGAAGTAACTGTCTACTGCTATTGGCATTAATGAAGTAGTTATCTATTGCTGATATTGTTATTGATGAATTAACTTTCTACCGCTGATATTGGTATGAATGAAGTAACTATCTACTACTGATATTGGTATTGATGAAGTAGCTATCTACTGCTGATATTGGTATTGATGAAGTAGCTATCTATACTGCTGATATTGGTATTGATGAAGTAGCTATCTACTGCTGATATTGTATTGAGGAAGTAACTATAATCACTGATATTGGTATTGATGAAGTGATATCTACTGCTGATATTGTTATTGATGAAGTAGAAGTAACTACCTACTCCTGATCTATATTGGTACTGATGAAGTAACTTTCTACTCCTGATATTGGTAAAGATGAAATAACTGCACTACCAACATTGGTTTTGATAAAGTAACTTTCTACTGTTGATATTGGTGTTGATGAAATAACTATGTACTACTGATATCAAAGAAGTAATTATCAACTGCTGATACTGACATTGATGAAGTAGCTATCTACTACTGATATTGGTATTGATGAAGCTATTATATACGGCTAATATTGGTATTAATAAAGTAGATTTATGAACTGCTGATATTGGTTTTCGTATTTACGCCTGATGTTGGCGTTGATAAAGTAAATATCTTTTGCCGATTTTGACATTGATGAACTGTTATACTGCTGATATTGACATTGATGAAATAACTATCTACTGTTGATATTGACGACGTAATTATATACCGGGGTATCTGCTGATATTGCCATTGATGAAGTAACAATCTACTCCTGATATTGACATTGATGAAGTATTATCTACTGCCGATATTGACATTGATGAAGTAACTATCTACTGCTGATATTGACATTGATGAAGTAACTATCTACTGCATATATTGACACTGATGAAGTAACTATCTACTGCTGATATTGACGCTGATGAAGTAACTATCTACTGCTGATATCGACATTGATAAAGGCTGCAATTGGGATGACCTGATTTTATTGCTGGCTGTTGTCAGTAATGAAGCATTCTTATGGCGAGCAATTTAAGACCATTTTCATTGAAATTCGAGTAGTGATATTGACATTGATGAAGTAACAATCTACTGCTGATATTGGCATTGATGAAGTAACTATCTATATACTGCTGATATTGACATTGATGAAGTAACAATCTACTGCTGATATTGACATTGATGAAGTAACTATGTACTGCTAATATCGACATTAATGAAGTAACTAACTATCTATACAGCTGATATTGAAATTGATGAAATAACTTATTGCCACTGATGAAGTAACTATCATCTATTAACTATAGTACTCAAAAATCGGGCAGTAAGAAAAACATCGCCTGATGAAAGAAATTACTTCTATAAGAGGAATCATAATACCTGTAATATAAATAATTTGAAGCAAAAAACTTTCCAATGTGAATTGGCATGCTGAACTGGATAATGAAGATGTAAATGATAGTTACAATAAGTTTATACATATTTTCAATAATGTATATGATGAATGTGTGCCTTTGACAAAATGCAAGAGTAATAATAAAAAAGAACCAAAATTTCCTTGGATAAGTAGAGGTCTTCTCAAAAGTATAAAAACTAAGAATAAGATGTATAAGAGGTATATACAAAAGCCATGTGATGAAACGCTTGAGTCATTCAAAACATATAGAAATAAGTTAAACACGTTAATACGAAAATCAAAAGAGAGTTTTATAAAAGAAATTTGAATCTGTCAAACACAATCTGCAAAAAACTTGGAAAACAATAAACAGTATTATTGGACGTAACAACAAAAGAAATATGCAAGCTAAATTCAAAAATGATGAAGGCGAAACGGTGTCAGATCCCCAGAAAATTTCAAATGAATTTAATGAATATTTTGTTAACATCGGACCTAAATTAGCTTCCAAGATTACAACAAATGGCAAGAAGTACTATGATTATTTAAAGAGCCCATTAAGCAGTAGCATGTACATGAAACCAATTGAATATATGAATACAAAAGCCACCCAAGTCCATACTTTCGCCAAATTGAGTTAAGTATGGGAAAGTGTTGCTATACATAGGCATGTCATATGTATGAAAGAACAACTCAAATTCATCCTCTGTGTCTTTTGAGCATGTGAAAAATAGCATGTATGAAAAAATCAACCCAAGTCCATGATTTGAGTCTTGTAACACATTGATTGAAATCCAGTATGTATAAAAGTCCACTTGTAACATCTTCATTGCTGGAGAGTGACTTTTAAAAAAAATGGGTTTGCAGAATGCTTATCAACATTATACATAACTGTGTGCTTTATTTTGTATTATCTTACTAGTGGTAATCTCATTCCAACATTATTGTCTTTGTATATGATTCAAAAAACCACCCAAGTCCAGAATTTAAAATGAACCCCACGAAGTCCCTGAAATGCTAATCGTCATACCTAATACAGTTTAATCCACCCATTTGCACGTACAACTTACCATATTGACCAGGTAAATCTAACTGAAGGAATTAAAATGATACACATGTTTTTTTCTCAAAATCACTTCCCATGCATGGACTTGGGTGGGTTTTGGATTCATGTATTCAATTGTTAATGAAGACGTTATAAAAATAATACATAAATTTAATCAAAACAAGAGTGCTGGTCACAATACTATTGGTAATTACGTGGTAAAAAGGATTGCAAAGGAAATATCGATTCCGTTAAGGGATCTAAAATGAGCGTTTATTGCGTTTCGACAGTATTTTTTGTGGGACATGAGAGCACCTCTATCGAATTGCATTCTGAATACGAAGCAGGTCTTTCTGATATCAAATAATTTTCATTGTTTGAAAATCACAATATAATACAAATTTTATGACAAATTATAAAAATTTAATATTTTTCAAATGTTTGATATATAACAGTCCTCGAGGTAAATTATGTAAATCTAATGACATATTCTTAAAGTGTATGTAGCTGGGAGGAAAAGCCGACGATCAATTGAAAATTTTGACCTTTCGTATTGAAGATATGGATTTTTTTTCCCCAAAAGACCTATTTTTTTTTGGGTGTTTTGGGAAAAAAAATCCATATCTTCAATACGAAAGGTAAAAATTTTCAATTGATCGTCGGCTTTTCATCCCACCTACATACACTTTAAGTATAAATCATCAGATTTATAAAGTTTACTTCAAGTACTGTTAAATATCAAAAATATTAATTTTTAATGATTTGCCATAAAATGTGTATTAAATTGCGAATTTCAAAAAATCAAAATTATTTGATATCAAAATGACATTCTTCGTATTCAGAATGCAATTCGATATGTCTGATGTGCTCTAATGTCCCACAATAAATACTGTCCAAACGTTCATACCCCAGCCCTTAACTATCATATTCAACCTGTCTATTGGGCTATTCCAGAAAATAGATGCACACCCCCTATAGAGGAGTTCGGATATCCGGACTTTTGTCCAGTCGTGACTGTTGGAAATCCAGACTTTTAAAGTGCCCAAAGGCAAAAAAATCCGGCAGAAAAATAGTTCATAATCAGAAATCCGCAATTTGAGAGCTCATTTTCAACATTTCCGTGATTTTTCCTGCATTTGATTGGATTTCCAAGCTTTTTCCAGTAACATTTGCAACTGGAAATCCAGTAGTTTTCAGAAAGCATACTTGGAAATCCGGACATTTCTTCGATTGAAAAGTTACTCCTCTATAGGGGGTGTGCACCTATTTTCTGGAATAGCCCATTACTGCTGGTGTAGTACCAAATGAGTTAAAGATCGCAAAGGTAATTCCCATTTATAAGAAAGAAAATCCAGAAGTTTTCTCCAACTATCGTCCAGTTTCTGTCCTGCCATGCTTGTCAAAAATACTTGAAAGGCTTGTATTCAACAGATGCATACATTACATTGATAAATATGAAATTCTAAATGATAAGCAATTTGGCTTTAGATCTAAACATTCTACCTATATGGCTATCTTGGAATTTATTGACAAAATTAGTAATGCTGTCGAAAACAATGAGACAACTGTTGGGATTTTCTTAGATTTGTCAAAAGCCTTTGACACTATCGACCATAGTATTTTATTACATAAACTGGAACATTATGGTTTTAGAAACGTTTTAAAATGGTTTAAAGATTACTTACATAATAGAAAACAGTATGTGTATTACAATTCTTGTAAATCTGAATATAAAGATATAATATGTGGAGTACCTCAAGGCTCCATCCTAGGCCCATTATTGTTCATTTTGTATGTTAATGATATCATAAATACTTCCACCATTCTAAAATTTGTCTTGTTTGCCGATGATACTACTATAACTTATTCACATAAGGACATTGTGTCCAAATACGATCTTATCAACAATGAATTAAAAGAAGTTAATAATTGGTTTAAGGCTAATAAGCTATCAGTGAATGCAAGCAAGACTAATTATATGGTGCTTGGTACAAATCACAAAACATCACGCGTATTGTACAATGTTACTAATAATATTATATTAGATAATGTAATCCTGGAAAGGTTGAATAAGACCAAATTTCTTGGAGTGACAATTGATGAGAATCTAACTTGGAAATTTCATATTACCAACATCTCAAAGAATATATCTAGAGGTGTTGGTGTAATAAACCAACTGAAACATTTTGTTCCCGAGCGAATAATGTATTCACTATATTGTACTTTAATACTTCCTTACATAAACTACGGTATCTTAGCATGGGGAAATACTTGTCAAAAATATTTGGAAAAGATTTTCAAACTTAAAAAAAAGCCCTTAGGGACCGTTCATAAATACTTTGGTGGGGGGACTGGGCAAAGTGTGGGGGACACAAAAAGTTTTGAGTTGCAGAATGGGGGACCAAAAGTTTTGGTTACTAAAGGAGGGGGGTCAAAAAGTTTTTAAGAAGAAAATACCAAAAGAACAAGAGCATACAAAATTTTTGCGCGCTACGCGCGCATGTACCAATAAAGCCCTTTTTTACCCCGATTATGGCTCAAAATAGTGCAAAATAGACCTACATTTTTTGGCACGCTACGCGCGCTCATTTCCAGTATCCCATTAAAGCCTTTTTGGAATCTCAAAGACTTTACATGTATGTATTCTACAGTCACTATAAGAAAAGGGTATATGTATGTATCCCACTGATAAAATGATGCAACCAGTATTTTTTTTGTCTTTGACCCAAAATTTATATTTTGCCTCCCTGACCAAGAAAGCTGGCTATGCCCCTGATAAAACAGTCTTAAGTATTAAATTGAGTATGTGCCCAGATGTTGCTCTCAATTTCCAGTGGCATAGCGACGGGGGAAGGTGGGGCATGTGCCCTGGGCGGCACTCTTAGGAGGCGCCAAATTGACCAATTCAGCATTGATTCTGCGCCCCTCTAAGCGATGAAAGTCAAATTTTTCGCGCGCTTCGCACGCATAAAAGGTCAAAGTCATTTGAAAGATCAATTTAAGACCAATATTCAACTTCATTATAACCAAAATTAATTAATGGTAGGCCCTTTGTGCTCCGGGCGCAATAATTATTTCAAGAATCGGGAGCAACACCCATCCTTAGACCTGGGTGCCACAAGCCCTAGCTACGCCACTGTCAATTTCCCTTTTTTGTGTTACTTTTATTTATTTAATTATTGGTTATAAGAATAAAACATGTATTTTCAAAAAATTAGAATGCATAAATTGAAATTAAACTTCATACAAGTCACAGCATGTGAAAAACACCTTCAACTTTCATGTTTTTTGGAAACAGGCCTATTATAAATAAATGTATGAACAAACATGCAGGCCTATAATTGTGACTGAGTTTGCACAAATGGAGTAGCCCCCCTCCCTAGACCTTTTTTAACCTCATGTAAGGGGGGGGGGTCAAAAAAGTTTTGTATGTCTAAAGAGGGGGGTCAAAAAAGTTTTATGGTTCTCTGGAGGGGGTCAAAAAGTTTTGACTCAAAAATTTCAAGTGCCCAGCCCCCCCCCACCAAAGTATGATATCGAATAGTCACTTTTTAAGTCACTCAGCCCCTATTTTCAAGAATTACAATTTGCTTAAGGGATCTAAAATGAGCATTTATTGGGTTTCGACAGTATTTTTTGTGGGACCTGAGAGCACCCCAGACCTATCGAATTGCATTCTGAATACGAAGCATGTCTTTCTGATATCAAATAATTTTCATATTTTGAAAATCACAATATAATACAAATTTTATGACAAATTATAAAAATTTGATATTTTTCAAATTTTTGATATAATACAGTCCTCGAAGTAAATTATATAAATCTAATGATATATTCTTAAAGTGTATGTAGCAGGGAGGAAAAGCCGACGGTCAATTGAAAATTTTGACCTTTCATATTGAAGATATGGATTTTTTTCCCCAAAAGACCTAATTTTTTTTGGTGTTTTGGAAAAAAAATCCATATCTTCAATACCAAAGGTCAAAATTTTCAATTGATCGTCGGCTTTTCATCCCACCTAAATACACTTTAAGTATAAATCATCAGATTTATAAAGTTTACTTCAAGTACTGTTAAATATCAAAAATATCAATTTTAATGATTTGCCATAAAATGTGTATTAAATTGCGAATTTCAAAAATCAAAATTATTTGATATCAGAATGACATTCTTCGTATTCAGAATGCAATTCGATATGTCTGATGTGCTCTAATGTCCCAAAATAAATACTGTCCAAACGTTCATACCCCAGCCCTTAATGTTTATGATAGTTATGATCACGAACTAAGCACTTTCATGTACAAGTATAATACCAATCTGTTACCAAAGGCCTTCAATAGTTATTTCGTTGAGCAGAGGAATCACCTCAGGTATCACACAAGAAACGCTGAAGATGACAAGATCTGTCTTACAAAAACAGAATTTGCTAACAAAACAATAAGAACCGCCGGGCCAAGAAAATGGCATTCGATTGACAGATGCGCCAAAACGGCTACATCAGTCAAACTCGAAGTCAATCCCAAATTAAAACAAACCTTATGGAAATGGACACTTAATACCTCTTAGTTTTGATTTACTTATTTTTATTTTTCTCCCTTTTAAAACAAAAAATCGATTAAAATAACTGATCTCTTAGCATTTATACTATATTCACAAAATGTCAGCTTTCTTTTGCGATATACGTGAGCATATGTTGTGAAATCCTAATTTGTCTTACACTTATATTCTGCATGTTCTTTATTCATCATTTTTTTCCTGCTTAGTTCGTTCTACATGAATGTATGAAAGAGGGTGGGGGGTGTTTGTATGTATGTAATTGCATTTTAATTAACAAATTAAGAAACTTAGGCTAAGGTTAAGGGGGTGCTTGTTCAGGCCTTTTTGGCCTTCTGAGCATCTCCTCATTCAAATGTGTTGTTTTGCTGTTATTGTATTGTTGTATTTTGAATGAAATAAAGACTGATTGATTGATTGATTGATCTACTGTGTATCGACATTGATGAAGTAACTATCTACTGCTGATATTGACATTGATGAAGTAACTAACTATCTTCTGCTGATATTGACATTGATGAAATAACTAATTGACATTGATGGCGTAACTAGCTAATACTGCATATATCGACATTGATGAAGTAACTATCTACTGCTGATATTGACATTGATGAAGTAACTATCTACTGCTGATATTGACATTGATCATGCTGATGAAGTAACTATCTACTGTTGATATTGACATTGATGAAATAACTATCTACTGCAAATATCGACATTGATCATGCTGATGAAGTAACTATCTACTGTTGATATTGGTATTGATGAAGTAACTATCTACTGCTGATA
This sequence comes from Amphiura filiformis, assembly GCF_039555335.1. NCBI lineage: Eukaryota > Metazoa > Echinodermata > Ophiuroidea > Amphilepidida > Amphiuridae > Amphiura > Amphiura filiformis. Next base: position 43,651,434 of record NC_092632.1, on the reverse strand, counting down.
TTGACATTGATGAAGTAACTATCTACTGCAAATATCGACATTGATCATGCTGATGAAGTAACTATCTAATGTTGATATTGGTATTGATGAAGTAACTATCTACTGCTGATATTGACATTGATGAAATAACTAGCTACTGCATAATGCCATTGATGAAGTAACTATTATACTGCTGATATTGACATTGATGAAGTAACTATCCCCGGGGGTAACTACTGATATTGACATTGATGACGTAACTAGCTATTGCATATATCACATTGATGAAGTAACTATCTACTGCTGATATTGACATGAAGCAACTATCTACTGCTGCTTTTGACACTGATGAAATAACTATATAGCTAACTGCATATATTGACATTGATGAAGTAACTACTGCTGATATTGACATTGATGAAGTAACAATGTACTGCTGATATTGCCATTGATGAAGTAAGAATCTACTGCTGGTATTGCCATTGACGCATGACGACGTAACTATCTACTGCTGATATTGACGCTGATGAAGTAACTATCTACTGCTGATATCGACATTGATAAAGGCTGCAATTGGGATGACATGATTTTATTGCTGGCTTTTGTCAGTAATGAAGCATTCTTATGGCTTGCTTTAAACGGCGAGCAATTTAAGACCATTTTCATTGAAATCCGAGTAGTTTTTCATTTTTGACCCCTAGCCAAAAAGCTGACCACCTAGACCTCCCAGCTTGGACCCAGAATATAGGCCTATGTTGCAGGTATAGCTGAAACTACAGTGCAAAATCCATAGATATCGAGGACAGATTTGTGTTTAGAAAGTTAATATATCCTAAACACATGGCTATAGGCCTATGATTATGTGTTTAGATGTTTAAAGCCATAATGTACGATGTATGAAATTGGTTAATTTTTTTCAAACCTGAGTTTTTTGCATATTTGTAATGTTTACACATGTATGGAATCGGCCAAATTTGTTGTCTTTGTAGGTCAAAAGAGCAAAGTTCGACATATTATCATAATTTAAAAATTATGATAATATGTCCTCCCATAGAACTGCATGTAAAATGGCCAAAATAACCAGTGGGGTTTCTTTCACTTTACCTTGTTATTTCAACTTAAAATGGACATCAACCCTTCCCGTCTGTATATTATTTCAACATTTTGAATAAAGAATAACAAAATTAAAATTTAACGGCCTTTTTTAAAGCCTTAATGTACGATTTCCGTTAAATTTTAATTTTAAAAGATCTAAACATCAAAGTGTTTAAATGCTAGACATTTAACATTCTAAACACCAATCTGTCCTATCCTGTGTGATGGGCCTATATAGGCCTACTTTCAGTTCTGATTCATTGAGTTGAGAGGAATGGTTAATCAAATGTGAGTCTGCAAGAAATTGGATCCCTGCGTTGACCTTTTGATTAATCCTTAGGAGCTATGCAATAATATGTGTCCGGGGGTGGTAAATTCTCAAAATGCACTGCCAAAAATCGCTTAATTGCTTGATCATCTTTCCACCTGCCAAAACCCTTATAGGCCCTACTACCCCTTGAACGTTTCATGTTTGTGATGCTTTTTTTTTGCCTGCCAACAAATCTTTCCCCTTTTGGCTAGTAAAAACCCCTCCCTTTTGGTCTGCCAAAAAATCTTACCCCCCCCCCCCGCGAAAAAAATCTTTGCTCCTCCCCTCCTCCCCGTTTTATCATAAACCGTCTGTCATATTTTTTTTTTAACTTGGCCCCGTCCTCTTTTCGGGATTTTGGGGCAAATGGGTTCAAATGGGCAAGATGAATTTACTGCGTGGATAAGGTAATTTTATTTTACCCACCCTCTTTGCCTTTCAGTGACTTCACACAACCGCCTAAAAATAAACAAACAAAACACCTGCTCTTGTTTACATACTAGAAACACCAATCGCTGTTTCCGATTCGACCTTTGACCCACCTGCAAGTACCGATTTTGCAGCAAAATAAAGGATGAAAACATTGGATTTTTGGCTAAAAGAAAAGTTTAAAATGATAATTTAATAAATTGAAAGCAAGTTAAGACGTTTTTGAAGATGTATTCAGAGTGGGCATCTCTACAACTCTCTATAGAGAACGATACAAGCAATCGCAGTGTGCTGCATAGCTACAGTGAAGTTGTGGGTAAAGAAGTGGCCGTTTCCGTGGTCAGACAGTTATCTGGGCACCTGAGTTTGACGGCCACCAAAGGCGATAACCTACCGCCTAGTCCGCTTGATTCAGAGAAGCAAGTGTTATGGACAATGGAGGTATGTATTTTATTATGTATCCCAAGTTTCTGCAAATCTTAAGTCTGATTCAGACGCGTGCATTGCAGGGCCAGGGGCGGCGATGAGAATTGAGATTCTCTCGGTCGGGCTGACGCGACTCAGTGGGAAAAGCCTTGACTTTTACTTAACTTTGTACTTGTAAAACCAGTGTGCGCATGTGCAGTTCCCCTTCCTCGAGCTGGTTGCTATGCGCGCGCTTGTGCAAAGGGGACAATGTTCCCGAATGTCTGACTGAGAGAATCAGAATGCGAATGATTGCTGCAAGTCCCCGGGCTCATGATGGGCTGCGAGCCTGCGATAGTCGGGATTATGCACTTTCAGTTTCTCACACGTTTGAACGGGAATTGGATTGCGTACTTTTGTCTAGTGAGCAAATTTCTTCAGTATTTTGAGAAAATGATGTCAAATTTTCTATTCTATATAATATTGTTTGGTAATAATGTCTTTTGCAGTATGTTTAAGGGGGTACTACTAGTCTACACCCCTCGATAAATGTGTGTTTATTTGTGCATTTTTCTCAAAAACTAATGACACAGTGGTAACAAAAATTATGTATATTATAGGGGCAAGGAATCCAATTACTACACTGGAATTTCAGTGACCCAAGACAAGTGGTTCGTTATTTATGATAAGAAAAGAGGTACCGCTAGTATGTACCACATTTCCTATCATAATATATTGAACCGTTTGTCTTGAGTCACTGAAATTCCAGTGTAGTAATTGGATTTCTTGCCCCAATAATATACATAACTTTCGTTACCAATGTGTTATTATTTTTGAGAAAAATGCTAAAAATAATCGCAATTTACCACAGGGGTGTAGTACCCCTATAAAGTTGTAATTTTGTGTTTTTGATCATAAAGATCGGATATTTTCGTTCCTGATTGAATTCTGAACCCTTCATAAGGGTGCCGATTTGACAGAACTTTGGAGATAATTTTGCCTTTTTGGACACTAAAATGCATTCGATCCTTAATTTTGTTTCAACCGAGTCTTAAATTAGCAAGCACAATAAGGTTGGTACTACTTTTATATACATACCGGTACTGTACATTGATAAAATTTTTAAGATTTTTTTTCAAGTTTCTAACCGGCGCAAATCGTTAAGTGTGTATTTCCCATTGTCATTGACATCCAAAATGGCGTAAGCCAGTCCTTAATATACATAGGTACAGCGTATATAGGACTGGCAAGCAAGTCTAGGCTGCGATGCATGCTTTGTGAGTTTGAAAACTGAAATCTGAGCCAGGTTTCTACACAGCCCTCAAATTAACCCACGGCACCCACGGCAAAATGCCAACCCCACTGCCGTATTTCCGTATCACTATTAATGCCCACAAGGCTCAAAATATGTCCTTGCTGTGCCCTCTTAAGGCAGCTGTGTACTCTCAGACATGCATGTAGTAAAAGTGCCATAACTTTGTAATTATTCACGCAAGACATATAAAAGTATATACATTTTTATAAAGGCAATACATGTACATCAATGAATCTTAATACAGATTTGGTGTAAAAACAACAATTATGAAGAAAATCACAAAAAAATGAGTTTGTGGCAATTTTTGTTCGGTACATCATAACAAAAAAACACTTTGTTTTTTTCTTAATCTTGAGACACCATTCCAAAAACGGATTTTTTAGTTTTTTGATATTGGCCTTATTTTTTGAGATATTGACCAATGACCGCATAAGGCATCAAAATGAACTTTTAAAATTCACAAACGCCTATTTGCACATGATGCCTAAAATCAGAAATAGACCAAAATATAAAAAAATGAGAAAACCGTTTCTTAAGTCGATCATGCTTTTTATGATGAGCATAATTGTGACCGTCCACCACGAATGAGCCGTAAATGTCCTCAATCGTATTCTGAGTTACAGTGTAAAATGGGCATGAAGGTCATATTCTTACGTACTTCAATTTGGTGCTACATGTATCGGATTAAATGAGGTACGCTTAGATCCAAATTGAGGTACCTATGAATACAACCTTCATGCCCATTTTACTGTAACTCAAATACAATTGAGGACATTTACGACTCATTAAATGATGAACGTCACAATGCTTACCTATAGATGCTGTATTTATTGAGTTATCGTGTACCTAAATCGTCATTTTACCGAGAAAATGAACCTTGAAATAGAGGCCGTTGAAGTTTAAAGTGGTCACATTTTGCACTTTGATTGAAGCTCACACGAGAATACGACAGTTCTCGTTTTTCTACCTTACATTACGTAAACATCAGGTAAATCCACAGCCCCTTGAGAAGTTTGGGCGAAATCTGTTCATATCTTGATGTTTAAATCGGGGAAAGAACTTGAAAAAATCCACATTTTATCAGCTAAAAGCGGAGCCATTTGACCGCTAGGTTTTATGAAATCAGTGCTTCCGTAGGCGCTTCCATAAGATCGCCCGGCGCATGCAGATAAGCGTTAGCGTATGCGTAGCGTATCTGTGCGTTAACAAATTGCGCGTCTACAAAAGCGCGATGCGTTGTTGTCTTAGCGTATACCCGATGGTACAACAAAGATTTTATTTCCTTTTAAATTGCGTAAACGAGTGAAATAGTGAAATAAAATCCATAAAATAGAGCAGTTGGAGTTAACAAATCTGGATTTTCTTTCTTTGTATCTATAAAAAACATAACAAAGTAAATACATTTCAAAAAAGCTCAATTTCATGAAAGAAACAATGTCTAGAGTACACAGCCGCGTTAAGAAGTTGCCGTCGATTGCCCCAGCCCTGCCCTTCATTATAAAATCATCTATCTATGTTCTTCACTTCTGAGAAATTGCCTTGGTGCCCTTCTCAAATTTTCAACAGTTGTCATGATGCCCTCTTGAAATATTACAGACTGCTGTGCTGCCTTGCCTTTTCAGTGAAAATCCAAGGCAATTACCAACTTGCCCTAAAAAAGTTGCAGTGCCCCTTCAGGCAGTGAAAATTCTCATCGCGTGGTGGAAATTTTGATCCGTTATGGAGTTGGATTTTGTTCAACTTTTTCGTATCGTACACGAGATATCGTGGCCGTGCATGCTTGTGATTGGCTGCAGGAAAATCGAGGTCTGCAGAATGACAATAAATTAGGAGATGCAGACCCTACATGCTTTTTTTTAAAACATTGCAGCATCGCACAATGAAATTTAGGTACATTTTTCTTTCATTGTGCGATGCTGCGATGTTTTAAAGGCATCACAGAATCGCATTGCGCTGCAAAGTGTAGTCTGAATCAGAGCTTCCAAAGCAGCCAGTTTGGTTCCCTCCCTCCGCATAAGCGGTCTGCCAACAGGGTTGCCAAAAGATTTCAGGCTGAATTGCGGGTCAAATAATCGAAAAAGTCGCCCAATTTTTCTCTTTAACATTGGTTTCTATGGGGCATGAAACTATCGGAAATCGCGGGAACCAATGTTGAAAAGTCGCCCAAATTATTTCTTAACCATTGGTTTCTATTCTATGGGATAGGAAATTGTCAAAAATCGCGGGAAAAATCTTTAAAAGTCGCCCAATTGGGCTACCAAATCGTGGGTTTGGCAACCCTGTCTGCCAATCTTTTTTGATTGGCTAGCACTTTTCCCATGACGTCATCTAGCATGTGCTGCTCGTTTATCTGATTATTCAGCCAGAAGTTCAACCCACTGGCAATCAAGTTCCCTGATGTATCGCTTCTGATCAGATTCTCATGTAGACTTTGCATTGTTGCCCTCTTACAATACATGTAGCTAATTAAGGGCTCATATTGAAATACACTACCACGGTTTCACACAGAAAGAAGGCAGGATTCCCCTCGCTAAGCGCGCGCCTCAGGAAAGCTCTGTCATAAAGCGGATGGATTATATGCATCAGTGATACACCCTGCCCAGGATTTTAACAAAAGAAGGCTAGCACAGGAAAGCTGCAGGATGGCGCACACCTTCCTGTGTAAGGGAATTTCAATATGAGCCCTAATCAGAAACAGACAGCGCAGCATACATACGTGTTCATTGGCAGACTGTTTGTGTGGAGGAAGCGTAACCAAATTGGCTGCATAGGAAAAGCGCCAAACAGAATATACTCGAGAACTCTAGCTTTGAATTTGCATGTGTGCGATAGTTATGCATAACAGCATTCGATGCTGGAGTACGTTGCTATCGTTTTTCAGTTGGACAGCATTGACATTCTTTTGCACTGGATGTTATTTATTGTGTTAAATGTTGAAATTCGGATGAAAGTTATTTCAATGAATCAACTGTATGCCTGAATCTTTTAAGTAAAATTTGCCTATTTCAGTCTAACACTTTGTTGACTGCATTTTAGCAACACATTTGATGCTATCACCCGTCGTGATCGGCTATGTCTACTTCTGAACTTCCATTGCTTTACATGGTGTCATGCTTCAGCGAATCCAACTAGATTTTGAATGCAATGGTCTCTAACCTCCAATGTGAAGCTATCGGTGGCTAGACCAGATTAAGCCCTTTCACAATTTTGGAAATCTCAGACTGGGTATGATTGATGAACTGCGCATCAACATCCGGGTTTTTTTGAGAGATTGACAACCGATTGAACCAAACTTCCTCCATTGAAGATGCGTGTGATGAACCATGCCTGAAAGGGATTCCCCCATGATTTTACATTCCTGTTTTCACTCTAGTAGTTTCCAGCTACATATAGCTCATCAATACTTTCAATTCTTATTATGCAAGTGTATGGAAGACATATGATAAACACAGATAGAAAGTGTTTCTTAAATTAAATGTGCAATGTTCACCCGCATTGTCCATATGGTAGCGAGTCCTCAAAAGTCAATATTTATCTTCTATTCTAAGCAAGGAATTTACGCATGCACAGTAGTAATTGTGAATCGGCTTATTGAAACAGGATATAGTGCCGCATTAATTAATATATTATTGTTGCACTGCATGTGATTATATGTAACTTTTCGTAAACTTTGGTGATGTCATGATGATAATTCTTGATCATGAGAGGATGTACCATCTGCGTACTGTTGTGTCAGCATACTTTTCATTGGAATAACACAGTCACATGACCTACATGACCTAGTTCGCAACACAAACTTTAAAATGCTCTCCAAATAACTGCTGCGCTTATTAACCTCTAAGTATATATTTTTTCTCTTTCCATCAGGTCATCTGCTATGGTTTGAGTTTACCGTTGACAGAACATGATGCATTGAAAAACTGTGTGAATATCTACTGCGAATGGCTGAGTGCCCTGACCATTCCTAAACACACAGTGCCGCCTCCACTGATGAAGGATCCCAATCATTATGTGCAGAAAATCTTCCAACATCTCATCAACCTTTTCCAGCCTAGACCACAAGGTTGGTCACTTGGTAGGCATTGCTATGGCATGCCAGTTCATAACATAATATAACTACTAATATTCCTGAGGCATTGTTAGCTTTAATAGTAAACCTGCATTTCTATAACAGATTAGATCAATACCTGACTGGAATGATTGTAATTTGTTTTTAATATACAGTACAGTTGCATGAAAAGATACAAATAATTTAGAATCAGCATTGGACCATATCCCTGATTGGACGCAAGACATGTGTAGCATTATCAGTTTGCACTACTTGATTTTGGTTACATTTGCACACTACACTATATAATTTTGTTGTTTATTGCCAGATGAATAAAATAAAATAATAAAAATTGTATGGCAATTGAGTAGCAATGTGATCAAAATTGGGTAGCATTTTGCTACGCGATACCGACTATGGTCAACACTGTTTAGAATACCAGTAACATGGTAGTATACAAATATTGACTGCTATGAGGGGCATGGTTAAAATTATAGGCCCAAGGTGATCTCAAAACCATGACTATGCCCGAGGCGTAGCCAAGGGCATAGTCATGGTTTTGAGATCTGCTGAACCTAATTTAACCATGCCCCAATTAAAACAGTCAATATTTGTTACTCTCTAAATCTTAAGATTCTTGTCATCTGTTTGGTTAAAAGCATCGAATTGTGAAGAGAAATTAATATTTTCAATGCGAGCGGCACACAGATTACAATCTGCGATTTCTGCGTAATTATAGCGCATGAAAACATTAGCGTGTGCGTAATATCATTTTACGCTGGGAAAAAGCAGCGCAGTTTGATCGTGGCGCACGTGACCGGTCCATAGTTCTTTTCCATGGACGGTCCATAGTTCATTTTGCGGGCATAGTTAATTCAATGACTGCTTTTTCTACCAATCAGATGACAGGAATCTATATGAGGTATATAAGCATTGCTATGGCATGCCAGTTCATAACATAACTAGTACTACTAATATTCCCGAGGCATTGTTAGCTTTAATAGTAAACCTGCATGTCTATTAGATTAGATCAATACCTGGGTGAGTAAGTTTATGAACATTTGGTAGATTGTTTATAATTTACCTGTACATTTGCATGCCACTTAGATACAAATTAGTTAGAATACAAGTATTAAACTTGATGCATTGCTATGGCATGCTAGTCATATCATAACTACTACGGTAATATTCCTCAGGCATTAGATAGTGAAATTCAAAGTTGGGTATCACTATTTATTACGGTACCGGGGTATCTGTGTTTATGCATGTGTTTAAGGTGTGTGTGTGCTCTAGGATGTTTGAAATGAACTATTGGGAGCATTATGGTACATGTGGGCAGGGTGAGCAAGTGTGTGCAAAGTAAAGTGAACCATATCATAATACTAATCACAGAGTGTCCATCCACCAGCGCTTATCGCGTTCAGCAGTGCGATATCGCGTGCTTTCGCGGTGTGCTATCACGAAGTATCAACTGGGGTGTGCGCAGAGTACCGCATCGCGCATCGAAAGACATTATAGTGTGACTAACAGGTGCATCTCATCGGACCAATAGGCCTATTTTCAAGACATGATTGAATTGACGGCCTACATGTACATCCAGACACTACTAGAATTTTGGGGTATATTTGGGTCCTCCAATGTGGTAGCAGGATAGGGCTTGGAAGAGGCGGACGATGGGTTTTCAGATTATGGGTAACGAAGTAAGCGTCACAGCTACAAAACAGAGTTGATTAAGTTGTGTCTTAATCATTGAGAGACGTAGGCCTATATCGTAGTAGTTTGAAAGGTCAGGACAAGTATTATGGGTAACGGATGTTGGTTAAGTAGAGATAGGCCTATCACAAGAACCGCCCAACCCGAGAACCGCGAAATCTAGTACCATATAGTGTTGAATAATTTTGTTTTCTTTACAGTTGCATTGAGCGATGCTAATAAACAAGCAGTTCTGTGCCATCGAGTTCTGAGAACCATTCAGACTGTTGCCACAGAGAGCATCGTGATGACGAGGCAGACATGGGAATCACTGCTGCGTTTTTTGCTAGCCGTCAATGACACCATCTTGGCTCCACCGCTGGAAGCAGGTACCGGTATTACTGTAGATATAGTTTGAAAAGAAATATTTACAAAACTTGAGTGTTGGTATGAAAGGTTCAAGCTGTAATCCTGTTTCCTTTTGTACAAGGATCTATTATCAATGCATACATACAAGTACCCTATTCATTATTCAATATAATTAGCGCTCTAGGCGCTTAAGTCAGTCACTCTATAGTGTGTCTTATATTAAAATGATGAAATGCAAGTTTCAAGTCAGTAATTTAGTAGGTAAATTAACATAACCAATGGACCTAGTGCATCTGAAGGCAAAATCATCTTGCCGTATTTCCTCGAATAGTCGTCCCCCCTCAAATATACGCTTTCACCACTTACCTATTTCCATGCTATCTTGTAAAGCGTATCAAGTTGCACACATGGTCGATAATAGCGTAGATAATCGGCGAAAAACTGGTCGGAAACCCGGAAGTGAACCAGAAGTCAGTGTTTCTAGTTCATAGTTCATCATTTAAGCATGAGTTTTAAGCTTACCTAACAATTTTAACAGGAATTTTTGTTCTAAAATGACCTCGAATAAACGCCCGATTTGGAAAATGCAACGCCCTGGGGGCGTTTATTCGAGAAATCTGATCATCTAATTTTTAAGCTAGAAAATTCTGATTAGTCAGATTTTGTTTTGACATTTGACAGAATTTAGTTGTTCAGGTGCATTTAAAAGGGGCGCTTAGACAGCTGTCACTTGAAAAAATTACACAGGGAGCGCTTATTAGGGGAAGAGTGCTAAGGGCTCATATTGAAATACCCTACCACGTTTTCACACAGAAAGAAGGCAGGATTCCCTCGCTAAGCGCGCCTCAGGGAACTTCGGTCATAAAAGCGGATGGATTATATCATGCATCAGTGATACACCCTGCCCAGGATTTTGGATTTTAACAAAAGAAGGCTAGCACCAGGAAGCTGCAGGATGGCGCACACCTTCCTGTGTAAGGGAATTTCAATATGAGCCCTAATTAGGTTGAATGCAGTACTAGAATCTGCCTAGTGTATGGATCTCGTGGTGACAGAGTATTATCGAGATCAGAAAATTACAAAGTCGTACTAAGATTTCTTAATTCAGGTTTTCATGTAAATTAATTATTACAAGTAAAGTTAGCAAAACTGTTCAAAACACCTTACTATTATAAACAAGCTCTCCTGCACCTTCTATAAAGCATCATTTATCTCAAGAATATATGCCAAGATATCTCATCATAATTAGAATGATTTGCATAATTCTAACAGAACTTGAACAATGCGTGTACACTATGATTTTGGTTTAGGGCCTATGAAAATAGCTAATGTTGTATTTCAATTTTGGCATTAGTACATTTTGTACACATAGTTTGATGTGTGCTATGCAACATCATCAATTTAGATCTGTAAACAGGCTGCTAAAAGTTGTGATGAGATACCTTGTCATTGTTGTTTTCAAACCTAGCAGTATTTATTTAAAAGCACCATTCTTGCTATGACAAAGCCTTTTCTTACACATAGTTACATAGACTCATTGTCCCTGCATATATATTTATGTTACTGTTTGTAGTTTAGTGCATGTCACACTATCCACCTGGGTGTGCAGTGGTATTCTAGTAGATAATTTGATAGGTGTGCAGTGGTATTCTAGTAGATGTAGGTAGTTTGAACTTGTGTACAATGTTAGAAATATGCCTCAAAAGTTACAGGCCAGCCGGACCTGTAACTAAAAAGTTACCAGCCAGCCGGGCCTGCAACTACACTGCTAGTCAGAAAAGTTACCGGCCAAGCCAAAAAGTTACAGGCCAATGGGTGGTTGACCGGCCCTATTTCGAACGCTTCTAGGTAGAAGCAAATGGGTTTTGTGTGTGTGTTAGTTGGGTTTCCTTGGAAGTGTTGGAATCTGATTACAGACATCGGATGTACACTGTATATAGATGATGTCTGTTGTACAACATATCAAAAGGGCATAATTTAAAATTGCTCTGTTGTCCTATAAACACTACAAATTTGGCTGATTCCAACTAGGTGTCAGCTGGGACATGTGTAAATATTACAAATATGACAAAAAGCAGATTTTGAAGAAAAAAACAACCAATTTCATTTGAAAAGATGAAACATCAGCACCTCATTTACTGAATTAGAAATGAGTCATTGCACAATTCTGCAATGACTTTGATATTTTTATATGTGATAAGCAATGTGGGCATGGTAACACTAACAAGGGTTAGTGTGGTTACTGTAATTCCTGGGTTTATTGCACATTTTATGATCAGTAAGTACCCAGGTTGTAATTGAATTGTTGATGATACCCTATTCTGTTTTCAATACAAAAGGTGAGTTAAATGTGAGACCTGCTCTGGGAGGTAATTTAACCAAATTGTCTTAGTTTTTGAAAATTTTCCCAAAATTTTGTGAAAATTTTGAAAATATTGGCTAGATTAAGGAAAAATTGGGCTATTTTCCGAGAAAATTTTGAAAAAAGGACCCATTTATATACCAAAATAGGCTTTGAAAAAGGGGTCATTGATATACCAAAAGGCTAAAAATGCTACTCATATTTGCGGCACGTCCCCGTATGGTCATTTGTTCTGAGTCCCCCGGACCTGCTCCCATAAAACCTGGACAAACTCGCTAAAGCTTTATTTGAGATACACTCCAACAATCAACAGACAACAAAAGGATTTTTGAAGCTAAAGATATATTTTTGAAGGACAAAAGATTGAGTAATTATATGAGATATATCATTATAAAGCCGACAATCTGAACATTTTAAATTTGGACATATCTCCAATTTACCGACTTTATCCGGGTTTCATGGGAGCAGGTCTTATATCCTATCATGAACCATATGAAAACCACAAACTAGAAATATTCCGTACCAAATGATCAATTTCATTTTCGTGATAGTTGGTAAGGTGTATTATAGCCAAATATAGTTACCATGCATTGAAACCACAAAGATGACTTTCCTAAGAAGAAGAATTTGAATTTATTTATTTATAGCAAAATCCATAATAATAGTCATAGCAATAATTATTATGAAAAGGTTATCATGCCATCTGATATTAGTATTTAGTTTAATTTGCTTCAAAGCTATATATAAGTAGTTACAAGCACATGAGGTGAACATGCATAAATGGGTGATTTGATTTATTTATCTGTTGTATTCATGTTGATTTGGATTTAACCGCCAGTCAAGATCTTCAGACATTTCCAACTGCAGATGCTCCATCGGTGACTGTAAATGATTACTAGCTCCACATGTGTCTATGTCATACATGATAAATAAACTTCCATGTTAACCATACATGTACTTCACAAGCACATTTGCAGTAAAATGTCTTAAGATCTGTGACTGGCGGAGTAGAAGGAGGTTTTGAAATTGTTTTACTTAATGATAGGTGGCTCATGTAGAACTGGAAAATCCTTACTAGGGTTAGAATTTTATCACACAATGCAAGAATCAATCTTGATTCATGCAAAGCAATTTTATAGTCATTTGATTCTTGCAAATTATCCAGTTTCTACTATGTAGATTTTGAAAGTTTGTGTTGATAAACTGTGATTCGTGTAGATTTTGTTCATCAATATATGCAAGAATCAATTTGTGGATTTTCACTTAATTAAATACTATCTGTAAACCAATTCCATGCTTTATATAATCTTTAACATACGATCATGTTCTTACTGACATAGTACTATCTAACAAAACAATCTTCCACACTGTAAATATATCATGAAACATTTTTCCCGTCCCACAAGCTGCAAAATGTAAACATCAGTCATTACTAAGAAACAGTTTCATCACTTTCAGACAAAATAGTATGTATATTCTTCTAAGCTTTTTCACACTGATGAGTTGGGCAGAGATTTGTATCAAATGTAAAGTAGATTGATATTTAACTTAAAGTTTAAAAGCGAGCTGCTGGAAACTGCAAAAATAGCCTGTTATGTAAAATTTCATAGTTTTTAGGGGCCTGAGCTTTTGATCCTAGGATCTTTATCAAAACGATCCTGCTAGTATTGAAAGTTAGAAAAAATTTTGGTGAAATATAATCAAAATGAAAGGGATAATTTGGATGACACTAGGTATGGATTGTGCACGCAGTGTATTAGAATTGAGCCTGGGTCATAATTGTTTCAATTACAAGTAAGCTAGCCCACCACAGAAAAATCATCAACGTTGGTCTTCAGTTTCTAAAGACTTCATTTCAATATTGCCATGAATTTTGGGAAATAATGAAATTGTACCCAGTATCAAAATAGTTTGGGGACTAGAATCTCTTCATCTTGGTAGGCAAAGCAAAGAAGCAGTAGCTGCTGTGATTGCCATACAGTAAGCATGGTAAGGTAATAATAAAATGTCCCAAGCTAATTGATACTGGATACAACCATTTTCTTGCAGTGTGAGGCAGCTTGTAAGTAATATTAGCTTGATGTGATAGTTTTTGCTACATTGGTGTTGGGTGACTCACTCTATGCTTCTAATCACTAGCTAGTGCACCCTCTCTTGTTTTCTGCTTTCCACCCATTCTGATAAAACTCTAGATCCTAAGTGGGTGTTGGTTTCTGACAAAACAGGCAGTCTTGCGGACCAATTGTGTGAACGTTTGCTTAGCGTTCTCTTTGAGATCTGGCTCTTGGCCTGCGCTCGTTGCTTTCCGTCACCTACGCTGTGGAGAACACTTAACGAGCTGTGTGCGACATGGCGTCACCACCAGGCTACGGTTGATCAATGGAATCGTATTACCAGGGTGTTGACTTCAAGCTTGTTGAAAATTCTGTACGGACCAGACTTTCCTGTACTGAAAATAGGTAAGGGTTCAAGCTCTATCAGTAATTCCAGGGAAAGTGTTAAAAATATTCATTTTGTAGATATTGCTTCAAAGTGAAGGATAAGTCAATATGAAAGTTTATATGAAACAATTGACCAAAAGGAAGAAAATGGCAATGTTGATCATTATGAATTAAGCTCTGTTCTACTGCAAGTAGCTCTACAAGTGTCCAAACATTGCCCAAAATGTGACATTTTTTTTATCTTACCCTCAACTTTTTTTAGAAAATATTAATATCTGTGAATTTGTGTTACATGCACCAGCCAGTGATGGTGGTGGTGGTTGGCGGTGTTTGCCACCCATATTTTCTCTAATAAATGCTCCTAAAAGGCAACACTTGTTGGCATCAGTTAATGTTCATAGCCTCTAAAATACCATTCAAAGGAGAGAACATAATCTGCTTTGACAAGAAAATTTTCTATGATGTGGTATGTTCTCATTGTTTAGCAGATATTTTCTTGAAAAAATGGCAGTGTCATTTGTTAGAGAGACGAGTATGTAATCAGTACAAAGTCTGATATTTATACTTTCATTGTAATGTGGGTGAAAGGGCCCAACTTTTTTTCCAGAAAAGGGGAAAGTCTATGGTTTATGCAAGTATAAAATGTAAAGTTCTTAAGTACAGTATCACAGACTAATAATACTTTCATATTCTGGAGAATCAGAAATGTTAAAGTTGCAAGTTTTTGTTCTTCCAAACAGGAGAAGAAGATTCTCAGATAATCCCTGCAGAAATGGACAGTGATTGCGTAGCACAGTCTTGGTTTCGGTTTCTGCATGTGCTTGGTAACCCTGTTGACCTGTGTAGGCCAAAGGTGATAGGTAAAACACCCAAATTCTTGTCAACAATCATGACATATGAGCAGCCGATTGACCCTGCCCATCATCCATGCCTCAGGTCTCTACCAAAGATCTTCCTCAAGGCAATGAAAGGCATTTCTGTGATGGTCGATGCTTTCCTTGGTGAGTGTTTTTATGTCAAGCATATCTAGGCATTAACAGCTGAAATCTAGGAGAAAATGTTTAAATGTCAGGTTATATAAAGAGTATATAAGTGTTATATAACGTCATTTTAATAACATTCAAAAACATTTTTGGAAACGTACTACATATAATGTTATTTAAGAGCTGACAAAACATTTTGCAAAAATGTTCACCAAAAATAGTTGCCAATATTATTTTGATAAGATTTTAAACATGTTGTTGTAGTGTTTTTTCATATAAAACATTTTAAAAATGTGTTCATGACATTTATATAAAGATCATGAAAAATGTTATTAAATATTTATACTTTACCGGCGATAGCGATTGCAGACAACAATTAAAATATTCTAGATGCCACAAAATACATTTTTAAAACATCAGTTGCTGTCAATAATTATTGCTTTGAATTAATTCATCACCAAAAGTTAAAAATCAAGAAAGGTAAATTAATTAGCAAAATAATAGATCCAGTTGGTTGTATATGATTGGTTGACGCCGAGCGATATCGCTGGGAAGTTGAGATTTCTTCAACTTGCAAAAGCGACGTCGTTTTTGCCTCCGGGATTTGAATCGATTGATCGGCTAGACGCTCTGGAAATGTAAGTAAACATTGAGCATGCGTGAAAATCGCTTTTCTGCAAAAGCGATCGAGTATAAATTCAGCTTTACTGTAAAAGTGATCATTTTCACTCTTGTAGTTTTTCACACTTTACCAATTTTTTTTATTGTTTATTTTTTAGCTATTTCGTCTGTTTTTAATTTCAAGATTGTTAATTTTCTGTTTGAATTTTCAATAAGTTTATAACCTTATCGCCTGATTCATTAATTCTGGCCATTTTACGGTATTAAGACTTTTGCATTTTGTTTGATAGTGGCAAGTTGCCTTAGCAGAGTGCGGTCCTGTTTCCTAATGTAAATACGACGATACTCTCTTAGAGAGGAACGTACTCACCAAAAGAAGAAGTAGCTCAGTGTTCATTCTGCTATCAGTGTTTCTCACAGATGAAGATGATGTTGATATCAAACATTTCATCACCTAAGCCTCTTACTGAGCATAGAGACACTTGGGTTCATCCAAGAGCTAGGCAGTCCTTTGTTAGTTCCTGCTTAAAATGTAAAACATCTGAAGATAAGACACCAAAATGACAAAGGAAAGAACTTGCCAGTGAAGACTAAATTGATCAATTCAACATTATTTAATTAAAGCCATATTATAACATTTCTGTAAAAATAGATTAGTATTTTTTACTGTCAGATATATCCCCTTTTAATTTTGACAAGTGAGGTAAAGCATAGAAAATTGGAATTTACTACTAGTGCCATGCATGTTACTCCCGCGGTTGTAATACGGTACGATCCTCTGTGTGTATGTGTATCCCTTGCGCCGTGTAATGCGTACTGTGCATACGTGTTCGGCTAATATTTCCATCGTAATAATAAAACACCGGTTCCATCGTTTTATTCAAAATCTCGGATTTTGACAAAACTACAGCACCTAAAGTCTTGATTTTTGCAGAGTATCTTTATTGACTAAAATACATTACAATCGTGTAAAATACATTACAATCGTGTAAAATACATTACAATCGTGTAAAAAACAGAATTTTTTTGACGGCGTTCTCCTCAGCAAATGTTATAATATGGCTTTAATTAAGAATATTTTATTTCTTGCATTTACGGCCCTAGCTACTATGGGCTATTTGCGGGGAGGAGATAAGTTAAAATGACCGCTTATGGGTCCAAATTTCAACCAGCCTAATCATGAAGCTCCCGCGGCCGAGTGGATAAGGCACAGGTCTTGTTAACCTGAGGTCCAGGGTTCGATTCCCAGGCGGGATCACTTTTTCTACTTGTCTCCTTTATTATTTGCGACGGCGAACCTGGTGAAAATTTATGTTTATTTATATCATTCCTGTCGATCATGCCACTGTTTTTCCATGTAATTAAGAATATGTTGAATTGCAAAAATTGACATCAAGCATAATTGCAAAATTTGACATGAAATGGTAATTGCATAATCTGACATGAAACATCCTCTTACAGGTCTTCCATCTACTCAACCTGCTCCCCCTCAACCAGATCCGCTAGCTGTCAAGTCACCTAATAGCCTTCATCCAGATACACCACCACAAGGCCGCAAAGGAATCAAGAGTTCTGGAGGTACAAAGAAGGAACGTACCTCTTCAACAAGTCAGGCACATCAACAGCAGTTTCATCAGCAGCAGCAGCAACAGCAGCAGCAGCAAGTACATTCTGCATCATCAAGTTCATCATTGCATGGGGGAGCTGAAGACAGTCGTTCGGCAGATGGCTTCCGCGTATTTGCCGATGCATCACATTCATCATGTAACAGTATCCTCAACTTGTACGGATCGTGGCTTTTTGAAGCCGCATTGACTGGGTGTAAGTTGCAGGCTCAATCGCCAACGCGGCGAAAATCGGTGGCCTTTGATGCTGCTCCTTATCCTCTCACTAACTCCGGTGTCGGTATGTCTCATTTCTTTTTCTCACACATGTTCATTTCTTATTTTTGGTTTAATTATCAAGTTAAGTATCAGTTACAATGTAAACTTGGATCAAGTTTACAAAACACTTTCACACAAAATGACAATCACCACTTGTTTTTTTGTCACTAACATGTACTTGGATGACATTTACCAAAATGTAACAGAAAATGGCAATCATCTTTAGTCTTTTATGTCACTAACATGTCATATCATTCATATCAAGGGAGTCAATGGCATCTTCAAAATTTCTTATTTCATAGCAAGTTTTAACAATAGCTTATTTTATGTGGGCACCACTTTGTGAACATTATTACTAACTGGTTTCTTTGCATTGCATTGTTCTCCTTTAAACATGGTTAATGTTCCTAACATTTCTGGGCAATTTTTATTTTTTCGTTAATTCAAACACTTATCATTGTCACACATTGTCATTTTTAAATATTTTCTTTTTTTTTTTAACAATATGTTCATTATGACATTTGTTTCATTGACATAACACTTTGTTTTTCAGTTCTGCCATTATTAACACCCTGTACCTGTCCTTGTTTTGACAATCCGACTCCGTCCTTCCACTAATAACAAATGAACCTGTTATAAACCAGCCTCTTAGTTAGTCCCTTCTATAGTTTGTTTATTACCTAATGGGCACTCTTTATGTTTTAGCTATATAAAAGCATTTTGTATATATGTGTATGACTCATGTGTTGTTAATGCACGCATGTGATATTCAATACAGGGGTAGCGCTAACCTGTGCCATGGGGTCATAGGTTCATTCTTTTAGCTTTTGGCGCACAAAATTACCATTTAGAGGTTGCTAAAGGGTCGTTTGAACCCTTTATTTCTATTGTTTTGGATCCATAGTTTTAAGAAAATTTTACATTTTTGACCCCTTGTTTGAAAACCCAGCGCTACCCCTGATTCAATATTTAGTTTGTCAAGAAGTTCCTTCAGCAGTGCACCCTACTAAGCACCTAAACTAAGTTAATAACGGAGGGTCCCTCTACTTTCATTGTAAGCCCCCAGCAGCAAAAGGTCATTATTATGATGCGACTTGTCAAGATGATGAGTTGCGCAAATACTCCAAATATGGTAGATACAACTGCCCTCTACTGTTGTAAGTATCATCCAATCACATCCCTCCATGGTGCGTTACGCAGCACTAAGTATGCCTGGACCAGGAGCTAAAATGAGCTCCTGGTCCAAAAGATGGCTCCTGGCCTATAGTTTGTAGTGTAAAATATTGGACACACCAGGAGCCAAAACTGGGCAACCATGGGGTAAAAAAGCCTGGGTGCCTGCTTAATATAAGCCTTGCTAAGCATAAAGTCTGCTTGTGCAAATGGGGTATGTGAATCTGGCTGCAATATCCAACCACCTTGAACTCTGTTCTGAATTACCGAATTTTATTATTATTGGTATCTATTGATAACTTGGGAAGTTGATCAACTGCACACACTTTTACAATCCCATGCATTTATCATCTTTAATTTACCAATTTTGAGAGTGGAAAAATAAAACCAACTCTGTGTATATATGTAATGCTAATTACAAGTCAAATCTGATTGGGCAAACATCATTTATCATTGTTTCGACATTTGCACCAACTTTTCTGCACATGAAATAGCAAAAGTAGAAGGACCCTCATCATCCTTGTTTTATGCCTTGGGTGCTCTGTTAAGCGGACTGGTGAAGGTACTTCTTGATGGACTATACAATATTTGTGGTTTCTTTGAAAAAAATTGTTGCATTTAATTTGTGATTTGAAGGTTTTACTTTTATGTCATTTGTACTGGACTCATTGTCTTTCATGTAATCATAAAGCATTACTGATTATCAGAGTTTGGATAATATGTACCAGTTAATGCATAATCATAAACCTGCCTGTTTAGTAATGAACAAACTATAGAAATTGGCATTATTATGGTCTTGTGTGATTTAATCTAGGAGGTAGGTTTGTCGTGTTCACTAACAGATCCAGAGGCTAGTTTTAAAAGGCTTGCAGTTCGAACAATTGGGCTTCAATTGAATTGATGAATGATTGATCGATCATTTCAGTATTACCAACACATACAGTGTGATTAGCATGTTACAGGATTTGCACTGCTTACTGATTTTTGTCAAATCAGCCAAGGAGATGTTAATGATTTAACCTTAAGTCAGTGAATTATGACTCATAGATAATCATTTAATTTGCAGCCTCACTTGGTACATTGGTGAAATATGGCAAATTACCTTAAATGGCTATTTGGGGTTAGATGGGTATGTGCAATCCCATTTTGTATTCACTGGCTATAGTCTGTCTATCTACCTTGAGTCACCGGCACTAGCTTTGAAGTTCAGCGTGTGCAGCGTTGGCGTAGCGTGGTTTCTTGCATGTACATAAGCGGCACGTTGATCATGCGCGTAAAAGTGTGTCACGCACCAAGTAACGCTGAGCTAACGCAGAACATGCTGAACTTCAAAGCTAGTGGCATGACTGGAGGTAGATATATAGACTATAGAGATGGCAATCATAAAGTTTGTTGGGAGTCAGACTAGGGACCATCACATGATCACACTAAATCTCCTTGAGCTGTAATTTAAATTTAACAACAACTACATGGTGTAAATGTAGATATATATACATGTATAATATTGACATGCATGCTTTTTTCACACCTGGCACACATTGATATGTATGTAATTCGCTGTCGTAGTCCGACGTCACCTTCTACCGAGGTCACAACTACTTCCGCAGTGATGAATCAAGCTGTTGCAAGATGACGCTATCTACACTGTGCACGTCGATGTTCTGCTGTTTGAAAATCAAGTTTTAGAAATTTTTTATGGGTTTCACTGCCTAGTTACGTTTGCAAGATGTTTTCCTTATGAAATCATGAGGTTTCAGGTCTTAAATATGAATGGTAATTAAAAAATTTGATATATAAATTCCATACATTGATATCGCCATTGCGGTTCTCACAAAAGCGTGATCCAGTCGCTATGGTAACGCCCAGGGGTCACCAATATGACGTCATGACTACGATAGCGAATTGTCCATTTCACCAATTTTATCATCTGTCATCTGTTCAGGTGGGTTGGTTATCTCTCCTAGTGGGGCATAAAAGAATTCCCTCTTTTGGTTGTCTTTTGACAGTCCTGGATCTGTTAGTACTAATTTATGAATGCAAATTGCTAGTGGTGACCAGCATGCCAATTATCAGGGGTTGACAATGAGGCATGCTGCAATTTATTATGATAGTACCGTATTTGACCTAATTAGCGCCCTCTCCTAATTAGCGTTCCATGTACACTTTACTGACTCACACCTGTTTAAGTGCCCCTTTTCATGTACTTATAGCATGAATTGGGTACAAAATGACTAAAATACATAGCTGTAGTCTATATATCTACCTCCAGTCAGCGGCACTAACTTTGAAGATCAGCATGTTCTGTGTTAGCTTAGCGTTACTTATTGCGTGTATATACCTTTTTGCATACGATCAAAGTGATGCATATGTATCCGTTATAACGCTAAGCCAACGCAGAACAAGCTGAAGTTGAAAGCTAGTGCCGTTGACTGGAGGTAGATATATAGACTATTATATAGAAAACCCATTTTGACGTTGAATATCAATGGCTGGGACACTTGTTTGCAGTTCTTTTTGAACTATTTTTGTCATAAGTCCCGCTCTGAAAATTTCGTCATAACATCGTAAAGTAAAACTTTGTACCAATAAAACGTACTTAGAAATAATTATATGATTGTTTACTAAGTGTTTTGTGAAAATGAAAGATGTCCATGACTTCATGGCTGAATGAACCCAAATTGAAGACAAAAACTGCCACTTCCAAAAGTCACAAAGTAGGCCTATGCTTGTTAACTGCAAGGTGTACTGGGACAAGGAATGGAACTGGCCATCTTACAACTCACTGTGCTGAACTCTGCACCAAGGGGATTTGCATGGCTGAATGATCAAGAATCGATACACATTACAGTAAATGTTCACTTGGTGAGGATTTTAAACTGCACTCAAACACATGGGGTTTTCCATTAGTAACAAGCCACGAATCAACTTTTGTGACAAGCATAGGCCTACTTTGTGACTTTTGAAAAGGGCAGTTTTTGCCTTCAATTTAGGCTCATTCAGCCCTGAAGTCATGGAAATCTCTCATTTTCACACAGCACTTAGTAAACAGTCATATAATTATTTCAAAGTTAGTTTTATTGGTACAAAATGAAACCTTACAATGTTATGACGACATGTTCAGAGGGGGACTTATTTCTTTTGATGTGTTTATAAAAATGCAACATTGTTTTATATGAAAACTGTCCATTTTGACTTGCAGAACATAGTACATGATAAGCACCCCTTCAAATGTCTGTAAGTGACAGGGGCATTAATTAGGTCAAATATGGTCATGTTTGAAATGGTAGATTAATTTAGTATCGTAATTAGATCCTAAATGTTAGATTAACAGTGATTGGAGTGTTAAATTAATAATAATAATGATAAACAGAATTTATCAAGCACAACATTGCAAACATAACAAAATACAAACATTCAGATTTGTCTACAAAATATCATGTATTTTTGTAATCAATAGGATGAGAAAATTGGGCAGATATGTTTTGTACCTGAATTTGGTATAGATTTACATCTATTGTGGTTTAATCTCTTATAGCCAGCAATCTCAATTATTATCTGTACAGAACCTGTTGGTGATCCATCAGAATCAAAGTTGTTATCCACAAAGATAGCACAAACTTTGAATTAATAAGAGAAGATGTACTAACCGCAATAGATGGCATATATTTCTTCTTCTATATTGTTCAAATACAAAGGGTTCGCAATGGTATAATCCAAATTTGGTTTGAAAATGAATTATAAAACTTGCTATTGTGGTTTCATATTCATTGACACTGAGGTTTGTGCTCACTTCAACACAGCACAGTGAGTATAGATTAGCACAGCACAGTGAATAGTAGACTAACTTAAATACAGAACCTATTTTAGTCACTGTATATATTTTTGTCCTCAAATGTTGAATGAAAGTTGAAATGATATGAGATGAGCCTGGGTAGTTTCAGCAGTTACTGTTCTGTACTAGATATACAATGCACTCACATATATATGCCCCTCTATATACCACCCGTTCTGTGTTCACCTTATAGGTCGCATGTTTCGTAGGCACCACTCTATAGCAGCACCAGAATCCAACCGCTCCAGTGGACATTTTTCAGATTTGCGACAACTTCCATTCCACATGGACAACCCACCGTCAGCAGCAGCAGCAGTAGCAGCTAATCCACTGTTTGATGCATCAGAGTTTCCTGATAATTATGAGGCTGGGCGTGCTGAAGCTTGTGGTGCTTTGTGTCGTATCTTCACTAGCAGGACGTATGCTGAGGATATAATGCCAGTGTACCTGGCTCGCTTTTATATTGCATTGTATCAGGGCTTGAGAATTGATGAGGTATTGAAAATAGTATTAAAAAATCTACTCTCATTTCAATCTCAATAGGTGCACCATTGGGCTACTTGGGAATCACTTGCCGCTACTCAAAAAATGTGCTGCTATTTGCCTAAAATTGGGATACTTTGCAAAAGTCTCGACAGTAATTTAACTTTATTTTCCTTTCAATTTAGACGAATTCTAAGGTCCGTATGCAGGAAACAAGTTAGAGAGGGTCTAACTTTAGACCTGGGCTGACTATGGAGATTTGAACCATGGAGAAGGAACATTTTAGTATTTACATACCTTTCTCTATAATATTGTAGATCCAGTTACGGGCAAATACATGTGTGCTTAATATTAGATGGATACACTTTAATTTTTGGATTTTGCTAGGAGTAAAGGGCAAAAGAAAAGATTAAAGGGATCCCTCCATAAGTCTAACCGCCATAGTTAGACAACCGCCATAGTTAGACAAGTTCTAAAGTTAGACTTGATCAAATTTGTTTTTATGCATACGGACCTAAAGGTTTTAAGCCACAAAATTGCGATAACAGTGAGTTTTGTAACCATTTATTGATCACTCTGAAACTTCCCATAAAGCACCAGAAGTTTTTAAGTCAAGTGCTTTTCCACCCAATTGGATGATTTACGTTTTGAATTATGTTCAATTTTTGGACTCTTACAAATTTTTAAGTCTTGAGAGTCATTCTCCATGGCCTGGTGAGCCAATTCTCAAAATTTTCCAAAGCAGTCTCATGCAATGCTTTTTAAAAAAATTACAAGCTTAATTGAAAAAAAGAATTTGATTTATATTTCTTGCCAATTGAAGGCCCTAGCTGTACCACCAGCAGACTATTTAATTTGTGTTGTGTTAATTTTCAGGATATGAGCAGCCAGGTACTATCCAGCATCTTGTACAACAGTCCAGACCTATTCAGAATTGATCTAAAAGGAGTACAGGCTCTTATCCCTGATATCATTACAGCATTGGAAATGGTATTGCCTCAGAAAGAACTGCAATTTAGGTAAGTGTAGGTGACAAGAAGACAGGTGGTCAGAGATTCATTTCACAAAGATTTTACTTTGTAGTAACTATAGTCAAATGCAGCAAACCTTTGACGAGCGCGACTACCGTGATGTTGCAAATTCGGCGCTAACAACGTGTACGTACGGTGCACAGTTCATTCATAAATTTCCACTCAGCAACAACATATCGCCTTAGCAGCCAATCAGAGACAAGTGCGTGCAACGCAGTAAATACGCGATGTATCCTTACAATACGCGCTCGTCAAAGGTTTATTGCATTTTAGTATATTATAGGTTTGCTAAACTTTAAAAACATTTTTTGGGATTTGATGTCCTTGTTCACTCATGATGTGTTACACATATGCAAAATCAGGAGTTCATGTTTCACTTACATAGACTAATCTGTAACTTTGGGTATATGGCTGAGCAAAAGGGACATTGCCCGGTACCCCAGGTCAACATAAAAAGTGGTAACCATGTGTGTTCTAAATTTCGCGGAAAAAGGGTATTTTGTTGACTGAAATCGCGGACCGCTTGAAATCGCGAAAAAGGGGGTATTCTGAGCATTGTCTCCGCGAAATTTTAAAAAAAAGGGCTATTTCACAGGTTCGTTCGATCGATGTCTTCAGCCCGAGTCTTCAGCCTCCATCCTCTGGCATTTCATTGATTCCGCCCTCAATCGTCACACAGCGAGAGCGTCAGAAGGCAGCTTTTTTACTATTGGCACGGCGGTTTCCCGATATAGTTGTCTAGTGGGTGTTGCACGTATGCTCCCGCACGTTTTGAAGAGAGCTGAATGAGCGACGCGAACAAAGCTGCCGAATTTGGAACCTATCATGCAATCCGTGAGTTTTTTTCGAAAATTTCAAGCTCAGTTTTAAAGAAACACTCCACCCACGACACTCGATCAGTCGGGCGATAATAACACAGGATCATCTGGGAGTACAACAGACACAAAGTAATGTTCATACTTGCACATTTTGTACTTAATATATTAAAATATTTGGAGTCATTGAAAAGGGGTGTCTGGAAATCTTCTCATTGAAAACCTTGAAAAAGGGGGGTATTTTTTACCCTGATTTTGTCAGTGATTTGGCAAAAAAAGGGGGGTAAAATCAATGAAAAATCAGTGAAAAGGGGGGTTTTGAAAAAAGGAAGAACACACATGGTTACCACTTTTTATGTTGACCTGGGGTACCGGGGACATTGTTGTTTTGCCTGAATATTTTTTTTTTTTAATAAACAATCTTCATTTTTATCATAATGACTTCTTTTTGGAATTTAGATCGCAGGTTTCCCAGACACAGCTTCGCCGGGCATCTATTCATCTGCTGCTCTCTATGATGTCTCTGCCTCATCATTTTAAACATCTGTGCATTCAGGGTAAGTTTTATGATAAATTGTTAAACACTTGAGAATTTCAATGCAATTTCATTTGTTTCTGGTCGTGTTATGTTACATGGCTAGCAACTTTACATCAACATACACACTGGGATGATACTACTAATTCATTTTCAATATCATATTATCTAATTTTGTATGTAGAGTTACTCACAGGCAAAGACCTTATAATGAAAGATGTGGATGATGGACCAGGAGAACCAGTGACATTCCTATCTCTGAAGTATAAACTAGTAGATTTGATGATCATGGCTGTACAGTGTGAAACAGACTCATACAACACACAGATGCTTTTGGGTAAGTGAACTGTTTAACTAGTAGTATGTAGTATGCCATGTGATGTCATGTGGTATTTACATACAAGTATAATAATTATTGTTATTGAAAGTGATATTTTATATTTTAATGGGCATAGTTTTTTTTTCTTCTTGAGATTACTCTATTCATCCAAATTGGTGACAAATTAAAAACAACCCCACAATCTTTGCAACTAAAAAAAATGTTCTCAACATACCAGTACCAAAAAAGAAGTATTAGAGATGTTACCAATTTCTTGCCAGTAGCTTTTAGTGTACGCCAGATATTTAACCAAGTTCCGATGGATTTCTTGTATCTTGTAAATGTAAATAATGTGATCCAATTTAAGGGATCTGGAATGAGCGTTTTGAGCGTTTCGACAGTATTTTTTGTGGGACATGAGAGCCCATCAGACATATCGAATTGCATTCTGAATACGAAGAAAGTCTTTTTGATATCAAATAATTTTCATTTTTTGAAATTCACGATATAATACAAATTTTATGACAAATTATTAAAATTTGATATTTTTCACATTTAGCTATATATAACAGTCCTCAAAGTAAATTTTATAAATCTAACAATATATTCTTAAAGTGTATGTAGCTGGGAGGAAAGCCGACGATCAATTGAAAATTTTGACCTTTCATATTGAAGATATGGATTTTTTCCCAAAAAGACCTATTTTTGTTTTAGTGTTTTGGGAAAAAAAAATCCATATCTTCAATACGAAGGTCAAAATTTTCAATTGATCGTCGGCTTTTCATCCCACCTACATACACTTTAAGTACATATTATCAGATTTATAAAGTTAACTTTGAGTACTGTTAAATAGCAAAAATATCAATTTGTAATCATTTGCCATAAAAATGTATTACATTGCTAATTTCAAAAATCAAAATTATTTGATATCAGAAGGACATTCTTCAGTATTCAGAATGCAATTTGATATGTCTGATGTGCTCTAATGTCCCACAATAAATACTGTCCAAACGCTCATACCCCACCCCTTAAATGACTCATGGCCCCAGTACCAATTCGAAATTTATGTTGACACCAGGATTTAAATATTCTCACATGTTGATATCTTGACAATTATTATAGCACTCAGTTTAATTGTTGCTCTTAAATGAGATATCAACATGTGCAGAAATTAATTGAGCTGCTTTTGGTAGGTCAGCATTACATTTTGATGCACAGGTTTTGAGTTGGGCCTGTCCAGCTGAGCGGGTTCTTTCTATAATGTGTTTATGACACCTGCATCTTTCAATATTTCAGGTGCTATGCACTTATGTGTGCTTGACTCTGCAATGTGTGAGGAGGTTCAAACAAAAGAGAATCAGAGAAGGAAGGATAAAGAGAAGAAAGAGAACAAATTAGAGGAAGAAGAATCAGGAGATGATGAACTTGACAATGGGGAAGATATCATTGAAAATGGTCATGTGTCAAAGAGGTAGGTATGAAGCACAATACTGTAGAATTTGTTTATGTCAAGGTGGAGCGAGTATTGCGTATGTGATAGTGCGTATTGTGGAAATATTGTAAGCAAAACTAAGCGTAATGCTATGCATAGAATGTGTTATGGCACTTGACCCATTATTGTAATTGTGAGGGTAATATAAGAATGTATCAAGATATCCAACATGTTACACAGATTTGATAGAGATCAAGTTCAGGACTTTCAGTATTTTCTCTAGATCACCTATAAAGGTTTGGTGACAAGCCAGTAATATTGTCTATCTTTTTTTACCATTTGTATCTTTTTTTCACCTTCAGAAGCAGCACAATATCAGGCTCTGGTCAATCATCATCTAGTAGAAGCGGTTCTGTCAGCTCCACCTTGTCTGCTATGGCAACACACTCAGGTAACAAAATCAATACAATTATGACAATAATTTGAAATTACACTTCAACACTACTTGTTTATTTTGATTAGTGTGAGTGCTTTTGAGAAAGTTCCTCATCATCAACCAATGTTGTTAGCTCTCATGATTTTCTTAGAAACAGCTGGAGTCCAACCTGATCAGATGACGTCACACTAGGTGACATCCCCGAAGTCGGTTCCAAGAAAAATATCGGAACTAACAACTTTGGCTGACAAATGAGGAAGTTTCTCAAAAAGGCTCCCAATAAGTGTAATTTCAAATTATTCTCATTTTATTACCGCTACGTATGAATCTGCAATGCTATACAATTCAATTATGTTGTGTCTTATTCTACATATTTTGTCAATTGGTATAGGGTGTATCATAATGATTGGTACCCATCGGGTTTGTCTAATGAAACGCCTGCTTATTCCAAAATCAACATTAGATCCTTTTGAAATGACTACAGTTTATTGTTTAATGTTCTAAAACAAATTTAGAAAAAAGGTGGATCCTGTAAACCTGTGTCACCGCTGTGTCACCGCAGTGTCAACATTAGATCCTTTTGAAATGACTACAATTTATTGTTTTAATGTTCTAAAACATATTTAGAAAAAAGGTGGATCCTGTACTACATTTTGATGTGGCATTCCTGTCCATACTCACTGGATATTGATGGGTACCAATCATTTTGATACACCCTGTACATTTGTTTAAGGGTCATATTCCTTCACACGCTTTCTGTATTTTGAAAGAGATTGTGCAATGACATGATCAAGTTATTAAGTTTTCTATATATGTGATGCTATTTAAATCAAACTTCTTAATATTGCAAATGATACATCCAGCTGAAGATACCATCAATACCATGGAATCATTGATATACAAATGTTTATATTATTTGGCGACACTTTCTAAATCACATACAAAACAGAAAAGAGTTCAAAGCCACAACTACCAGTATATCATATAATGGAGTCATTGGTCAGGGCAATCATGGGTGTTCAGTACTTTTAACAATTTACCTGCTGCAAGTGATAAGGAAATTTAAGCTTAAATCATAAATTCACCAACATTAGAGACAATTTAGATAGGTAGGGGAAGAAAAATCTTGTCATAAAGGCTTGGTCAAATTAATGTTCAGCCCTTTCCAGACAGTTGAATAAATTTATGTTTAAAAAAGCTGATGAATTTTGAAACAAAAGTCAATATTTTTTTAACTTTGCCTTGCACTTAGGGGTGGGACTTTACTCAAAGGTGGGACTATACTTGTGTTAGTACGGTAATTAAGCCTTTCACCGTTTCACACGCATGTGACTTTTTAAATTTCAGATTCTGCTTGGGTGATCTTTGTCCGTTGCTGCCACCTGGTTTGCAGAAGTCTAATGTCCACATGGAGTCAAGACTATAGCGTAGCACTAGCTGCATTGGAACTCTTGTCTGGTTTGGCCAAAATCAAAATACAGATCAAAGGTGAGTGAGTATTGCAGTTGCAAGGGCTATGTCTTTGTAAGCATTTTGGCACCTGTTGCGAATGTGAGCAGCTTTTGAGCAGGTACAAGGTATCCCAAGTTGGTATAATCCACCATGATTGGATGAAGCACTGGCTTGATAAGTTGATAAGTGAAAAATATGTATTAGAGAATTGTGTCTTCTTCTGCATTGTTTGGTAAAAGTGATAAAATTAGGACAATAGGAAAGTACTTAGTAAGGGTTTATGGCACCAAATGATACTATTTATGCTGTAGATTACAAAAAAGTGATCTTCAAATTATTTAACAGCATATGACATTGAAGTGATGCACTGATTAAAACATGTTTTTATCAAAGATTAGTCAACCAGAGTACAAAGATATCTTTGTAAAAGAGATACATATAAAAGAGATTGAACTGTATATTATTAGCACCTGAATGTGAACCCTTGACATGAAACTCAGTGCTTAAACTGAAAATGAATAAAATGACAAAATAGGGTTATTATGTATTTGGATTGTTTAGAATACCCAATTTACCCAA
Source organism: Amphiura filiformis (assembly GCF_039555335.1). Classification (NCBI taxonomy): domain Eukaryota; kingdom Metazoa; phylum Echinodermata; class Ophiuroidea; order Amphilepidida; family Amphiuridae; genus Amphiura; species Amphiura filiformis. The sequence continues at coordinate 43,621,415 of NC_092632.1, read as the reverse complement.
TTACCCAAAGTCAGTGAGAAACTCTCGGAAAATTTGGATGATGGTTTCACAAAATAGAAATTTCATTATTGTTTCTCCCTCCAGATAAGCTTGAGTGCAAGAGAACAGTGCGTTGGATATGTGACCACATAATATTCCAGTGTAGTCGTCCTTCCATGTATCATTCACGTGATCTTCATTCCATCATCGTAGCAGCCTTCCAATGCTTGTCAGTCTGGGTTATTGAACATAGCTACCTGCTCAAAGACAAGGTAAGTCACATGTGATGGTAACATTTCTAACATCCAATCAAATGAATTTCTCTATGTAGATGCCATATCACAAAGATTTGCCTAACATACAAATAGAGAATATCCTAACAGGAATTCAGGAAATGTATGTATTATCTTTTTCAGGAGTGTATTCAGTGCATTCTTGAGGTGATAGAGCTGGGCATATCTGGTACCAAATCCCAACACAAAGCCAGTATACCACCGGTATACAAGCATGAGAAGGAGCTAAAGCCAGCATCTATGAGGGTCAAAGATGCTGCAGAGAGTGTGTTGTCCTGTATATTAAACCATGTGGTGAGTAGCATGTCTGTTTTAAAAGCGTTAATTAAAAATATTACTCAGTAAGGAGATGTATTAATCATTTACTTTGAGTTTTTTATGTTTCATAAATGGAAGAGTGGTAAGGAACTGGTACTTGCATAAACTTCCAACAAGTCAGCTAGCGCCGCATTTTGAAAAGTGGTATCTTTACAGTGATGTGTGTAAGAAAACCTTGCCCTGGGTAAAATTTATTTGATTCTTATCAAATATTTTTTCTAGAAAACTTCAAACATGAATAGCTCATGGGCAGAGTGCAAAACTATCAAAAGTGATTTTATTGGCAAAATTTGGAGTTAAGATCAATTTTGAAATTGTTTTTGAATATTTACAATTTGAAGTTTATTTGTGGTGCAAAAATTTATTCAAGTAATAAAATGGATATTGTAAGGTATTTATTGCATTTTATTTTTGCTGCACTTAAGATGGTCTTGCACTGAACAAAATGTTTTTGATATTCCAGTAAAAACATACAATATTTTGGTTTATGAACAGTTCGTAAAACAAAAAAAATGCTGCTCCTGCAAACCATACAATATGCACTTGCAATCTGCTGCAATCTTGTACTCTCAAGCCATGTAAAAAGCTAGAGCTTGATGAAATGTTTCATTTTATCTATTTGAATATGTGTCTTCTATCTTCATTCCAGGATGCATTCCCAAACCCTTGTGGCCCATCATCTGTCAATTCCCTTCTAGATGAAGAGTCAATTCTGAGATATATCGAGAGTCCATTCCTACCAGATAACAGAGCCAAGTTCAAGTATTTTGTATTGGACAACACTACATTACTAGCAGTCCTAGAACAGCCTCTTGGAGTTAGCCCAGGTAGGGAGTATTTAATGATATCAAATATAAAAACAATACTGGAAAAGGAAGATTAGCAGGTTGGTAGAAAGATTATTAAATAGTGTAATTGTTTGTCAATTTGACCAAAATGTATGAATTTCTTGTTCTATAACAAAATATGTGACACGATCAAGGGAAATGAGTCGGATGTCGCTAATATTGATTTTGAGATATTGGCAAAGAAAGTGTTAAAATTCTTTTGTTTTATATTGTTTTCAGCGATTGATAAATTCATGTAACTTTGCAAAGAAAAGTCGTGTCAACATGGGGTTTTCAGTTTCAGAAAGCTCTAAATGTCCTCTTTAGAAACATATGTAAAACTCATTTTCGACCAGGGTCGACATGTGACTCATTCCCCTTGATCATGTCACATATTATGAACTTTCTGTTTTATAATTTCAGGTACATTGATATACTAGTATATAATTCACCTGGCTTAATCTGGTATACTGTGTCATAGCTGCATTATCAACAATACATCGAAATGAAAGTCTTCATTCAAAAATGAAAGCAAATTATGCTTGTTATAAAAATATGCATACTAACTAGCTAGGTTCACATTAAAGGTTTTACATTTGAATGAGGTATTATAAGCATTTGACTAATTTAATTTTTTCTGTAATTGTTTCCAGATATTTTGCCAACTGTGACTGCCATCATGCGAGGTCCAACTGGCAGACATGCTTGGACAATGCAACTCAGACACAGCTCCAAAAAAGATGAGGTAAGGAAATAGAAAACAAGAAATCATCTATTATTCTCGCATTCGCAGCGATAGAGAGACTAATGGCTGGTGATCATATGCTGGTAGCAATTCTTCAAACCCTTCTGGCAATTCAGTTGTTGCTAGCAACTTTTGATTTGTATTGCTCTAAGTTGACTTTTTTGAGTTCAACTAGTTGCAATTTGACGTTGGGCATGAAAGTGAAATATACGTCACCAACAATTTGACCCTCATAGCAACTACTTGCAACCATTAAGAAAGTAGCAAAGAAAGATAATTAAAATCTGTATGACAACCACTCATAAATTGCATTCCCATTATTATTCCTTTTGAGGGATTTCATTTCCAAACTCTCATGTCATAGTCTCCAGGCATTATGGCTTGATAAATTAATTGCAACCATTGACATAACTTGCTTACAGACAACCTTTGAGATGAAATTGGCTGGTTTAAATATAATTATGTGAAGTAATGTAATAGCAGAGGTTGAAATCAAATATATTATGTTTGTGGGGCTGATTCTACAGATAAAAAGAAAGGAAAAATATCATTATCTTAAAATCATGTCTCATTTTTTTTGCGCCTTTAATCTCTGGTCACAGGAGGCAGCCAAAGCACGTTTACAATACCCTGACCGTCCGGAACCATTAGGTGATGTCCCTGAGCAGCCAGAGGTCACAGCCAGAAACTTTCCTGAAACAGTGGACATGATTCCACTCACAATGGCGTAAGTTTCTTTTACCCCTTCTCAATCAAAATGTGCATAGTGTCAATCAATATCTAAAGACAGTCTGTTCTCAGGTTGGGCTTATCAAAGCTGCTATAGCACTTTTTTAGAATTTTTGTATAGCAGTTTTCAAAGTTGTTTTGAGGTGCTACAGACAGGTGTCAAGCAGATAAACCCTAGTGTTGCCAACACTGGTAATATAAGCTATATAATTACACATTCAGAACCTCATGAATGTACACAATGTGTGAGATCCAACCATATTTTATTATGCAAATTGTGGTCATTACTATATCACAATTGACCACAAAGTGTGTAATTGTTTAAATAATAACTGCGCACTATCTGTTTTGAGATCATTGCATGATATTCGGATGGGTTTGTTTTGGGCTGTGGTAATTTTCCAACACTCCTGAGGAAAAATACTGAAGCACAACACAAACCGCAACGATTTACAATGGCTGTAAGCAGATGGTGCACGGTTATTATTGTCATTCATTACCGCCATTTTACAAATTTAATTCATGAAAATAACACCATTTATTGCTTAAAAGATATTGAAAATGTATCTTCGGTTCACTGTTTTAATGCACATTGAATATGCGATTAACAAGTACGCGAGCTTACTCACGACGATTATGTGTGCTTGTTTGCAGGTCAAGAAACAATATGCCAACATGGGTTATTTATTTGTAAGATTGGAACAATTACACACTTTGCGGTCAATTGTGAGATATCAATGACTTTCATTTGCATTCGCGTTATTACAAATAATAAAATATGATTGGATCACATGCATCACATCTGTTCATGAGGTTATGAATACGATATAATAAAACAAGTTAGAATTTGCTTCACAATAAGTTTGAACTAACCTGTACTTCTATGCAGGTGTTATTATCAATTGAGGGAAGAACTCATTTACTTTCCACATTATGCAGCAGTTATATTGTGCCTTGGAAGAGATATTATAATAATTTTGTTAATTATGGTTTTCTATTTTGGACAATAGAAGAGATTCAACGCCTGTTAACCTTTTTTCAAATCACTCAAGATCATTTTGAATCTACTGACAAAAATTAGGCAGCATACAAAGGAAATACATGATTCACATATATGATGAACAACATGGTAATAGAGATTATATATCCCTTAGTTTAGAGCAGCCAATTATATCGTTATGAATTCGGCAGACAGACGAATCCGGATTCTACTTATAAAATCTACTTATCTACTTACTTTTATAAGTAGATCCCTTGCTTCATGATAAATTCATGTTACGCATTAATTAACATGAAATTATGAATTGGAGAACAAGGGATCAAGCGCTTCAGCTCTAGATGGCAGCATATGAATTTTTTAACAGTGTTCAGCATGATAAGTATGCAAATGAGCTCAGCATACTGGGATAGCTACAAAGATATTAACCATAGCAGGGCAAAGGGGCATTGCAAATTCAGTGGTTAGCTAACGGTGCTGCGCAGTACGGTCGATGATGTTAACCGTTAAAAAATTTATATACTGCCCTTTAAAGATAAATCGTTGATCCCATGTTCGCTAATTCAAAAATAATTCATGCGTAACATGAATTTACCAAGAGCCAAATACAGATTTTCGGGCAATTTTGTGGCGGGTAACCTGGTACCCGAAATTGCAAAAAAAAAAAAAGTTTTTTTCGGTTTTGTAGTGTCTCTGGACCTAGACCTAAATGCTAGGACCATTCATGGTTGACCTAAAAAAAATTGCATGTTTTGTGTTTTTAATAAGAAAATTGATATTTTGTATTCATGTCATACTCTATTAATGATATCAAAATGCATTCAAATTCAATGCATTTTGATATCATTAATAGAGTATGACATGAATACAAAATATCAATTTTCTTATTAAAAACACAAAACATCATGCAAATTTTTTTTTTCGGGTACCCGGGCAGGGAATTTCCTGCCCAGGTAGTAGGATTCTCGGGCAGGACTCGAATTCCCGGGACTCACTCACACCCTTAACTATGTGTTACAGTTCCTTATTTATATCATATGTTTTCACCACAGGGATAAGAGCATTCCACAATTATCAGCTATAGAAACAGAGACTTCACAAGAGCAGCATGAATTACTGGATAAACTGATAGATGACCAGGCCGAGTATGAGAAGTTTGTGTGTGATATGGCAAAAGAGAATGTCCAACATGCTGGTTATCCCAATGCTCAGACGGAGTGCAAACCACCCAATCCATGCCAGTTATTTAGTCCAGCTAGGCTGATCCTATCGCATCTTGGATATCTCAGTTTGGATAGGCTAAAGGTAACGTTGAAATATTTGTTGTTAGGTTATCAATCTTGATCACAAACTACAGTGGGAATAACAAATGAATGAACACAACTACATTGCCAAGGACAATTAAGTAGCATGTGAAAATACAGATTAAACCAATCAAAAGATATCAGAATACCAACTAATCAGTCCTTTGCCACTCGGACTAATGATGAATTGTATATACTTGCTGTCTAATTATTTTGCCATATAAATAAAGGTCTGGGGTTTTCAAATACATCAAATAAATCCTGACTTGATCCATATACAGGTAAGGCCATCTTAATTTAATAGTTTGTCTCAAAGCCGTTCCCAAGTTGAAAACCTAATGCAGAATGCAGTTTTTTAAGGATTTTTTTTTAAATTAAATTTATTATTTTATCTGTCGGACAAGCTTTTTGACAAGAATAGACCACCTTGCATCTCTCAAGGAGGTTTCATTGTGGTCAAGATGAAGGCTTTTATTGAAATTAACATTTTAGGCCATTTTCATTTTTGTTTGTTGGATTTGAAAAAAAGCAGAAAAAAAATAAAATTTACTCAATCCAGTGGGAATAAAGCGCAAAAATGTGGGTGATTTTATTAACGTGGGCAGGGGCTTTGAGACAAACTATTAAATTAAGTTGGCCTAATTGTTTATAAACTAAAAGTAACATGATATTTCGTATATGATAATACGGGGGAGCGAGTTGGCGCAGCGGTAGTTCCCTCGCCTTGCACCACTGAGGTCCCGGGTTCAAGCCCCGATGCGGCCCAAGGACTCATGTGCACTTGGTTTATCCCGATTCTATGCTCGCTCTTGCAGGTTTTCTCCGGGATCTCCGGTTTCCTCCTGTATCGCAAAAATTGGTGATTAGTTGTTTGATTATCAAAAAACTTCCTTCACCCAATGGAATTTGGGGAGCTGCACAGATAATTGGTGGATGTTACAATCTAAATGCGGATAGGTGTGTGCCGTTCGGCAGTTGGCCTAGTTGATGCAATCTGATTGTGATGATTCACCATTGCAGCGAAATTACAGTGCTTTGAGTCCTCTAAGATCTGGAGAAAGGCGCTTTATAAATCCAAAATTTATTATTTTATTATTATTATTATTTATTTATTATTTGTAACAAACAAATCTCTGATGTCTTTTTCACTCTTCAGGCAGTGCCAACTAGTCCAGTGCCTCCAGCCCTTGTTGCATTGGATGAAAGCTTCTCTGGTTTCCATGGAGACCTGCGACTACTAGATGCCATTCCAAGTCGTACCTATGACTCTGTATTCGTCTTTTATGTTAAGTCTGGTCAGAAAACTTCAGAGGAAATCCTCAATAATGTGGTGAGTTGGAAATATTGTGATCAAACTTTTGACAAGATAAATATTGGTGCTATACCCTGACAGATTTCGGAAATCTGTTAGTCTCAATGCATCTCAAGAGTATTGATGATTGAGGTGGTTGGTCAAAACACCAACATTTATTAAACTGCCACAAAGGAACACATAAACAGGTCCACTGGTCCAGTAGGGTACTGTTGCTTAACTCTCTGGGTCTTAGCTAATGATCTTAAGGTTGCAGGTTCGAAAGCAGGCAGTGTTTTTGTGTTGTGCACTTAAGCAAGGCCTTAGGATCTCTCACCACCCAGGTGTACAAATGGTACTGGCTTATGCTTGGAAGTTAAACAGACTAGGTGTACAGGATGCAGGCTGTCTTCTCACTGAAATAATATATTTTCATTTGTGGGTGTGTATATGTCTGTGTGTTAATAGTAATACATTGTTTTCTGTTACTTTGGTTATGTGTACCTTTTGCAGAACTCTAAATCTAATGTGCAACCAGAGTTCCTAGAATTTCTCCGCTCCTTAGGTTGGCCTGTGGACATTAGCAAACATGCAGGATGGACAGGCAATTTAACTACCAGCTGGAAGATGTCATTTAACGCAACATCATCAAGAGGCTCACGGGAAGGTATTTATAACAAGCATTGATCGTCCAAAGCAGTGGAACACTTATTTGTAAAAAGAAACCTACTCAAGCTGGTCTTTATCAAAAAGAAATGTTTCATATATTGGTCCCCCATATTGTATGTTTGATCCTGCCAAACTGATGTTTCTAGTTCAGATGTCAGTTTCTATGCAGTTGCAGGATACCTGGCTTGTTGACATGTTTTTTTCTGTGTTTCAGCGGAAGAGTTTGTAGGCCTTCTCATTGTCTGTAAATTTCAAAATTATAAAGAAATTAAGTTGTAGGAAACCAACAAAAGCAAGATGAAAACATGTCAGCTATCATTCACTTCATGGTCATTTAGTGAACATCAATTTAATCATTGTGTTTTTAAGTATTGAGTATAAATCACCATTTCCGCAGAATGAAATTAGTCTTGTAGTGCCATCATTACACAGTAAGATTCATGTAGCTGGTGCATAAAATAGACAATACATGTACATAAGTACAAAGATTGTACTTTTATACTTTTAGAGAACTGGTGTAGTATATACTCAGTATACACAAGCACCATATTCCATCACATGGACTACCCGTACCACACTCTGTGCCTTCCGTTTCCATTTTTGTCAATCGCTAATTTTGATATTTTGTTATTGTAATTATTTTCAGGCATTTTAGTTGCACATTCATTTATTTATGATACTTGTTTTGTCTTTTATTTATTTGACACTTTCACTGTTTGATAATCACACTCATTTGCACGTACTTGTATTTTGATGTTTGCATTGCAATGTTTTGTTTCCTTTTCTACCATTTGTTATGTTTTAAATGTTCTGTGATTAACTATTAAACCATGCTACAACCCATTTCACCTATTTTCACCATTCATGAAACCCCTTTCAACTTTGCACTATCCACCATAACCCTTTGACCTCTGCACTGTTAGACTTGGATCTCACCTCAACTTCCCTTCAGCGTGAACTGTGCACATTGTTTCATATTAATTCTGATCTAGGTGGTGTGAACGAGGAGGAGAACAACGGCGGAAGCATCTATAATGGCCGAAAAAAGGTCCTGTATTATGCGGATGTGATATCAGAGATAGCGTTTGTTGTGCCCAGTTTAAAGCCTGAGGGTCAAGGGTTCGAGGAGGACCAACCTGTGGATGAAAATGGTAATTTTTTTTTCTTAAATTTTATTCCCTGTACTTGGAGCTGGTGGTAGGAAAGAAAAACATACAAAATGGACCCACCAGCTCCCACAACACATTCTACATTACCAATGTTATACAAGTATAAAAGTTACCGGATTTTAAGAGAGAGAGAGAGAAAACAAAATGGTATTGTATTTGTTCTGCCAAATTTGATCAAATTTAATCAACTTTAGTGTCATACAAACAACTGGCATAATAATGAAACTTGAGTGGATAATGACAGCAAAAAGCATGAAGCTAACACAACCTAATCCTATCCTACAAGATAGGAACAATAATACTTGTTAACAGCTCAAACAAATTTGTTTAAGGGACACCCAATGTGCAGCTTCCTAGACTTGACACTGCAAATGCAAATAATCTTATTTACTTTCCATTTTTAATTAAAAGAAAGCAATTTTGGTATTATTCCTCCTTTGCAATTTTTACATGTATTCTATATTACAATTTTACACACACAACTGAAAAACACCATTTGTGACACAATCTGGTCCATGGGGACCAAAGGCGGCAAATTTAAAATTGAGATAAAGGCAAATACATGGAGTCAAAAAACAATAAAATACATAAGAAAATTGGCATCACATAACTTCATAACTTCAGAACTTAGTATGCTAGACCTTTGGTGTTTTCAGTATATGATAGCCTAATGTTTGTATAAGGTAATAATTATAGTAACTCAATTTTCAAAAATGCCTCCTTTGGCCCCCATGGAGCAGATCGTGTCACATTTTCCTTTCTGTTAAAGACTAATATAGTCTGGTGTCTTTCATCATTGCATTTATAAGATGGCATCATTTTGGATCTGTAGCCAATTCATTGCATTTTATGTCACATATTGGTGGCCCTATCTCAAAAAGTTTTGAAAATAGCATTTTGCATCTGAATTCTTCATTTCCTGATTATATAGATGCCAGTAGTGACACCAAGTCTACCACATCAACAACTACAACCAGTAGTCAAGGTCTATTGCCCCTAGATGTTACAGCAGAGTCAGCCACAAGTACACCGCAATCAACAGCTTCCAGTTCTAGTGCACCAACAGTCTGCGGCACTTCCTTGGAGCGTGAGAGAAGTCGCAAGTTGTCCACCCGTGGAGGACTAATGCTGGGACCAGAGGTGCGCATCATTGTGGCATGGTTGGAGAATTTTGATGATCATGCAAGTTTCCCACTTGGTAAGTAAATAATGAAATTACTATATCATCATGCCATTTAGTTATTGAATTCATCCATTTCTGGAGATCAAACATTATCCCACCTTATATTTTTTGACCCAAACTTCTACAGGTTTGAACCCAATCACAAAATGTTGCCAGCTTTCCTGAAAGGTGACTTTAAGTAAATATGTAGCAAAAAAGTAAACATTTCAATTAGATCCTGTTTCAGCTGGAGGATTTTTATCTGTCTTCAATAGTGAATGAAATTTAAAAAGTACACAAACATTTTGCAGTTTATGTTTGGCTTCAACAAGGATGTAGTGATCAGTGTTGCATGTTTACTTCAGGAACTGATATTTATGATAAATACTAGTATTATTTTGTCTCTTACTCCAAACTATAATCATACTTCAGTTAAAATTGGATGTGATTACTGTAAAACACTAAGTTTTTTATGGCATAAAACTTTCGGGATTTGAAAAGAACCATCATACTTATGACATGTCATGATACATTTTCTTAAAAGCCTATAGGAAAAGGAAATACTTGCAAGCATGAAAATTTTGTGAATCCAAATTTTCATGCACTATTTTTCATTCAGTATACCCAGTGAATATAACAATTTGTTTGTTTTTTTAGATGACCTTATACCTGAGACCAGTACAGGGTTGGAGCATCTTCTAAACTTTGCAGGCTCCAGTTGCAAAGGCACTGCAGAACCTGGTATTGTGGTCATCTATGTACATCCCTTGAAGACTGGATTGTTCAGGATTCACATCAGGGGGAAGTAAGTAATGATTTCAGTTTGGATATTTTATTTTGTTCATATTTAATTATGTTAATTTTATAGCTTCAGAAAATGCAATTTTTACAAAGGCTATTTAATGCACAGCATTGGTTCCAAAATCAAAATGGAATCAGTAATTAATTTTCTATTACACAAATGACAATTCAATTCAAAGAGATAGACCCAAAAAGTACCAAATCCGCCATATTTGTTACATGCTCATGGAGGGCAAAACAGTGTGCCTCCGAATTATTTTTGTCAGGCACACAGGGTTGCCTAAAGTTCCATTCAGACTCCACATCACAGCGCGATGCGGTGCTGCGATGCTTTTAAAACATCGCAGCATCAGGCGATGCTGCGATATTTTAAAAGCATGTGGGGTCTGCATCTCCTATTATAGTCATTCTGCCGACCTTGATTTTCCAGCAGCCAATCACAACCATGCACTGCTGCAAAAACCAAGCGCAAACCTTTGAAATGCACAAGCTGGAAGATGGAAATTACCATTCGATATCATGTGTTTGCCAATTAATGCCGGGTACAATATTTTAGTCTCCAAACGTGATAAACCAATATGGCACATTTACTATTATAGTGTTACCCACTGTGCAAATCTTAGTTGGTACTCTGGGTCTAATCACTTTAGCTCAGTTACACATGTACAATGTATAGAAAGACACAGGATTACTATACTAAACCTTGTTTGTCTGCAATGAAAGTTATTGAAATTTGCCAGTGGGGGCCAAGGTAATGGACTATTTGAGAGAATGGCGTGTACACCTAGAATTTGTGAGGTCAGAGAAAACTGATTGGTGGGTTGTGAAATGATTCATTGATTCTAATAGACTACAATGTTGTGTATATAAACATATTCTAAATAACATCTGCTGCTGAAGATGCTGGGTGACCCGGTGAAAGCGCTCTGGTGAGTGTACCAAATTTGAGTAGCGTAGAAGTTCAATTTTGTTCTCTATTTACATTTACAGCTACGTAGGAATATACATCATTATTTATTCTAAATTTGTTTTCATTAATCTTGTGTAGGCCATCAGTTGCCATACCCCTTGTTGATGGAATGGTAGTGAGCAGACGTATTCTGGGTGTATTAGTCAGACAGACTGCCATCAACACTTGCCATCGAAAACGTCTGGAAAGTGATGCGTAAGTGGATTGATTAGTTGATAATTTGGAAATGAACATTTTTAAAAAGTAGAAATATTGAATGCACTGTGCTTAGTCAATATCGCTGCTGTTAATTATTTAAAATTTAGTTAAAATTAACTAATGTTTATATTTACATAAACTTTGTGTTTAAAGGTCATCATTAAAAAGATGAGCCAGTGAAGCCACAAGATTGTGCACATAAGTAACTTGAAAATTGCTTGATAGGAATGAGAAGCCAGTACTAAAGAAAATAAATAAATTCTTGATTTATGACATTCAATGTCTTTTTACATTTTGCTTACTATGCACTGCTTTGGTTTTCAAAATCAAATCTTGGCATAATCTTAACAAATTGCATCACTAAAACTAAAAGAGGTCACAGTTGTGTTTACATGCTTGAAATCTGTAGCACAGAAATTGTATATTATTTACAATGCTGCAAGTTGTTATTATAGCTGTTATTAAACTTCTGCCACATCAAACCATAAATAACCTTACTTTCATTATTTTGTCTCAGGTATTCTCCACCCCATGTGAAACGCAGACAGAAGATTCAAGACATGGTTAACAAATATCGCAAGCAGATGTCAGCACCTGAACTCTACACATCTCTATTTGCATCAGGGGTCAGGTGATATGGGTTGTGTCAAAGGTCAGGGGTCATGCAGGTTCATATCAGGGGATGATATGAAACTACTAGTTTGATCATAGTGCAATTAGTGGAGATGTACATACACCAACTCATACATGAGGACAGGAGCATTGACACAGTAAACTTTAAAAATTTTCTTCCTCTTTTTGTCTGCCGAGAGTCTGATTTCTCTTGATTTCCTTGTCCATCTTATTTAAGGGTGAAAATAAACTGGCCTTGTGTCAGTCCTGTAGTTGCCTACTGTAGCCCATTAAGAATCCAAAAAATTTAAACCAAGCTACACTTGTTGTTCTGAACCATAGCCTGATAACAAATTCATATTAAGATACCCATGAAATAGGAAGAAGTGAAAAAATGGTGTTTCTGTGCAATTTGAGGTCAGAATTTGAGCTGTTATTGTTGAAGGAATGCTATTGAACTATGCCATTGGATTTTAGATCAATTGGCTTAAAATTATATTTACTGACTTACTAAAAAAAGAAATTAGGTCACTTTCACAAACAGAGTTCTGGGGTCCATTTCACAAAACTTTTACCCTTTGTAACTCAAGTAACCGTTTGTAAAGTTACGAATACCCAATACTAGACATAACTTTATGAAGGGTCCCTGTAGTAAATTCTTATTATTTACAAAGGGTACCGTTTGTAAGTAAGTTTAATGAAATGGAACTTACGACGAACTTCGTACAGTTTAGTGAAAGGAACCCCTGGTAAAAAAACTCAAATTTTCGTCCCTTTACCCGAACCCAAAATAATTGCTTGAGATTGAGACTTTCTTTAACCAATTTTAGAGCTCATAATGTATTACAAATCATTATGAAACTGAGGCTAAGATTATTGTAGACATTTCCAGTGACAAAGGACCAATTAAATTGTTCAGCGTTTGTAAATGGTTCTGAGTGTGGAGGTGTGTGTGTTTTGTCACATTCACACTGTGGAGTCTCCTAACAACCGTGGAGCTCCACAGTTGAAGATAACCTCAAAAATGGGGTTTTTGAGCCATAGGGGGGTATACCACCTGTCATTTTCTGATTAGAGCAACCTCCACAGTATGGCGGTTGCTGTGAGATTTGTGTAAAAAAATCTCCCCAGTTTGAATGTGGGTGTGTGAATCTCCCCAGTTTGAAAACACACACACCTCCACACTTGGCAGCATCTACAAGAGGGGGTGTCTAAAACACTTGACATATGTGATAAAGGCTAGATTCGTAGTGGTAATGGTTGTTAATTGCGCAAATCGATGGAGTTTGTTTTATTAACAAAAATAATTAAAATGGTGCCAAATTTAACTAATTGTTTGAAATTTATTAGATTATTTTACAACAAGAGAACATGATGTGAGTTATACAACTATGAAATTGTTACAATAAACAAGTTTATTTCTTGAATTTTCATGGTTTTTTTTCAAATAGATAATGAAGAACTTTTTGTATGTATTAGGTGATAAACATTTTCAGGGACTGCCGTTTGAGAGGAGTGAGAGCAATCACCACTCCTCTACAGCTCTTCTTAAGTTGCATTTGCAAGCGCGCTTTATAGCTCCTCTAGATGACTAGTTAAATTCATTATGCTTTAATGGCCACAGGTGTAAACAACTCTTCTAAAGCTCTTCTTGAAGAGATCAGAAGAGCATTCTACAGCTCTTCTAATTTTCAAAAGGCAGTCCCCGATTTTGTCTTTTTTTTTAGATTTTGTACTCCATAGTATCTTCATTTTTGTTTTATTTTACTTTGTGTACTACCGTAAAACCTCGTCTACAAGCATATATATGCCTCTAAACGAGGTGTTTTTAATGAAAGAGACGAGAGGAAGACACTCTCCACAAAAACAATATTTGGAGTTTGCAAAACTATATTACTGATTTAGCGACTGTACAACACATATTATTGCAAGCCTAATCTATTGTAATGTGTTTGTGGGGGTATTTTGGCTTTCGTCTCTTTCGTACAAAAATAACCTTGTTTAGAAGCGGAATTCTACGGTATTTAGCTCTATCTTTTTTCCTTGGTAAAACAACATAAAGTGTTGTGGTGTACTGTTGACCTTTACTGAATCTCACAAGAGGATTACTTCAGCACTGCCCAACACTATATAGCCACCTCAGTGTTGAAGTCTGGGTGACAACACTTTTCAATGAATTATGGGAAATGCTTAAATCATCCCCTGGAATCTCATTAAACATACAAAAATGACAAATTATGTGATGCGATGAAGCAAGATGAGTTGTTTCTCACTGAAATGGATATTGTCAATAAAGTTTTGAACTTTACTTTTGTTACATATAAACATTTCATTTGAGGAATGGGAAGTCCAAGTTTGATGGCATTTCACATCATATTGTAGCCTGTTAAATAGACAGGAATATGAAAGGAAAAATTCGAACTTGAATTTTGTGAGAAATGAGCTCATATACTTCTTCATTTCAAGAAGAGTCGATCGATCAGGATATTTTCTTGCTGGAGGCTAAAATGACCCAGAAATATCACCACAAACTTGAAAATCTGGCAAAATTTGATGATTTTTTGGCAAACATATTTTGAAATGTTCTGAATTTTTTCCAAAAATTTCAATTCAAAAACAAAAAATTTTAGCCAAAAAAACAGCAAAATTTTACATGATTTTAACAAATAAAATAAAACTTCTCCCAAAATGCAAAATCTGGGTCGGTCAGGCCTGTAAAACAGGGGGTGGTTGTTTTTTTCTTCGCCTTACCAGAAAAATAAAAATGTGATTCATGTTCTTTCATGTAAAGCTCAAAATCATGAATTTATGAACAAATGAAGAAGTTCAAAATCGGCAAAGTGAGAAAACCTAAAAAATGACACTTGTACAGTAGCTTGATCGCATCACATGGAATATTTCCACAGCATTTTATGGAAACTTGTTTAAAGTTGCTGTGTGGGTGCCTACTTGGTACCAAATCATGTGCAATATAGTAAATTTATATTATTATGAGATAGAGATATATTATACACTGTAGGTGAATATGACAATGTGTATTGATTAATCTTAATTTTGTTGTGGATATATACATATATTTTTTATATAATAATATCACTAATCAGTTGTATGAATTATTTTTGGCATAAAGTGCTAGTTTAGTTGATTTATTATTGTCTCAGTCAAAAGTTAAATAGACTGAAAGAATTTGGTTGTGTAAATAAAGGTACACACTGTTAGGGAATTCCAAATAAGTGCCGTCATATATCGTAATATGCCCATTCAATTTGGGAGTAGAATGTATGATCACAGGTAAAGAAACACTTTCGATTTTTGTAACATAAGGGACAGGTGAAAATTATATACTTAATTCTCTGGGTCGATAGGATGAACAAATTTTAATCTTAACCCAGAGCAGCCAGCGCACGTAAACAACTAACTATACTTCCAATTAAATAAATTCAATTGACCACAAGCATTTTTTTTTTTTTCAACGTTATGTGCGCTGGCTGCTCTGGGTAAAGATTAAAATATGTTCATAATCATAAGGGACAGGTCATTATTAATGCAGAGAGGTGAAATTAATGTTGGCACAAGATTTTTATCAAGACCTCACTTTTCATTATAATAAGGAAGAATGGAACACAACATTTTTATGAAACTTAACTTTTAATCTACATTAATTTTGTTTCTGAAAGTAGTTTTGTTGTTGGATAGATAAACCCTCAACAAAGTTCATAGAAATGTCATTGAGAAATGTGTTGTGCTGCAGAAAATGTTGGGTCCTGAGAATTGAAAAAAATCTAATGAGCAGATCCGTCTTCAATAAACAATGAAAACTTTGCGTCCAAGTTAAAGTCATAATGTACGATCTTATAATATGAATTTGGTTAATTTTTTTTCAAGCCTGATTTTTTTGCATATTTTTAATGGTTACACATGTGACAACTGGCACCAAAATGGAATCAGCCAAATTTGTTGTGTTTGTAGGTAAACAGAGCAAAGTTAGACATAAGTCATAATTCAAGAAATTATGACTTTATGTCCGCCCTATAGAACTGCGTGTTAAGCGGCCAAAATAACAAGCAGTGTTTCTTTCATGTTACCTCGTTATTTCAGCTCAAAATGGACAGAAACCATTCCGATCATTATTACTAGTATTATTTCAGCATTTTGAGTATATAATGACAAATTTAAAATTTGAAGGAAATCGTACATTAAGCCTTTAATTGAATGTATAATAAGTTTAGCACATAACAGGTATCCACAACCCATACTTCCTATGAGAAATTATTATATCGTATAATAATGTCCAGCCATATCAATAATTCACAAAGTGCATTGTGGGTAATACCAGTGGGATACAAAATCCAATCTTCACACATGGGTGCTTGAACCAAAGGAGGTGAATGAACTGTGACTTGTTGGTAATCTTCATGATTATACTCTTCAGTTACTACATTGACCATTCTAGCTAAGGCACTCAATAATTGCCTGTTTTAATAATAATATGATAATCAGGCTCAGTGCAGATGATCAAGATCAAACGGTTTACAAATCACAAGTACAACAACTTTTTTAAAAAGTGCAAAGTTCACCCCATATGTGATGCAATCAAGCAAAATCAGTCAGAACTCGGAAAAATTGATTTTGAGATATAGCCAAACAAAGGAAATATTTCCTTTTGTTTCCTCTTGTTTTTTAAACTCTTTAATCTTTGGTATTGGTTGTTCAATTTCAATGGGGTTTTCTGCATAAGTGCAGCTTTGTAAATGCTTTTTACTGTCCTAAGAAACTGAAAATTTAATATTTCCGAGTTCCGACTGATTTTGCTTGATCGCATCACATATAAGTAGTGTTTGAGGTTCCATGCTGTTTGTCCCATGTGACTTTACCCACAATGCACTTTGTTCTTCGCTTTCCCTAAACTTGATCAGTCCATCATGATCACCCATATTTCCTACTGATTTTTGTCTTACTTAAAATGCCAGTATGTTCCCAGGAAGAGATGTACTTGGTTATTGTTTTGAAATGGTAATTATATGATCAATATAAAGAAAACTGCATGTAAACCATGTATAGTGAGTAAATTTTATAATTTCATCAAAAAACATTATATTTTGTTATAGCACTAATACATAAATTCTCGAGTTTATTGGTTAATTATCATTTGATATTTTACCTCCTGACATTTGATAATTTTTACCACCCTAACCATGCTTATGCCTCGCAATAAGTAATGAGCCAGTTTTACACGTACGCTACTCATGGACTCTCTGATTAACCCTAACCCTCCTGAATACTACAAAATACTACTTGATATATGCGCTGTTCGTGCATGCATCCCACGTGGTGTGATGACTTAATCGCCCTAGGTGATATATAGGCACGGTTTAGCTGGTTAGCGAAGCCCAAGACCGTGGCAAAGTGTCGCCGACCGAGTGCTTGGCATGCGAGGGTCTCGGTTCGAATCCCACCCAGAGCAAACAACTTCTTTCCTTCTTTTCTCTCTTTATTCTTTCCTTCTTTCCTTTCCTGTCGCCAAAAAGCCCTTAGGCGGTTAAGGGTAAGGGACAGGTAAATTAGGATCAAACAAATTAAGCCATGGTAGAACTTGGTGTTGTGCTGTAAATAATTCTTGAAATGTTATTGAATTTTATGCATAAGTATTAAATCAACTGCTTTAGTGTGAACATTTGGCAATTTATGCACAGTATATTGAACTCATCCAACACATGGCAGCTACTTCATCTTACCCACTTCTGGCACTATTAAAGCAGTCGCAGAAGTGGGTAAGTACAAATAGCTGCTCTGTGAACATTTGGCAATTTCCCCGCAGTATATTGTACTCATTTAACACATGGCCGTTATTTCACTTACCTGGCCAGTTCTGGTACTAATCGGACTAAATTTCTGCAATGTTCAAAAAAATAATCACACAGTGAAAGGTGTATTGTTCCATTCCACTTGCCATTCTGGCTCATGAAATGGAACAATCCATCTTTCACCTTGTGATTGTATTTTGACCATCACACTCATAGAAGTTAATATTTGTATAATAAGGTATTGTACTGTTTTCTAATGATCCAATAATGTAAACAATTTTAATTGTTTAAAACAAGGTGGTGGTAGTGGACTGAGCAAGTTTTGGAAAAGCACTCTTCAAGTAGAGTCATACAGGTTTCTTCATGTATGCATCCTCTAGAGTCAGCCTAGTATCAAGACATAAATTATACAGCTTACAGAATAAAGGTGTCTAATCCCTCAATGAAGTCTTGACAATAGGCTAATTTTTATGTATGCTTAGATGAAGGATAGATCCATAGATGTAGAATCATTAGTTACACCTTTTTGCTTTGAACAACTACTATGAAATGAATCAAACTATTTTGGAAGAAAATATGTATTCTAGAAATTGTATAATAAAAATGAAAGTTTATAGTACACACAAGATCTTTTTATGTTTTTGTATGAGTACATGTACCAATCAATAAGCAGAGTGTTTCATTAATGTTAATACTAAGTCCAATTCTTTATATTGGAATAAAAAAACTTTGTTGCTCTGTTCAACTAGTGAAACTTTTGTCTACTTTTCAATGAAATTCTGTTTTAACCAATTTAGGTGGTTATTAGTAATGGCATAATTATCGTTAGCTCTTTGCCCAAATTATTTTTGGTAATTTTGAGAAAAAAGTACAAAATATGGCTCAAGCATGCATTTAAACATATTTATTCACCAATCTTTGCACAAGAACAAATGATAATGATACAAATGAAAGGCAATAATCAGAAATGATTAAGGTGATTACGTAACTGATGCATGCTTGAACCACATTTTGTTCTTTGTTCTCAAAATTACAAAAAATGACTTGGGCAATTAGTGTAGCAGGCTGACGATATGGCCATTAAGTGACGAGTAGTAGATAAACCAGAAACCGCATCCCTACCCTAGTTTTGTGGACCCTTTAGCTTTCGTCTACTTTTAATTAAAATTTTTATAAGTGATAACTATTAAATAAACCAAAAACAGTATGCACATCCTATTAGTTTTATGGACCTATCAGATGCACTGTCAAGACAAACCTAGAAAGCTGATGTAAATGGAAATTCAGCTTGGCAATGCAACTTGTCATGGTCTGGTTTGTTAGAGCAATGTCAAATGATAAATTAGTGCAAATAACATGTTTTTTTCCACAAACTGGGTGTATGTGTGTGTCAAAACACACTATTTGATCAATAAAAGTATAACACTGAAAATCATATTGTACTCTCAAGATATAACAGAAAAATTACTGACAATTAACAGTAATAACACAATAAAATACACTGAAAAAACCCACTGAATTAAAGGTTTGTTCAGGCATGGAAATAACCATTTTCTAGTACACTGTAAAATTGACTGAAAATCTCTGTAAGTCAGTGACCAGTCATTAATCCCACTGTAATAGGTGTAATCGTAATTTAACAAATGTTGGTCAATGCCCCGGTCAATGTTGTTGTGGAAGTCACTGCCCTAGATCATTGTTCATAACAGCAGACAATAACAAAAACATACACTTTCAAGTCAAAGTTTCATAGCCAAAAACTGGTGATTTAAATATACAGAAATCGGGAATAAAATCATGAAATGCATTCCTAGGATTCATGAATTGAAAATGTACAGGAATCATCATGAATTGAAAATGTACAGGAATCCAGGCATGACAATTTTCTGCCTGTTTTAGGCCTTTTAAGACCAAATTCACACACTTTTTCAGGCAGTTTTCAAAAGGCCATTCTCATGCCCAGGAATCATGAATTGAAAATGTACAGAAGTTATGAAATCACAATTTGATAAGCTTTATGTGACCCAATTAGTTAAACTGAGCACAAAGGTGAGGAAAGCACATGTATTCAAAATTTGCTTTTAATTACTTTGGTACAGAAATTACACCAAACTGTGACACAAAGAGGCCAATATATACAGTAAGCCAAAAAAATAAGGTACCAGTTATATTCACCCCCTGTATATCTGAAACGAAGACAGATATATCATAATTGGAACCAGCCGCCAATAGCTGCATATTTTAGCTTGAATTTAAGACCTCATTTGTTGAAATTGTTCAAGAAATAAAGACACAATGATCCAAAACGCCAAGGAAGATGCCACTTTAAAAGTTGCAGTTTGCTACATTGCATGCCCTATTGATTTGTACACAAAGCGTTCGCGAACAAGTGAACTAGTGCCGTGCTTCCATTGATTAGCACGTTATAACTAGAACACAAAAGTGCAACTTTTGCTTTCGTTTCTTCATTAGGTTTTAGCTCACTGTTTCTTAATCCTCAACCAATTTAAATAAATCAGAGCTAAAAAGTACAGGTATTGGTTGTTTGTTTTAATTTTGGCATATTTGTCTTTATTTAGGATATACAGGGGTTTACACAACTGGTACCTTAATTTTTTGGTTTACTGTACTGCAGATATTGGTGTCTTAAATAACATTAATGAAAGGAATAAGAAAAATATACAAAACAGAAATCTGATCATAACTCAAAAATGACCAGTAACATTATCCTTGTTTTGACTAATCAGGTCACATCTGTGTGGTAAATATAGTCAACCAAGTAAATTGAGAGAAAAAAATTAAATAGTATACAAATATTGAATGTCTAGGAGTACAGTGGTAAGAATATTTTCATGAGGTGAAATATGGACTGTATGGAACAGTTCATATTTCACCGAATGAAAATATTCTTTCCATTGAACAAATAAAAGCATTCAATATTTGTTTTATATAACTCATACATAAATTCCTTTTCTTCCTCTTAATGTTATAAATCAACAGCAAAACAAAATAAATTGCAAAATATATGAACTATATTTAATTTAGAAGCAACCACATACCTATAATTGGCGAGTCAAGTTTGTCACCGCGCTCGCTATACACATACGTATGTTAAAGTTGCCATGGGAGCTGCACATGAGTGCAATGGAAAATTGCAATAGTCTTTTTTTCAAAAATAGCAAAAATAATCAACAGTTATTGACCAATCAAATGGCAAGAATCTTTGTACGAGTTATATAAATTATAATATATTATTTTAGACAAATCATACAAAAATGTTACAGATCATTTGTTTCAGGTTAAGCTCTAGTTCTCTTCAACACAACCAATGTTTATATCAGGTGCAGGTTGAGGATTAAACCGTATTGCGTTATCATTGATCTCCTTCGGTGGATCATGTCGTTTTAATTCTTCCATCTTTGCAATAAGAGTATCAATCAAATACAAGTCAGTGTCACCATCGGGTCCTGTCTGTAAAGCCTCGTCACATTGGCTCTGAACTTGATCAATTTCTTGCACAAATCTCTGTGCACGCTCTTTTTCCGATTTGACCAAATCAAGTTGGGATTGTTCAAATTGGTGCAGTTCTTGCATTGAACGTTCTCCTGCTTCATCGATTGGCTTCTTGTGCTGTTCAACAATTCGGTGAATTTTTTTCTCTTCGTAAGCAACTGCAGCATCCATTTTTGATTCCATCTTTGAAAGCTCATCTTTGCGCATTTCCCATTCTTTGAGTCTCCTATACAGCTTTTCAGTGCGTTTTGTGATTTTGATGTGAAACCGTTGTTTATATTTTGTCAATTCTTCAACTTGGTCGCCTTCATGATCTTTCAAGCAAAACTGGCAGATAGGTTTAATACATTTTCTACAGAATAACTGCATTGGTTCATTATTATGATCCAAACAGCACTCAAATCTTTCTTTCGCTAGTGTATGCTTCCGATGCTCTTCTGCCAGATTCATAATTCTCAGACTTGTTCTCAGTGCTTCAATCTTACCATTGGGTACCTCGGTTAAAGTTCGACACTCTGGACAAGAAATACAACCAAGTGTCACTATCTTTTGAAGACACTCTTTGCAAAACACATGTTGACATCCGATCATTTCTTTAGGTGGATTTTCACTTGTGAAAATTTCTATGCAAACGCAACATTTTAAATGATCCTCAGCCATTATTGCAAAGGAAACTAGCCCAGAACTAGCCATTTTTATGAATAGTAAATAATTACTCAGTAGCGGTTCATATCATCCTGTTTGGACTATATAGTTATCAGTCATAGATGTTTTTGACCTGAATGGGCGTATGTACAAAGTCCAAACAATGGTCTGTTCTTGAGCTCTAAAGTCCAAACAATGATGTGTTCTTCAGCTCTGAAGCCCAAATGGGTGTATAATTTACACACTTTACTTCACGCAAAATATTTCCACCAAGTTTTCTCTTAATACTGCAGCTTTATCTTCACTCACAAATGTAATGTCATAAGCATCCCCGTGATTTTGATCCAGTGCAAATTCTCTCAGACATTCACCATTGTTTGTGTATTGTCCAATTAGAGAGTTGAGACTATGTTTCTGCACGACAAAGATTGTGTGTGAACGTGAATGAAAACATAGTCCATGTGGTGACTCGATAGAAATAATCTTGGTATCTTTGTTTGATTGCAAATCCAATATGCAAAGCTTGTTTTTTATGGTGTCACTAATAGCTACCGTTTTGCCATTGGTTGCTATGTAACAAGGATGGACAGAAATTTTCATAGTTTCTGGTCTTGACTTGGTTGGGTCGACAAGTGATAGACTACGACGTTTCTTGTTTCCTAAAATCATTGTTCCATCTGTAGAAATTGCGATGCAGTCAACTAAAAATGCTTTCTCTCTTCGAAAGCTGTGTCTTCGTGACAGAGATCGTTTGGTGCCAAATGATGGGACAGTGGGTAGATTGACGCATCTTGCGATTTGATTTTGATGCTCCCCCGATGACGAAAACACCTCTACATTTTTACCACATGCGACTACCAGCTCTCCATTGGGATTTATTGCCATATCAGTTGGTTTAACGGTTACTCCTTTCAGCTCAAAATCTTTACCAGGTTTATAGGATCCAGTGGCTTGATGAAAAGTGTGGATTTGAACAGTTTTAGCCACATCTAAAACAACTAGCAATCCTTGCTGAGCTGATGCAATACTGGTTGGTCCATGGAAAGTTTTTGGTAAAGTAGCGAATGTAGTGAATCCATATTTATGCTGCATTCTCCTCCTTGATTTAGCACCGGATGCATGGGCACTTAGGGGCCACTTGGTTTGAGCTCACCTAAGTTGACGTGATCTTGGGCTGGAGTGGGGATGAAAAACACATTCTTAGTAGATAGATCAAGGTCAGAAAGCTTCTCTGTGAGTAGATCCTCAACTTTTTTAAGTCGCTGTTTCCCTATCTCCGTTCTGTCATCGTGCTCATCAGCTGTTACAACTTCTTCCATTTGTCCAATTTTACGATCGATTTGAGATTTTCGCATGGTTATTGGATCAATTTGTAGTTTTGCTTTCCGATTTAATTCTGCCACCATCTTCATACCATTTGCGTCAATTTGGTCTTTATGCTGTTTGATGCATTCATTGATTCTCTTCTCTTGTGCTTTTATAGCTTCATCTAGATCCTTTTCAATATCTGAATCCTGTACATACATCATACAGATCTCCCACGGATCTCGCAAATCATTTGACACCGATAGTAATTTCTGACGCTGCTCTTCTTTAAATGCCATCAACCCCGGTTCCTCTATTTCATGCGTGCCGTGGGTCTGGAATAAGCAGAATTTACAGATGAAATCGTGACAAGATTCACAGTACATGGAAACAGCGCAATCTCTATGGCGTTCACAAGCTCTTCTTACAGTCCTCAATTCAATACTTCCTTCATCAGGCAGGTGGGTGGCCTTCCCACATGACGGACATTTTATATGTGAAGCTCCCGTTTGTTCTTCATGAAAGGCTAGGCATACTTGACAAACCATGTGAGAACATGATAACTGCTTGGCTATATTTGGTGGAATGAGTTTAGCTGAACAGAGCAGACATGTCCACCTATTGATTCCTAAGAAGTTGGCCATTTTGGCAGCTTGGTAAGATGAATGGTGCGTTCAGAATTTTACACAGTACAACATAATGGAGTGTTGCCAGATTAATTTGCATGATCAAAATAGAGATAGAAACACCCAAAATTGAAATGGTTTATAGGTTTTATAGGTGAACGGCAGCATTATATGTTTGGTGATCAACACCAAATACTGATAAGGCAGAAATATATTTAAATAAGCCAGAGAAATGACCTTTGTCTAGCCGCAGATCATATTAGAATTTGATATCTATTGTTTATACTAGATAAAAGTAACCAAGCACAATAAGTCACAAATGTGACACTATCTGCTCCATGGGTGCCAAAGGAGACATTTTTGAAAATTAAGTTACTATAATTACTACCTTATACAAACATTTGGCTATCAAATACTGAACATACCAAAGGTCTAGTATACTTGGTTGTAAAGTTATGAAGTTTTATGATGTCTATTTTCTTATTTATTTTATTGTTTTCTTACTCCATATTTTTGGCTTTATCTCAATTTCATATTTGCCACCTTTGGCCCCCATGGACCAGATAAATTGCAAACATTTAAAGAGATATAGTCAAGAGAAGTATGCAGTTTCTTTTGTTTTTTACTGTTCAAGCTAAACAAGAACCTTTCATGCATCCCAACAAAATTAGATTTTTGATTTAATTTTCAGTAAATTAAAAAGTCAAAATTGAATATGGTTACAATGAGAACTGCCTTTTTGTAATAAGTGCCATCTCTATTTTGAGTGTTGGAGCAAAACATAGGGAGAGTCCCTTTTATGGGGACAAACGAGGGACAGTCCCTATTTATGGGAACAAACAGGCGGTGATGGAAGCGATATTGCCAATTTTGAGGTCGCCATTGGATTAACACATAATCATGAAATCTTCACAAACAATTCTAAATTTGTTATGTGGTGTCAAAGCAAAATTATCTTACTCTAAAACCGTCGAGAATGCGAAAATGTACCACACTGCAACTTGTTAATTTTCCATTTGTAATTACTAACCGTGTATTTTGAATGGGGCTGTCAGCCCTGTATCTTCGCCAGCCTCGTACGTCATGTGTTGCGCTTCCTATGCCGCCTGGGAACAAAGTCCCTATCCTAGCAAGTAGTGATGGTAGATAGAAGTAAAATAACATCAAGATTACCCCTTGCCCCATTACTTCATTAGGTCATAGCATACAGATCTTGACTCTGTATATAAGGCAAACTGGAGACATTTTCATTGCAATTAGAGCATTTGGAAAATTTTACCACTACAAATTTTGTTTTTACCCTTTGGACCTATTTTGACATATATCTCATTTAATTTGGCCCTTGTGTGACCTTTGACCTCAATAACCCAATTTGCTCCCTACAGATTCGATTCTGAATCTACACACCTCTGGTTGTTATTTAAAAGAAACAAAATTACATCAGTGTGCAACTTCACACCTATAAGGCCATTTTCCTCGACTAACATTACAATGAGCCCTTCAAATGATTCCTGGAGATGTAAACATCTAATTTCATCGCCAAATGCCTTTCCTTGTTGGTGGTGTTTTTGTTCTAAGTGTGTTGTATAGCTTCATAGGGGTAAGTTTGAAAGAGGATGGCCAAAGTCACATAATCATGTACTTCCAAACTTGTATTATTAGGGAAACCACTTTGGGTTAAAGGTGTTTTAGTGTTTTCAGAGTTAGGATGAAATAGGCCAACCTTGCAATTTGCAGAACTGAATTGGTCACTCTTTCTTGATGTCTGATGATATAGGACAAAATATGTTTAAATGTTTTTAAAGGAATATGATAAGGAAAATTACCCTTTGCACCTGTATTTTGAACCCTTCATAATAACATGTATATATTCACTGCCTGTATGAGAATAACATGATCTGATGATATGATCTGATTAAAGACCAAAGTCAGCTTTAATGATACCGAAATATAGGCAAATATTAGGAGCAAAATTCAATACATAATATGAAAATTAAAATAATGAAGTTCATAATTTTGTAAGCAAGTATGCCAAGGATATGGGGATTTCAACATCCGGGGATGAAAGTCCACTTTAGACAATAGGCCTGAAAAACAGCGTGAAAAGTACCAGAATGGCCTCAAAATGGCCTGAAAAAAACACAAGAAATTGCATAAATCTGAACTACAAAAAAGCCTGAATTCATGTAAAAGCCTGCAAACTTTACATCCCTGATTAACATCTGGGCCATATGGAAGAACAGGGGAATACTTAAATTTACCCCTGAATATGGACCCAGTATAAAGAAGAAATAAACAAACAAACAATCAGTAATGAAGCTTGGGTAGGCCTACTGAGCAAGTTAGAAAGTCAGAATGTCCATCTTTGGTCTGAGTAGATTAGATCAAGTCAATGTCATCAGAGGTCAACAACATCAGTACCCACAAAGGCATATGGGATTTATAAAAACTAGGTCTTGGGGCTTGTCACACTATTGTGTCACACTGGATCGAACCAGTTTGCCGATGGAAGGTGGGCATGTTATAAACAAACCGTTCAAACCCAAGGGAACGTCCTTTATTATTATAATACTAGTTCTTTGTTATTATTTACCTAATCCTCTTATGCCGTCTTGGCAATGGATGCCTGGATGTTTATGATGGGTTTTAATCGATTGGCTGTCACTCAATTAATATTTAGTTATTATTTAGTTATTTTGTTTACAGTTATTTTATAATTTTCAGTGGAGAAATAAGTTTGATAATTTTATTAAAAATAACACGATTAAAATAAATGGGATGAATGTTTTTTTTTTAATGTTTTTTTGTAATCAATATTATTTTTAAATATTATATTACTACTATTTATTATTATTTATTATTTATTTATATTATCTATTATTGTTATTTTTATTTATATTATTAAATTATTATTATAAATATTAATCATTATTTTTTTTTGTTATTATTTATTATTTATTATTTATTATTACTAGACCTAAAATTATTATTACTATTTATTATTTAATATCATCATCTTATTTTTAAATTTTAAAATACAATTAAAAAGTAGGCCTACACTGAATTCATTTCAGATTTTTCTTTATCTTTTTCTTTTTATAGGCCTTTTCGTTTATTTGTACAGCTAAGTATAATATATTATTTGTTTATGTCATTATTTTTGTTAATTTCTTCAGGTAACTTTCATTTATTTATCATTCATGAATTAATTTAAATTTATTTAGATGGTACTGTAGGCTAGCATAGTAGCATGATTTTAATTTTATAAGTTTGTCATGATTTATTAAAATGACGACTTTGTTTATTATTTTACATGATAAATCTCTAGCACTAATAATTCCTGTATTTTTTTATATTTTTTTTAAATCATAATATCATGATTCATTTTCATTTATAATAAATGTATTTTTATTTATTTTTAAATCTGCTAAAATAATGTCAGCTAACCGTGGGTGATGGTAGGCCCTACTCAAGTACTTGTGGCTTTTGATACCACCGAATAATCGAAGTCAAGTGGTGACTTCCATATAAGGCTCATATATAATGGACGTTCCCTTGGGTTTGAACGGTTTGTTGTTATAATAGGCATGTTGATAGGCAAAGGAATATAGGAGTATGAAGAACAGGTAAACGGCATGAGTAGGACACTCTTGGACTTCAATATGTGGTCAGTTTGCTTATCATTGTGATTTCAACATGACAAATACCCGATTACTATGAACCACCCTTACATGAAGCATCCTATCAGGCCAGCGGTACTCCAAACTGCCTATACCGATTCTGAGGACAAGAACTGTGTAACAGTCGTGATCCCCTTCTTTGTTTTGCAGCCGCTAGCCGCCAGGTCATGGTCTGTCTGCATGACAAACAGTGCAGGTCAGTCAGGGTTGGAGGACAGTGGGCTGTGCACCACCCCTTTTCATAATAAAGGTCTGGTAATCACTTTTTGTACTGCCGATATGCAGCTGTCAATCACAGGCTGTCTGCGTGGTTTACTTTGCGAGGGCAGCTTTAACAGCCCAAGCAAAGTAAATCATGCAGACGCATTGGACGCAAGTTGTTAAACGTTGATGAACAATAGCGAAACATGACTGAATCCCTTTCAACAATGAAAACAAGCAAAATATCATATAATTATTTCATGAAGAATTTCAGTTAATTATTGCCACTAAGTCTTCAGTGATATCTCTGTTGATATCATCAATAAAACTACAGAATAAATCTGCAATGTTTAGCCGCTACATCCAAAATACTGAATTAACTTTGATCAGCTCGTAATCGGCGGGCCTTATAACATCACAGATTAATATCAATATATTTTATTTGGAGAATCGTCTTGTTACATCTCACCAGAAGCAGGACAAATTATTAATTCAAGTCCTATTCTTTGCGTACTTTCTTCAACACACAAAATATAGACCAGGCAAATCAACTATCACTCTTAAAGTGGGTCTACTTTTCGGCGTAGTGGTAAAAAGCCTAAAAATGCCCGCCAATTACGAGCTGATCAAAGTATAGGTGTGTATAAACACACGGGTCAGGCATGACAAATTTTGCTCGCAAATTTTGCTCGCAAACTTCCATTAACTTGCATAAAGCTTTTATGGCGGGCACAAAAGGAGAGGATGTACTTTTACGTAGATTTGGGTAATCTTTTGTCAGCTGAGAAGCAAACAAAAGATTACCAAAATCAAAGTAGGCCTACGCCCTCTCCTTTTGTGCCCACCACACTTCAAAAAAGGTTATTCACGTATACCCTACTGTAGGAGTATGGACCGGGAGTATGGATTCATCACAGATTGACAACGGTTGGCTCCTGTACAAAGATTGTCGAATGATCACAATGGTATGCTAACAGCTAATTGGCTGCTTTGTTTCACAGGGAAGTGTCATAGACTCTGCACTGAAAATACATACCACCAGTTCAGTCTGGGGTAAGCAGATTAACAGGTAAATTTTCACAGGAAAATTTTCTGGACATGTGACCAATGCGTATCAATGTTAGTGTAACCTCGAGCCTGATCCCTGACCCCCGGCGGTGACCTCGCTATTCAAGTCTTAGTTATTTTGAATTGGAATAGTATTTTTGGCCGCAGTTTCGATAGAAATTCGTGCATTGCAAAATTATTGAAAATTATGCAATCTTAATTTCTTCAAAATATCATCAAAACATAATTTCAAAAATATATACCTACGGAAAAAAATATTTATCTACGGAAACTCTTGTTATAACATTATCAACTTCCGACAAGTAACTTATTTTACATCCAAGAAGAAATTCTTCCTATTCAAATACATTGGAAGACCACCCGCTGCGCTCGGGGTCACATTCCATAATGCTAATATGTCTGTGCCCATGGGTGTCACGTGTCCAGAAAATTTTCCCGTGAAAATGTTCCTATTAATCTTGACTGGTAAGTGGGGAGGGATTTTCATGGGGTTAATTTTGCAGTGACCAGGGTCTGGTAGATAATGTTCACTTGTGAATGCCTGAATGGGACAGGAGGGAAAAATATGTCCTGCTTGTCTTTGTTAATTCCTATAGAGGCCTTGCATGTGACATATCATCCCGTAAATAAGGCAGACTACTCAATGCATTCAACAAAAGCATGATTGCAATCTACCGTGGCAATTCATCTCACACACATAACCCTGCACTAGCTACGATCAAATAGGTTGATGACAACATTTGATTGAATGGACTGCACTCCGCCATAACTACGGTGAAGGACACCGTCTCAAATCCTTTGTTTGGAGCCAATCGATAATTTCATGCAGGGCCTCTATATAGAACAGCTTCTGAGAATATTGATGCGGAACTTTTTCCTGTGGTGTAAGTAAATTAAGGGGTCGGTCACCCACCTTTACACAGTATTGAGACCAAATCAGACACACCAAATCACATTATGAATATGAGGAATGTCCTTCTGATGTCAAATAATAGTGATATTTTGAAATATGCGATATCATACATATAATTTATGGCAAATTATTAAAAATTGATATTTTTGATAAAAAGTTCTTTTTGGGAAAAACATGTCTTCAATATTAAAGGTCAAATTTTTCATATGTTGGACAGCTTTTCCTCTCAGCTACATTTAAGTACACATCATTAGATGGTATTAAAGTTTACTTTAAGGACTGATAAATATCAAAAATACCTATTTTTAATAATTTATCATGGTATTTGTATCGTATAGCAAAAAATTAGAAATCACAATTATTTGATATCATCAGTACATTCCTTGTATTTAGAATGCAATTTGGCATGTCTGATGTGCTCTCAGGTCCCACAAATATTCTGTGCAAATGCTGCTATCCCAGCCCTTAAGGAAGGCATTCCTTCTCTGCTTCAAATATACAGTACCCAAAATAAATAAGGTACTAGTTCTGGCAAAATTCTACTAAATATCAGAATTGCCCACAAACTGTTCTGTTATTGTCAATTGAAGACATTACTGACTAAATTTGATTCCAGAAAACTGGAGATGTGTTTACAAGAAATGTCATCACACAAAGTTGCAATCCCAGTTGATTTTTTTTCCAGATTAATTACAGAGAGTTGTATTGATATCCACACAACACCCCATTGACATTAGCTGTGTTCACACATGCACTTATTACCGGTAATATTTTATCTAGGCTTATGTCCGATCGAATTAAATATTTCCGCTAATCCCTTAGCGCGTCCACATTTGTCGGCAATAGCGCTATACGCTGTCGAGGTTACGTAATAATCGGATTAACTACCATAGCAATAGGTGAATCGTGATGATTACTTGCACCTGTAAGATTAGTATATTTGAAAAGACCAGTATTGTATTCAATCTATATGTTCAAAATTGTTTTCACCTATTGCTATGGTAATTAATCCGATAAATTGCGTAACTTCGCCAGCGTATGTCCGACGTGTTATGTCTGATAAGCCTATTACCGGTCATAAATCCCTCCTTTCTACATGAGCATCATCAGAAAATTTAACCCGATTTTAAATTTTTTCACTTTCAATAAACGCCCCTCTTTAGAAAAAGTTACAGACAATGCGGTAGGTATGTCATGTAAGAAAAATGCAAATTCAAAAGTTCCAAAATTCAGACCAATTTTGTATTTATGTAGGTTCTATTATTATTGTTATTATTATTATTATTATTATTATGCTTATTATTATTATTATTATTATTATTATTATCGTTATTATTATTATTTTAGTTTGAGTAGTCCCATTTTACAGTAGACTTGAAAGTCTTTGAAAAAATGACAAAAATAAAACAAGAGCACCACTGGTGCTGTAGCTCATTTGTTATGGGTTATAGTCAGGAATACCATGCGTAGCTATGTATAGCCATGCATAGATATGTATAGCCATGCATAGCTATGTATAGCCATGCATAGTATAGCCATGCATAGTTATGTATAGCCATGTATAGATATGTATAGCCATGCATAGCCATGCATAGCTATGTATAGCCATGCATAGCTATGTATAGCCATGGATAGCTATGTATAGCCATGGATAGCTATGTATGGCCATGTATAGCCATATGTAACCATGTCATGGCTATGTATAGCCATGTATAGCTATGTATACAGGGCTGCCAACTTTGAAAAACACATTTCAGTATTCTCAAAATCACCATAGTGCTGTGAACAAGCACAAATCAGCATTTTGAAAATATACTTACTGTTCTCAAGATATTTATTTATTCAAGGCATTTATTTATTTGTACCTTTTGCTTGTCGAGTATCCTTTGATTTTATTTTGTTTAATACAGTTTTGTTTGTATATTTAATGTCTTGGATGCACCATCGGATAGATGAGTGCCACTGATGTAAAAGCAATTTCCAAATAAAAACTTGAAACTTAAAAACTACAACACTTTCATGGTAAATGAAATAAATAAATAAATAAAATTTTGCACACACATCTAATTTTCCTGACTTCATATTTCAAACAAGTGCTCCCTTCAATCTTCAGAACAGGAAAAGGCCACTAGCCTAGTGTTTACCCCAGCACTTCCCTGTTCAGACTTTCTGTTTGTCTGTTTTGTAATGTCAGAGAGGGGTTGTCATGGTCCCATATACTGATATACTAGGCCAGTGCCAGTCAAAAGGACATTTCACCTTGAATAAATGTTTACATAACTAATTGGGTCAAGATGTGTGATATAAAGTGTAAATGAGTGAGATGTTTGTTCATAGTCAGGGTTGCCAACCAACAATTTGGTAGCCCAATTAGTTCTGATTTGGGAGAATTTGAGACACTATTTGCTCATGGCTCGTGCACAGAAGTAAGGGCCTATAGACAGCACAAGCCCAATTGGTGCTAAAAGCAACACTGAAAAGCAGACATTGTAGCCGCACTGAAACAGTAAAGTTCAACATCTCATTTACAAATTCGCACGATCAAGGAGTTTGTACAGTGTTTGTAATATGAAAAGCACCACAAACAGTCTGCATAGGAGACTATTCCATGAAATTTGGTAGAACTTTTCGTAAGAAAATGCTCCAAAAATGATACTTTCCGTCCGAATTTTTTTAGCTAAATAAGTAACAATCATTAACCATCATGCAAAGATCGCCGCCTCAAATTACCAGATCCATTGCTCAAACGATGTAGAAAGAGAAAGAAAAAAACATACAGAAAAATGGATCATGCCTAGAGTTCATTGTGCTAACACAATGAGCTAAAAATAACAATGACTCCCATCATCATGCTATTTTTTTCTTGGGGGGTCCCAAATTTACAAAAAGTCGGCTTCAATAACATTTGCGACCTCCCCTATTTCGTCAGCAAAGATTTTATGACCCCCCCAACAGGCATCAGTCTTTTGGAATAAAATAAACACACTATCTGTAGTCATGTTGTGTTGTGACTCCTACATTTTGGTCATCAAAATATTTTATGACACCCCTATTTTTCTTTCCAGTATATTTGGGACTCCCTAATCATCTTATAAAATCCAATTACATGCCTTATCATGCTTATGGCTTAATAAATGTCATCTCCATCTACTTCCAGGGCCATACTGCCCCCCCGAGCCCTCTGGAGGGTTTACATTTGCTACCCCCCAGAAACTTGTGTAGATCATCCCAATAAGGATGGTCAATTGCTCCTGCGCCTGAACTTTTTACCCGATCATGGAGGGTGCGATGGAGAGTTTTCAGTTCCTTTATCTTAGCATGTATCTGCTCCGCCGACCGTATGGGGATCCCCCTTGTCATGTAATAGCGTGGCTATCTCCTCCCAAAGCTTTTTTTATCCCAGAAATACTTTCCGTGTCTCTCCAAATTTTGAGGATAACCAATGTTCCCTTGTCATTCCAATTGACCCCTCTATTGCGTTTATTTATATTAATATTTGCAGCTGCAGCCATCACGCAGTAAATTACTCTGCTCAGTGGCGTAGATTTCTTTTTGACATTGGGGGGATGGAGTTGGAAAAAAAATTTCAAGTATAGTCAATCCAGCACCTTTTGGCGACAGAATAAGTCTTTGGTTCAATTGTGCGCGAAGCGCGCGAACAATTTTGCTATTTTGAAGCTAAACTGATGAAATAATGGTGTAAAAGTAGAAGAAATGCGCGCGAAGCGCGTGAAAATTTACACTTTGGGGGCAAAAAATGGGCAAATATGAGGTTAATTTGGTCAGAAACCCATTATCAGGCGTCAACATGGGGGGTGATTGTATGGACCATCCCCTGGCAAAATATTGGGGATTTATCCCCCATCCCCGGATCTACGCCTATGACTCTGCTTAAAATTTTGCGCGAAAGTGATATACTTACAGTTATATCCGACAGCCCAATAGTGCTGCATGTCCACACGTAATTACTATTACCGGACGTAACGCTTCGATCGGTCTTAACAGCTCTTAACCCTGGTCATCTTCAGCCTTAAATTTTCGGATTTAAAGCACATTACGTCGGATATAGTAATTTTTTTATATCCGACGCTCATTCACACTGCCACTTATATTCGATACTATTACCGACGTAATTTAAGTCCGACTGTGTGAACAAATTGTCGGATTTAAAGCACATTACGTCGGATATAGATATATCCGACGCTAATTCACACTGCCACTTATATCTGATACTATTACCGACGTAATTTAAGACCGGTAATAAGTGATTTAAGTCCGACTGTGTGAACACGACTATTATCATTATTACTATACAGTTACACTCACTCATTGTCTGCTTGATTCACCTTATTGGTAAATCCCATAAACCTTCGCAGATGTCATCATTTGACGTCACGCCGATGTGCTCATCGTTACTGCGCATTTGAAAGCTGTGAAGAGTGCAGTAATGATGTACGTATCAGCGTGACAACACCAGAAGTCTACCTGCAAAGGCTTATGGGATTTATCGAAAAGGTGAATTCTCTGAAGTCATCCATATAATTATGCCAGTCCACCAGAGCTTATCTTTTTTAATCAATTTCAGTCAGCAATACCTCAAATTAAAGATAAATAAAAAATTAATTCTCATTTCATTTCAAATATTCCACTTTTTCAGTAATTTTGTATTATTATTCTTGTCAAGTAATTTGTACCTTCTTTATTTTGAGTACAGTATTATTTTTTTTTTGGGGGGTTTGACCATTCTGGATAACCCAAGAAAGCCTCTATTGAAGCTTATTTCCATTGGGGTCCATTTGAACACCGGACGGATTGGGAACAGTCAGGGGTTAACACCCTCCTCTTTTTTAAACTGGTACGTGTACAGATATGGTTCTCTGTACATGGGACCGATGGCTTAACATCCCCTTCGAAGGATGGAGTACTTTCTTGATTCATTTACCCAATTCAGAATGAATCATGGGGTGAGCAGTAGTCTGAATTTAATCCAGAGGTTGCCAATTAATTTCAGACATTTTTTCCCACGTCAATATCCTAGCAAATCTCCATCGCCGGGAATTGAACCCGGGATCTCATACACTCAAGGCAAGTACCCTAACCATTAGTCCACGCTCTCATAATTTCCCCAGAGAAGATATCTTACACTTCCCACAATACATTTCTTCTTTGTACATGTACTGATTTGCTATTCAGTGCAACATTGGTCGATAATAACAAAAAATAGGTCAATTAACAGAGCTCATCCAGATCTTGCAACTGAAGTATTTTTGTCACTATCGACCCTTGGAAAAATGCATTGTAGGAAGGGTAAGACATCTTCTCTGTTATCTCCCATTGTCCAACATAATACAAACCACAACAGAACAAAGGATAAGCAAAGATGTACATGAAAAGATAAAAATGACATTTTAATGCATTCAATCAGCTTGATTTTTGAATAAATAAATAACCACCAAAAAAAAATCAAGAAAAAAAATAAAAAAATTAACTAACTGCTTACATAATGTGTAATCATGATTTGACTAATAAAAATATGACCCAACTTAGGGGGAAACATGAAACAATTTGCAACAAGCCAGAGTAAGGTACAATTTCTGTCAAAAAATCTCAAGTTGACTCTTATTCTCGCTGTGTGCACTGGTAAATAATTGTTGCTAGGCCTAGGAGGCAATACTATATTATAATAATAATAAGCTAGTTGCAAAAATACAGGACCAAATATTATATTAGTCAATAAAATGAGTCAATTGTTACAAATTTTGGTATTACGAACAATATGTTACAAGTAAATATTACATAGCAATTCAAAAGATTTGTCGCAGACAACATTATATTAAGAACTGTCTTTTACCTATCAAATATTCTCATATTTTTACACAGTTCACTCTTTAATATATAAAAATGGCAGTATATCAAGCTCCTTTGCCTTGCAATGAGATTAGTCCTCATCTAAATTGTTATATTACATCATTTTTTCATACATACTAGCAAATTGCGCTGGAGTAGACTTTGAAATATACAGTATTTTTTTTTGTTAATTGAAAATATTTGATTTGCAAGAGAGTCGTCTGCTAGTTTTTGTAACAGTAAATGATTAAAAAAACATGCTGAAAATTATTGTTAGTGGAATATAAACATGGCACGTCATATCCCCATTTTTTATAAATCTGGGTTTTTTCCCAAAAACCAATAGCAATAACATCAGCAAGTTCTCATATAGAAAAATAAAGTGATTAAAATACTACCTTCTTTTTGTTTTACATAATGGTATACATGAATAGCTTTTTTTAAGCATAAAAACGTGTTTCTTCTCTCCAGGCGATATTGTTGTATTATGCTTCACAAAATGTACAATATTGTGTGGCGTACATGCTACAAAAACTGGTTATTAACAAATTTTAGCATTCGTAAAGTGTTTGAGTTCAGTAGTACAATAATTAGCACGTAACCTTGTTTCTCTACACTTATAAAAAGCTTTTCTCTCAAGTTAGTCAATGGCAGCATATGGAAGGTTAACATAAGAACTAAATATTAAACACATAGCTACAGCAAAAAGGTAGCAGTCAAAACAAGAAAGATGTACACAACTATAACTGTACTTAACAAAGGCCACCCCTGTGACAAGGTTGGTTCAATGTCGGCTTTTACAAGATTGAAACCTATTACCAATTCAAGCATCTATCACTCTCATTTCTTGTTGCAAAGTCCATAATCCATATCTGTGGTATATGATGGTGAAGAACTTGCAACACTGTTCTGTGTACTCAATAGAACAGTATTCCCAGGGGGTAATGTTCTAATTCTTTCCACTTGTATATCCACACATGGGACTTTATACTGTAAATTGAGACTGTCACACACTTAAATTGTGCCCCATTCAAATGAATGCTTTAGCTGTGAGGCATCGTGAAGACACCGGAGTTCCCTTTCCCTCTACTGTCGCTAAGGGCCAACATCATCCCATTTTTTGTCTGTTTTACTCATTTGTCTTTTGCTTGGTGTATAAAAGAACAGGAAATAGGGTTATACACAGCCAGAACATGCCAGCTGATTTGATTTCAATTACGTATTTGATCAACTGGGGCCACTTTTTTTTATATATATTTAAATGTCACTAAATTCTAAAAACATCTTGACAACTGCAGTGCAAAACACTACTGAGAATATTTTGTTGCATTTTATATTTTAAATTCCCAGTGCACCCACTTGCAAAATGTTTACTTCTTGAAACTTCTCAATTTATAATATGATTTTTTTTTACATCTGATATATTTTTTATTCGGGTAATCAACTGTAACTTCACACTGCTGCATAAAACCTGACAACAACACATCTAATTTTTTGCAACTTATAATAATGCAATATTGGCTGGCTTTTGTGCTCTGAGTTAACTAAATATCATTAATGTTCCGAGTTATATGCCATGTGTCAAGCATTGCAAGCGTGCACAGCGACTTGTTAACCTTTTACATGTACAACAGGGTGTCTTATGAGTCGTGTACGGCGGCGTTGTGCATGTACATTGTGCTAGGGGCACGCAATCGGGATCACAGAGCATACCGGAACTTTGAACATTTGTGATACTGAGTACATGTGTTGAATATTTCACTGCCTAAATTTACTCTGTGAATTGATTTTTTTTATGGCAATGCAATTCATTCGGCAGACCCAGTTAAAAAAGTCAAATCTTTACAAACATATTGTTTTTCAGGCATAACCATTTACATCAATTCTATAGCCTTACACAAAAGTTGAGTACAGATAAAATTCAAATAAAACGACAGCATTGTAGTATCTTTAGCCAGTTTGTACACTTTTCAAAATGGTTATTTCTTAAAAACTCATGAATTATGTGTGATTAAATTGGCCCTTTGTGTACAATTAAATATATAGTCTTAAAAAAAAGTAAGGTATAGTTTGATCAGCTCGTAATAGGCGGGAAATGTTAGGCGAAAAGTAGATCCATGTTAAGAGTGCTATTTAGTTGGCCTGTCTGGTCTTTATTTTGTGTTTAAGAAAGTAGACAAAGTATATGACTTGAATTAATATTTGTGATGCTTCTGGCGAGATGTCACAAGAAAATTCTTAAAATAAAATATTTTGATATTAATCCGTGATGTTATAAAGCCCGCCGATTAAGAGCTGATCAAAGTATAAATGTACAGTTGTGTAGCAGCAATGCTCCAAAGTGCCCATCTCTTTTACCATGGCGTTTTAGTCAGACTGAATTAACTTTTTGTGGTTGTTCGCCACTCCTCTGAGTCCGTTTGACCTTTCCAGAACAGAGGTTATAGGCCTTGTCTAAGTGCACAACACAAGAATGGCACTGCTGGGGTTCGAACCCGCAACCTTTCCGATCATGAATCGGAACCCAAACCACTACTGTGCCCACTATCAAAAACTCCATAAGAACAGGTGAAGTCTATATCTGACTGAATGAAAAAGAAATCACTTCAACTGACTGCTGAAAGTACTGCCAAATGTCACAAATCAGCTTTAAAAATTATTTTTTTCTTCTAATTTACCCGTAATAAGCTGCACAAATAACTAGTTTTCAATGCTTTTCCACATAACACAAAATCAGCACAAAACTTAATTAATTTTAAATGACAACTTGCTACCCAATGCATTTCACTTCTTTTTTTGCAGACTGACTATAGAGCATAAGGCACCCAAATATAATATAATTTCCAACAACTCTTAATAATGGTGTGTTTAAAGTATGTATAATAAATTTAAATACACCAAATTGAGTTTTGGAATTTAATAACATTTGATAATAATAATAATACAGAAATATAATTTCTAGCTGATACTCCTCAATTATGATCCACATATCATCATCTTTAAGACAAAGTTGAAGAACATACAATACAGTATGGAATCTGATCATCACTTACAATACCCATATAGCAAGACAAATTTGTAATTCACCTTGCTAAAGTTTGCTCGGCTTATATAAGGCGGAAAAAATAAGACTCACATATTGATATAGAATGGCATGCACGTAGTTGGGCGTAATGCTGACGCTAGTCGTGCATTGCGTAATGTGGCTGGCGTACGCTTATGTGAATTTACGCGAGCGAGAGTTGGGACTTTATTGGCGCGCTTAGTAACAAAAGCCTAATAATTTCTGCCTTATATAAGCCAAACAAACTTTATGCAAGTCCCTCAACTTTGCACTTAAGGTTAGTAATATGCGGAAACTAGTGAATTTTGTACAGACTGTAGAATCCTCCTCCCTTCTTCTAGTTTCACACAAGTGAGCTTTATTTCATTAAATTACATTTTGCTTTATTGAAAGTTAACTCATGATGCTATTATAGCTCAATTAAATTTGGCAATTGCAAACTTTACCGGAATTCTGTAACATTACCTGTGCAATGGCATAAACAGTATAGAGTGAGGAGGCCTCACCCTTAACCCACCACCTGGAACTAACTGGCAATGTAAGTGTATATGAAAAAGATCACATTTCACCACTTGGATACCAAGTTTGCCCCCCTCCCGCTTTGAATTCAAAAGTCTAGTTACACAGCATGTTATGTCATGTGCCATATTATATAAGGCCTAAAAAAAATTGTTTGATTGGCGTAACCCGGCCGACCCTAAAAGTAGGCCCGATCCTGACTTGTTTTTTGTTATGTAACACAAAAATTAAAAGGGAATAAAATTAATAAATTAAAAAAAAAAAAAAGAAAAAATGTTCAAAGGCCTTTTGCAAATGCAATTTACACAATTTAGAGCTTTAAAAGTTAAAAAAAATCCCTACCTACCTACTTTAATTTTCTTTTCATTTTACGCCAATGAAACCAATTTTTTTAGGCCTAATAAAATCAAAGCATGTCGATCTGAGTGCCAGATAGCCTCTTTACCAATGCAGTTGAAATGGGAAGGTACATTGTACCAATATTTTTTTTTGCAACACCAGATATACAAATTAAGCAACAGCAACATATGAGTCCTAACAATGCAATGATTGGGCACCATTTTCTTTTAAAATAGGTATATAGGAGGGGGTTAGTAGATAGGAGAAGTGAGAAATAAATAAATTCAACTTGGAATACCCCAATATACAACTTGAAAGCCATATAGCTTACTCTTTAATATATATGTTGTTATTATGTCATTAAAAACACAAGGGGAACTTTTTACAAACAATTGCAAAATATACCCAAGCTGGCTCATAAATATTGGCAAATCATACAACCACTTGAAGTCTGACAGAATGACATTAAAATATCCATCTTGATTGGAAATTGACATTGACATGGATAACCATGAAATCCTCTTGGCACACCTGTATTGGATTATCCAAATATTTTATGGACAAGATGAGAATCTTATATTGAGTATATGAATCTGAAACAATTTCTTCTGCAACAGACTTTTTTTGTCTCGATGGCTGGTAGCTTTCCTGTATGTTTGGTAAACTTTCTAAATTACATGCTTTACTGGCTGGTTGGAAGTTCACCTGCTCAACAAGACTTCAGTGTGCTGTGTAGCTAAAAGTTCCCATCAGGCTGGTAATTTTGATTGCTAAGTACCTAATTAGCTGTTGCCAAATAAGACACATGGCCTAAAGTCTTTATGTCAACCTCGAGGCAATAAAGTAAAATCAAATTTTGTGATTTTCTCAAAAATTGCTCATTTTTGCACAAATCTGTTTTGCTAGTTGGATTGTGTTGTTTTCATCCTGAAAATGTATACTTTATTTTATTATCATTAAGTTTAGATATACAATATAAAAAAAACCAGTATTTAAATTACTGCCTCAAGGAAGGCATGCAGACTATAGTACCCAAGATCTGTGACGTGTCATCAATAAATAACATTCAACAGTAACCTTTTCTCCTGATAAAATAGTGACGTAAAGTGACTTTCCCAAGTGCACAACTCGTTGGCGCTGCAGGGATTTGAACCCTCCAAGCTACCTTGTTATTATGGGTCAAAAACCTTCAATGTTGCCCCACCTTGTCCTCATTAAGTATGAATAATTAACAAGGTTAAAATTTCCCCTCTGTTTGAAAATAATAGAAAGGAAAAAATGGAGTGATAGGATCGTGTTAACCCTTCCTTTGACAATGTATTCACTGAATATATTGTCCAAAACTCTGCATCATTTAAGTGAATGTATGAATGCGCTATATCATAATTAATTTGTCCCCACCCAACTTACAAGGTTCTGTTCATCATGCACAGAATTCACTCACTCAAAAACAAATGCAACTTGCATCACATCATATTTTATCATCTGTCAACAACAAAACTCTTCTTAATAATAACAATACCCGAGTTAGTATTAAAACATTTTTCAAAAAAAAAATTCTTGTATTTACACCACACCACTGAACATTTTCATCCAAGTGATATTACATAGTTGTGAACAAATATACCCCCATCCAGTACATACAATAAAACTAATATATATCAGGAGACAACTTAGTGCACTCGCTGTTTAGATTTGTGTATATAAAATTGAAGCCTTAGTAGCATTTGCAATCTGTACAGTTGTATTGTCTCTAGGCAAAAACAGTTATAATGCCAGCATAATTCTATTTACAAAATAAGAAACATATAATCGCCAGCAAAATACCATATATCAAATGCTGCTGTAAGGCGTCAAGGGGATGCGGCGTTAACCTCGCTTTGCAAAAAATTAAAGGTCTTCCAGTATTAATAAAGCTCAACTCAGTTTTGCGTTAACTCGTTTTGACTACTGATGTATGTGTTAGGCATGCGCTGGAGACTAGTCTCTATGCAGTGCTGCAAGGAACTTGAGTAGACTCTCTCTCAATCTCAATCATACTGTCTTTTTTTAATGTATAAAATTCGCAGAAGACAAGTTGATTTTTAGTTCTCCAATATTGCATACATCTATTTTGGTATAAATACCAAAATGCATCGGTTGATTCGAGAGGAACAACATCCAGATTCAGAACCAAAAATGGGGTAAAGGTTTGTGCTGTAGTTTGAAGATGACCACACGTCAAGTCTTGTAGGGTGCAAATTCCAGCTCGGCATCCAAATATGATAAGTATTATGTTGTCAGATTTCCAATAAAAACCAACCACCAAACCCCTGTATACAGGTTACGTAAAAACCACACAAACAAGAGCTAGTCTCACACCCATCCTCCTGTCAGTTTGTGAAACATTTCTTCATTAAGGGTTTGGTTAGAGTCTAATGACCTCATGGAGAGGAAAATGTAGCCCCCTATGAACTCATGGACTACCTTACAGTCAGCGCTATGACATGAGAATTGGATGTTTTCATCCTCCATCTGAACGAGGACCTCTTTGACTTCCCAGTTGACGTGCCATGCCGTCATGGTGCTGTATCTCCATGTCTTTTGTGAGTCTCCCGAGTTAACATCCATCTTGATCAGACGATTGTAGGCCACACCAAGAAGTTCCTGGAGGAGAAGCAAGGAGAACACAAAATTATACATGGATTGAAGAAAATTGCAAAATGGTATTTCATAAAAATGATATTTTGGTTTTTTGTTTGATTTTTGCTTTTATTATTGAACATTTCATGATCCTTTAATGATTGTACAGCTGGTATCAAGCCAGAAGAAACAACCTCCTCATTTTTGGAGTCTCGAAACAATGTAAGAATGGTGCAAGTAAGTACCTTTAAATTTTATTGTCACTCAATCTAGCATTCTCATGACAATTATGTTTCTTTGATTTCCACTTGATCAAATTACTCCAAAAACTATCAAATCTATAGAATAGTGATTATTGGATTAGCTTATGAATTTCTGCTTAATTGCTGCCAAACTTTTGTTTCAGATATTTGTTTGTTTGTTGTTGGTTTTTTTACTTTTGATACGGTTGGGTGTGCGTAATTGTGGGAAAACACAAAGCAGTCTAATCTCATCGTA
Organism: Amphiura filiformis; assembly: GCF_039555335.1. Taxonomy (NCBI): domain Eukaryota; kingdom Metazoa; phylum Echinodermata; class Ophiuroidea; order Amphilepidida; family Amphiuridae; genus Amphiura; species Amphiura filiformis. The sequence goes on along the minus strand of NC_092632.1, from coordinate 43,578,707 downwards.
ACATCATCCAAGCGGTTCATCTCTATTGAAAAGTGTATTCCCATGATTACACACTAACCCATACTGTAAAGTGGACTGCCATGATTGATTCATAAACTGAAGTAGTACAACTACTTACTACCACTAGCACAAACATCACACTAATACACAAAAACTCTTTGAAGATACTATTTTTTCTACTTGCTTAGTTTCCAAAGCAAGTACTTAAAGTTGGGATCTCACAAACTGATGTTAAAGTTCTGTTCTAACACCATCTATCACAACTTCCAAGAATATTTGACAGAACATTGTATGCTTCAAGCTAATCTCCAAGAGACGCATTTGTCACCAAAAGTCTAGTTTCACTAACTCTCACATCAAATGTCAAATTTCAACTTCTAAACTGTTCAAGCTTTTCTACAGTACGATACCAAATCTCCTACACTTTAGATAATTCAAGTGAAGTAATATATCTGTACAAAGTGGTTATTTAACTATTTGCTCACTAGTAATTTGGTTTGTCAAGCTGATACTAAATAAAGTGTACCACTCAAATCTCACTGGGTTTATTTCCCACAAGATCAAAATTGAAAGTATTCATCTGCACAAATGCACTTTTTCTCAACTTATACCACCACGCTGCATACCAACTGCAATTCCTTCATGGCCGCAAAATACCGTAATTAATAAGCTACTTTGTCGTGAGCTACCATCATAAACCCCCGCAAGATTTCAATCCATGCGTTTTAACATGTTAATCTCTTGGTGTTTTTACACGTTTTTAATTTGTTGTTCTAACTCGCACCTCTTTCCTGCAGTTGCTATGAATTTGACGACAAAGTAAGTGATTCCATACTCGGGCAGGGCCTGCCAGGCTTTGATGTAATTCCATTTGGCATCCATTAGTGACATCCTTTGTACGCTAGCATGGGCCTCTAATATCCTCGAAGCGATCTAATGTGAAAAGGAAAGAGACAAAAATGATGAAAAGTATAAAATAAGAACCACATAAGCTCTACCAGTTTGGTACTCAAAAGGTTATTTCCCCCGATACGATGATGGGATGAGATAGAATTTACCTAAAGGATGAGATGATACTATACGACAACCAGGTGAGGTGACCATGGATTGTGCTCGGAGGAGATAACCAGACAAAAACAATACAACCAATTTAGATGTGAAGCAATGTCATACATCGCATATATCTGGTTTCCTCCTTTTTTTGCACCAAGGTATTTTTCTACCAAAAGAAGTAGGTTGCTTCTCTTGTGGCAGTAAGGTCTAGTCGATGTTAAAGCTACAATGGTTTCACATTGTATTATTTGTCATTGTATTATACTATGATCAGCTTATAATAGGCGAGAATTATTCGGTTTTTGTTACTACATTAGTCAATAAAGTCCGCCCAGCTGTGTGTACACCATTCTATATCAATCCACAATGTTATGAGTCCCACCTATAACGAGCTGATCAGAGTATAGCTTGCTAGCTATGTAACAAATGGTTAATATCAAAATCACTGTCATTAAAAATCCTGAAATAACTCTATCAAAATCACTGTCATTAAAAATCCTGAAATAACTCTATTTTTAAATTCAATTAATAAATATTAATGCTATTTACGGTAATAGTTAAATATTTTAGGCAGACTATAGTGCTCAAACTTGGTTTTCTAAAATCTAACAAATCTTCACATAAACCACAAGGAACATTTTCAAGAAAATACTCTAATTTCTTCATATTGTAGAACTGAAAAAACTCATAATATTTGTTTCCAGGAAGTCATATAAGTAGTTCTCAAAAAAAAATTGATTCAACATCACAGCTTATTGCATCATTGAACAAAACCTGAAATGGTACACCATCCCTGCTCTGGGTTATTTTATCAAGTCACTGACAAATTTTCACTGTGATGCTAGACTTGAAGAGAAAAAAAAAAGAAAGTGTCCGTATAGATCAAGTCAACAACACAATATTATTGGCGCCATAAAGTAGCCGCCGGTCACGCTTCTAAGCTTCCTTAGCTGCGCCACGTAGCACACACAAGGCTACCTAGTTTTCATTAAGTGGAATTTCTCCAAACATCTTTAGCCATAGTAACGCATATAAAAGAACCAACCCATGCATGCATTCCGATACAATATCTCCCTACAGTAATGATTTCATATTTCTAGCCTGAAGGAAACTCTTGTTATAAGCGGAGGTATTCAGCCGCTTTAAGGGAAAAGGAAACTCAGTACCCGGTGCTGCCCCGCTATTCATCCCAGGCTAAGAGTGTGACCCATTATAGTCAACCCATCTCATAATGTGCAAGCCCATTGTACACCCTGGGGGAATACCACACAATGGTGACTCATACCTACTAACTCCTTACCCACTAACTGAAATTAATTTAATTAGTAAATTTCAGATTTTGTCATGAGTAAGTGACTGTAACTCTCAATACTGTGATTCGGAACATTTGTTTAAAATATATACAATGATGATTTTGTTTTAAATTAATTCCAAATATGCTTAAATATACACAAGCATCGTATACGCTAAATGGAAATTTATCTCCTGCTCACAGTTGTTCTTGAACCAAGTTTCATCATAAACGTTCACCTAAAACACACGACTTGTTAAAGTTGTGTTCTTAACTGGAAATCCCACAACAATTAGTCGCCTCATAAAAACATCCACTTCACACCTGTTCCTTCAATGGCTGACACTGGCCACATATCCTTAACATGTTATACGTAACCTTGACCAAATCCCTTAAGGACATGTGATCACTGGATTACCACTTCACTTAGGCCGCTAAGAGAACAGAAAAAACACTTTGCTTTGACACCGGAGAATAGTGGCCTATACCATCAAGAATCGATTTACAAGCTTACTTAAATCCATTACTTAAACCTGATCAACCGGTGAGCGAGTATGCACAAACGTGGACAAGTGGACAGACAATTACGATTTTGCTCATTTTGCCCAGCAAAATGGTAAACTGTCATCAATTATGGAGAATGGGAATGCATAATTAATCGCATTATTAACAATTGATTGATTTGGCTATCTGGAATTACAGCTTGCAACCGTTAAATACCACTGGTGAAGTTTGGTAGCCAAAGTTGTGACCCATAAACTTCTTGACCCCTTCTTGTCTTAAATTACCTTTGAACTCATCTCCCTTTCCTTTTAAAGTGTAGCCTCCAAAAAATATTTCCCATTCCGTCTTGAATTGGAGGATTTTATCATACTCTATTATTTAATTGTTTCTACCAAATGCCGATTATTATATGTCCGTAATTGTGTTCAGCACTATGGGTTAACATGATGAAATTCTAAAAGCAGAGGTGACTAAAAGGTTAACATTCAACTGAATGTCCTTGGAGGGCCAATTAATGCATGTGGGAGTTGCCCTGTGCTCTCAGAACATATCTAGGAATATTTAATGAAAAGTTGGATTTGTTTAATATTGCCGATTGATAAAGCAAATATTTGTTGAGATTTTTGGCAGGACAAGAGCAGACTATCAGCAAACATCTTGAGTTGAATCATTATTTCAAATCAATATGTTGGTAATTATGAAATTGATGCACAAATCAGATTTTCCAATAAAGACCATCAATGTTTGTCATTGGTACACATACAGTTAATATACGGCATAATAGAGAGGTTTGCTTGAGCAGACCTCAACTGCTCGGTCTGATTTCCATTGCATCGCAAATCCACTACTTCAATCACTAATTTCAAGTTATTTTCCCTATTGCAGTGCATATTTTCCCCCTAACACACTGTACTTATACAAAGTTCCCTCAATGATTTCTACAAACTTCTAGTTATCTAATGAAGAATATGTACAGACAAAACTGACCATTTGTGAAAAAAGAGGAAAATGCTTTTAAAAAAAAGAGGAAAATCTCAAATTGGGCTGAAAATAACAAATAATGCGTAAATTTCAGGAATAAAAAAAGAAAGAAAAGGAAATCAGCTTAAAAGAGGAAAAGTTTCAGGTCTGTAAATATATTTCCCAGCATATTTTTAAAAACCTATCAATTCGATCAATTCTAATTCAATCAAGCATTCCTTTGATAAGCTCTTTAGATAATTGCAATACTGGCCAATGATAAACTTCTGACCTCTCCAACCCAGCAACCTTTAGGACACAATATAATCTCTCCCCCTTAAATCCAGTGCATTACTCAAATTACAGGGGCACACACATGCACACAAACACATAGCTATCTGGCAGACCTCTCCTAGCCAACATAGAGATCTAATTATGACATAGCGATCTGCCCTCGGGGGTAAATACAAGGACCCATCTGACTCATCAGCCTACACCTCTGATATTAAGCAATTAGCGGCTTCTTACCCGAGCTAGCACAAATCATGTTTAAGAGCACTGCCCCGCAATGAGTAGCACTATCTATGCCCATCAATGTTGTGCTAATGACATCAAACCCCACGTAAAGGGCAATAGCAATAAGAAGCTGTAGATGGCCACCGTGTTACGATCATTCATCGATGATTTAATTGAGCGATTTATTTTTCGCCCCCTTGCTTCTGACATTTTGCTCTGCAATTGCTAAGCTTGAGTAACTATCAACTGTTAAGCATGTGTGAGTGGATGCATATGGGATCATTATTGGGTAATAAAAACTAATTGGCAATTCCTCACGTAGAGAATCCGCTTCCTCGTACCCTACATGTTATAAGACACGGGATGCATTTTACTCAACTTTATGACGCATCTTAAGTCCATTAGCCATCACCAAGTTCAATGTCCACACCATTGTAACCCTAATATATACTAGATACTGGGTTCAGGAGTGAAATGTGTTTAGAACTTGCAGTGCATCATGTGTGAGTGAAAAGCACCCCGGCCTTCCATTTGCAACCATAGGAGGGATGACTTAACAATCATTTCATGTAACTGCAAGGCAAGTGAAATAGAACCCTTGTGAGTCTTTACACTACAATTAACATCACTAAAATGGCCTCAAAAACTCTCAGAACTTAATTTCTCAGGATCTTTATGATATAACTGATCTACACAACATATCTTATTTAGGAAACCACTGCCAAACTGGTGATCAAAATTCACTGGGCAATGACACAAACAAATGCGGCGGTATTATAAAGGAACATAGAAACACTGGTCAACACTGAACACATGGTTAATGTATACAACATCAGCTGGGGCAGTTGGTGATCTATTTCTCCCTGTAACCTCTTCACACAAAATGTCACGATGATAGTTGGGGCTTATATCATAAAAGCAATTGCTATAATGTATTGAAAACATTTATTACATCACTATGCGATAAATGATCTAGTGGCTGCTACTCATATATATGCGAACAAAATCAGTTTGGTACCGACTGAAACTATGACTCTGCACAACCCCTGATTGCACATCGACACAATTTACAAACACAGCACTAGTTTCTAGTCCAAATGCTGTGTTTTCCTAGCATCATTACGTCAATAGATGCACTACTTAGTAGTATATATTGGATTGACGAGTCATCAATTCGAGACAGTTGACTTGTAATTGTCCACTAGAGACCCCCATCAATATTCATCGTTTGCTAGTCGCTACTTGACTTGATGACTTGATACAACTCTTATGTCATTCTCCATTAATTAGGTCATTTACCCTTTGGTCCAAGTCACTACATCTTGTAGCCATCACCGAGGTATCCAGTACCCGGTATTACCCCCTAGTGACTAGTCACCAATTAATCAATGCCTTTTGGGTCTCGTATCAGTACCCTCACAAATTGAATTTTAACATGTCGGGCTGTCGGGCATGTCACGAAGCGTATCGTGATACTGTCAATCACTCTCACAACCAACGTAACCCTAACAATGGTCCGAATCGCAAAATGCAATAAATGGTAATATCATGCTGCTGTTTTTCTCGTAACTGTGATCATAACAGCTGTAGTTTATTAAACGGCCCCCAACCCTCGTTCATCAATAAAACATCCCTCCTTTACGCCCTCTAGCAAGAATAAAGTATGGAGATATTAAATTGTTAGTTGACCTAGATATTATCAAGTCATCCATCTACTCTATGTATTCATGTCTCAATATTATACACAACCAATACGAACATGACTGCTTAAAGCATGCTAGCAGCTTCTGCGCACTTCCTAACTCATAGTACCCATCACATCAGGGGTACCCATCAACTATGTTCTGGTTGTTGTTTTGGGGTTTGTTTGTTTCTTTGTTGTTTTTTGGTTATTGCTTTTAAATGCTTTAAGGTTAGGCGACGGGAAAAAAACCCTGTTCTACATGCCCGACAGACCCAGAATTTGCGTTTTGGAGAATTTTTTTTTTAAATTTTGCTAGAATCATTTAAATCATTTTATTACTATCAAATTTGTTAATTTTAGCTGAAAATGTTTAGAAAATATGTTTGCAATCAGATTTTGGTGAAATTTTAGGGTAATTTAAGCCTCCAGAAAAAAAAACGCCCAACCGACTGACCCTAATTGATAGGTCCATCCGCCTGTGGAACAGGGTTCATTTTTTCGTTGACTTAAGGTAAAATTCACAACACGGTGGATTTACTTTTTTCAAGCGAGAATTCATATTATGGGCAGAATTACAAAACAGAACAAATCAATACATAAAATGGTCTCTTAATTAAAACCTGGAATACAAGGAGCAAAATGGCAAGGAATGAATAAGAATTAACATTCTGCCCAATGATGTGTGACTTCATGTCTACAAAACAACCCAGTCTTGCAAGTATTGCAGCCTCTAATAGACTATTATAGAGAATAAATTACGCCAATATAGACAGTTTATCCTATCAAAGAATCAAAATAGACGTATTATGGATGTGGATTCCGCTTGACACACTTTTATTGCATCAATTTAGGCCATCATTGAGGCTTGCTGTCAGCGTAAAACTATGTTACCGCTCAATGCCCACATTTATTCACTTCACAAACGCATTCCCACAGTGATTAACATTCTAACAAGACAAACACAAAAACATTTAACACGAATAGTGCTCACCTCCTTTGAATTCTGCCCATTGTGTGATTTCATTTCTACAAAACCAACCCAGTCTTGCAAGTATTTCAGCAACTAAGGCGAGGAAAAAAACCCTGTTCTACAGGTGGACGGACCTTTCAAGTAGGGTCAGTCGGTCAAGCATTTTTTTGTTTTTTTTTGTTTTGTTTTTAGGCTAAAATTACCCTAAGAATTTTTCCAAACATGTTTTCTAAACATTTTCAGCTTGGCCCCAAAATGACTGATTTTACATGATTTTAGCAATTAAAAAAAAATTCTCCAAAATGTAAATTCTGGGTCTGTAGGGCCCGTAGAATAATAGACTATCATAAAGAAATCCACACTTTTATTGCATCAATTTAGGCCATCATTCAAGCTCACTGTCAGTTGAAAACTGTATTACCATTCAATGCCCACACACCCCCACTTCACAAAAAGCATTCCAACAGTGATTAACATTCGAACAAGACACACAGAAACATTTCTAACATGACTATAGCTAGCAACTCACCTGCTTTGCTTTATGCTTTTTAAGGAAGCGATATGACACATAATCTTCCACCTTGATATCGGTATTCTCTGAGGTGATGGTGGGTGTATTAGCAACCTGTCTATGCTGCATACTAAGGAACGCTTTGATGCCTTGTACTTCACTATTATATGTACTGTCTGCCATAGTCTTGCCTTTTGATGCTAACCTGAATCCTGCCATCCAACGTGCATACTGATCCTCCTGAATAAACAAAAACATATAACATTCTTTGTGTAATAGATGTATATGTATATTAAAATGATTTTGATAAGAATTTTTTAGTTTTTCACTGCTTAATTTCCCTTCTGAATGCTACCAGGGTGATACTGGCTCCTAAATATCAATAGGGTTGATACGAGCGTAGATTCATGGATTCAGAACTCCTTTTTGAGGCATTTTCCAGCAAATAATTTTGCAATATTGGGTAAATATTTGGAGAATCACTATTTGTACCAAAGTTTCAAAAAGTAATGATCCTAGCATTTAGCTGTAGGTCCATGGACACTCCAAAACCGACAAAAATAAAGAACTTAATAAAGAGCAAAATGAAAAAAAAAACTTCCTTAAATTAAGTCATTTGAAATATCAACAGGATATTTAGCAAAGTAAACATCATCAGAACAAAAATAACATTACCAACAAATTGAACTTTCTTATCAGGTGAATTATGCTGACAAATTTGAGTTTGATTATTTCTGCAAAACCTTATTACTATCAGATATGTACGAAATGTACCTTTGTTTTGACCAAAAAAAATGCAGGAAAAGCTATTAACCAAAGTCAGGGCTCAATGCACTCCAAATTACCTTCCAGGCATATGAAGCACTACCAATCAATTTTCAAAACACAGAAAAGTACAATTGCATCTTCATGACTCACCGGCACAACTACTCACCTAGCTTTCATCATGTACCAATGTAAATTCCTAGAACACCGCCGTACTTTGTAACTCTTTATATCATCCATGACTTAATGCAATTGAAGCTTACGCAAGCAAGCCAAGGAACACGCAAGCATGCCAGTATACGAGTGTAGTTTATTAATCTCACAATGTCTACCATGCTATGTTACCTTTCCTTTGATTGCTAAATGTTGAGGAATACTTCTTCGTAATTGGACATGAAAGCAAACACGTAGCAATCCTAGAAACAATTCCATGAAATCATGTGACAATTCTTAGCAAACATATGAATTCATCAAGTTTCAGCAGAATTTGTCACTTATCTTTCCTGATGTATTATTTTGGTCTTCCTAATTTAGACAGTTATATATGAAAATCAAGCAAGCAAATGCTTGTTACTTTTGATCATATTTAGTGGATTTTCTTTCTACTTTTTTTTTTCTTTCTTCTTTTTTTTTTTGTGTCAACCTACCGTATCACATCTGAGTAAAATATCTTGGGCTCCTTCCGCAGACACCACTAGAAGCTTGATGCCATATTTCTCATTTGCTATGTTCACATCATGCGTCACTTCACATTCTACAATGAAAAAGACAGTTTCTTTAATTAGCAAAGTGCTTTAACCCTCATACAAAACCCTACACGTTTGGTGTCTTCCCTTCTGCAGGCAGGGCGGGCAACACATAGGGGCACCTCCAACCAAAAAAACCCCTCAGGGGCATTAGGGTTAATTAATTCAAAAGTTTAATTTATTGCACTTATCTTTTGTTTTCATTTTGAGTTCATATATCAAAGGAGTAACAGGTTTAGGGTCACCAAATACTTGTGCATCCATGTACAAGAATCCACAAATACAACGTCCCAGGGGTGATCATCTAATTAACCCAGGAGATGCGATCAGACAACATGACCACCTTATTCAAATAATGTCAGATGCTATCCAAACACACATGATATCAATGCTTAATTTATTGTCTTATTTACTTCCTCACTTCATTCATAACATTGCCAGAGTACTCTGCAGGGGTTAAGTGTTATTTTTCAGCACATTGAAATAACATAAGCTGATGTCGTTCAAGCAGGCTATGGTGTTTCTGCTCTATGAAGCATGCAATGAAATTCTGCAGGCTTTGTTCATCACAAAACTTGTAGATATACACAAACACCTTAATTGTTGATTAGAAACTGAACGGAAACTCTTTCAAATCAATCAAAACTCTCACATTCAAGAGAGGCTGTGTCAACATCAAAATGTGTTCATTATTTTGCAAAATGATGTGATTCTACAGGATTTTCTTTCATCACAAAACTTGTAGATATACACACAAAACACCTTACTTGTTGATTAGAAACTGAAGGAAAAATCTGTCAATCTTCTAAATGAGGTTATGTCAACATTAAAATGTATTCATTATTTTGCAAAATGACTCAAATTTTGACAAATTTATCACAATGGTTTACACCAAAGTATTCTTTGTTTCACATCAAGAGTTTATGCACCATATAATGGCATAAAATTACCATTTGGCAAGAAATCATTGTTTGCAAAATAGGCTATCATGACAAAACAAATATAAATATATTCAACAACTCTTCCTATACCTTTGTACAGGAGCCAACCGTTGTTAATCCGTGATGAATCCACAGTTCAGTAGCATATACGCGAACGCAAGGTTACGCGTACGCGTTACGCATAAGCGCATAAAATTCGTCATGCCTGGAAAATATGCTTAAACATGAACTCTTCAATGTTGGCGGTAGCAGCTAATATTACCGCTTTATTCTTTAGTTTTATTGCTGATATTAACAGAAAAATACCGCAATCTTTTTGTAAGGCTGAGTGGTAATGGCAAACGGACATTCGAATAAAAGAATCATGTGAATTAGACATCTTTAGCTTGTTTCGTTGTTGAAAGGATTCAATCATGTTTTCAAGCGTCCGGCGCGCGTCTGCGTGGTTTACTTGGCGAACTTGGCCTATTGAATCCCTAATTTGGTGCTCCATCACCCTGTTAATCAAAATTGCAAAAAGAGGTTTTGATTTTTTGCCTGAGACTGACCTTTTTGCCAATTAGGGGTTCATTTTCGGCCATATCGACATTTAGGGTCTCTTTTTTGCCATCAATGATACAAAAAGTGATGTTACGTCATTTCAAGGAAATAATCAATGCATTAGGGTAAAAATGTGAACAGTTATGCCATTTATTTGCAACCAGTTATGCCACTTAGTCACTTAGGGTCTTGAGGGTTGATTAACAAGCATGGCTAACACTTTTATATGAGTGACCCCTACCCCCATCACAACCTAATACACAAAAGTGTCTATACAGAGGGGGGACAAGTTGCAACAGATTTTATCTCTATTTAATACTTTTTTCACACCTCTTTATAACCTATAATTTCATACTTACTCCTCAAAATTTGACATTATTCATTAAGCACTTGGCAGCCATTTGTTACTGTATACTTACTGTTTAGATTAAACCGTGCCAACGGTAAGCCATGACTCTCTTCTTGACTCTTGTATTGAGTTAATGTTGTATCACGGAAGACAAAATAACCTCTTTTGAAACTCTTCAAAGTAATTTTCTTTGGCCTGTTGAAAAGAAGAGGGAGAAAACCGTACATTTAGTTGAGTATGCAGTGAGTGGGTAATCGTTTTGAAAACAAATTCAAATCAACGTAAGGTGTAAAAGATGAAAGGTGGTGATTAGAAAACAATATTTGATAACTAAGCGAGAGAGAAACAACCTGCATTTTGTTGAATTTGTTTGAGTGTGACATGAGGTTCAATACTAGTGCCCCATATTTTTTGTTTTTAATGCACCTCACAGCTGACTGATAAGTACAAATAAACAGTACAAACCAACCAAATTTAATATCTGTCATTTGACATAAAACAACATGCATGACTACTCTCTCGCTCTCTCCGCAGTCTGTAAATTGCTTTTATGAGAGCAAAAAATATACGAGTCTGCACAACTTTGTGCTCTCATGGATGTCTCTTAACCGTTGTTGCTCAAGCAAATAAGATACCTGGGAAGAAACTGTAAAAAGCTAATATGTGACCAACTCCAACAAAACCGAAACAAGTCGCCAGACATGATTTTGAGTTATAAGGCCTTTAAAGATGACATTCCCATAAAAAATGAAATTTTGAAATTCATGGTATTTGACTGTGGGACTAAGTGGACTTCCAAATCCTTGAAAGTACTTATTAAAAAGATGTTTATTAATCAATAAATAACAGTTGAACTATGATAATCCTTATTCAATCCTGTGTACAGCAGGAAACTAATTGGCCCATTACTCAGAATAGCAATTTGGCAAAAATATCAAGGTATCATTTACAAAATTGAAAAGTATTGATGCAGTTTATATAATTAATTTTGGTATCATTTTAAAGCTTATCGTCTAGTGCTTACAGTTTTATTCAAATCATGAAATGTCAAAAATGGGAGTTGTTCCTGGTATTGTCAGAGCGGATCACATATGCATACCATAGCATGGATCTCAAAACAGGCAAAATAACACAAAAACATAGCAATGATGTACGTGCTGACGGGAGGCGTAATGTCAACACCTGAAGTACCCGATAATCACAACAAGAACAAGAGTAACGGCAGCTTGTTGAGAGCACCCCACATGACAGCACTTAAGGTGTTCCTGACCCACATTTATCCGTTTTATTAACCATATCGAAGAACGCCAAGTGTTTGAACTCGACTCATCTTTTTTCTTGACATTCTAACCCTTCAGGGGAGTGCAACGATAAAATGCCAAAACATCATAAACTACAGAATACCGCATGAAATTTGTTGCTCGGTACTCGTCAATTTGGGATTTCACCAAAATCATGGAAATCCTTTAATAACAGTTGAACTATGATAATCCTTATTCAATCCTGTGTACAGCAGGAAACTAATTGGCCCATTACTCAGAATAGCAATTTGGCAAAAATATCAAGGTATCATTTACAAAATTGAAAAGTATTGATGCAGTTTATATAATTAATTTTGGTATCATTTTAAAGCTTATCGTCTAGTGCTTACAGTTTTATTCAAATCATGAAATGTCAAAAATGGGAGTTGTTCCTGGTATTGTCAGAGCGGATCACATATGCATACCATAGCATGGATCTCAAAACAGGCAAAATAACACAAAAACATAGCAATGATGTACGTGCTGACGGGAGGCGTAATGTCAACACCTGAAGTACCCGATAATCACAACAAGAACAAAAGTAACGGCAGCTTGTTGAGAGCACCCCACATGACAGCACTTAAGGTGTTCCTGACCCACATTTATCCGTTTTATTAACCATATCGAAGAACGCCAAGTGTTTGAACTCGACTCATCTTTTTCCTTGACATTCTAACCCTTCAGGGGAGTGCAACGATAAAATGCCAAAACATCATAAACTACAGAATACCGCATGAATTTGTTGCTCGGTACCCGTCAATTTGGGATTTCACCAAAATCATGGAAATCCTTTAATGTTGAACATTTGCTGGCTTGTATGTCAGTGATATGTGCTTTATCTTTTGTTTACCCAGGGCTATTCTTTCTGCCTAAGTGCCCATGTGAGATGAGCAATGGAGAGATAGTCACGATCTGAAATCTAGCAGAGTTAATTGAATGTGCATAATAGCATTTAGCACATCGCTTAACCCTACAGGGGAAAATGCACTGTTTACTTTCTGAAAAAGATGCTCCTCACAGGGCTGTTTAATTATGTTAATCGGCGCTGAAAATTGGATTCTGTAAGTCGCAAACTTCCAACTAAAATGATCTTAATAGACATGGCACTTTAGACTCCTAATTCAAGAACTGGAGATGCAAAATAATTCATAATAACTAACTTTAATCAGCTTTTGACTATTCCAAGTCTTAAATTTGATTGCACAAATCGGGATTAGAAACTGATGCATATCGACAAGGTGTAATTTTGTGAATTAAACATGAGCATCGGTGTGACAACCGGAGTAGTAGAATGCAAAAAGCTTTCTTAAAAATCTTGAGCCATTCTGCTTGATGAATACAAACTTCACAAATTTGTAATTTCTGTCAAGAATGTACCGACTGTAAACACATTGGTCTACTTGAAGGTGCTGGATTAAATTTGTCTGTGTTCATGGCATTTTGTATGTATGACGTCAATTTGATGTCATATGAGCCTGCTGATTAGGCACATTAATGACATCAGATTGACATCACGCATGTATGAGGACAGGACGGTAATCCTATGAAGGATCAATCATACCAACACTTATACCTGGGCTATTCCAGTTGATATCCATACACCCCCTATGGAAGACATGACCTTACTCTGCCACACAAGGAGTGTGAATTTCAAATAGAGTCACCCATTCAGGTAACCACGTTTGAAATGCACACTCCCTATGTGGAAGATTAAGGTCATGTCTTCCATAGGGGGTGTATGGATTTCAACTGAAATTGCCCATTATTTTGAGCTGCTAACCAGTGCTCTATAACCTATGACAATAGAGCTTTATTTTAAATAATACAAGAGGCTTGATATGAGACATTCACATCAAACACATACAACCAACTTGAAATGGTTAATGAGAAGTAAAGTAATAAGTTTAAAAGAACAGCATGACAAACATCCTGCATTTGATGCACTACACACCACCACAACACCAGACTCCCTCCCGCAAGGAAGAACAGTTTTGAGGTCAAGAGTTTTTTCGGCATATCCTGGTATTTTTATAGGATTTATTACACGCTCAGCCTGCAAACAACACTATACAATGTTCCATAAAGGATGGATCCTCTTGTTATTATGTCCTCAACACCTGTGGTGTGCGCATGCCCTCATTAGGGTTACACATGATATTATCTAGGTTTACTATGCAGGCAGGTTTCAAGGAAAGGGCTATTCTTTACGACAATGATTAAGAATGTTTTTATACTGTTTATGGAGCTAAGATACCTCAGATTATGAGTGTATACAGGTAAAATGCAGTTTTGCAAGACACAACACCTTATGGACACGCACATGCATATATGCACATAAGCAATTCTTTAAACTCATTTGTATTAACAAATTGCCATTATTCCCATTCCCTTCTCTCAAGTCTTAAACACAAAAAACTTAATGTGGGTATTAGCATTGGTCCATTGCTGATGTGACAGACTGTCCATGGTACTAACCAATAGCAAGGCCGTTGTGATCCAAGGAACAGAGCCAGTTCTTGTAGGTATGTGTGCATGCCTACAAACCCTTCCCATACACACATCACTTTGACTGCTCAGTGCCAAAAGTGGGTAAGTGCAATAAGCTATTGCACTTACCCACTTCTGGCACTGAGCAGTCGATTTGCTTGCAATTTACTGAAGACAATATTCTGTTTACTTCTTCTACAATAAAGATGTAATAACCTGTTCCCAGTATATAATGGTTATTTTATATTCACCATCTCATCTTGCTCTACTCAATTCAAAATCCCACTAACTTTATTTTATAGGGACAGGGATACAAAGTTACCACAGCACAAATCAACCAGCGTTCCTATAAATCGCTGTGATTAAGCCATTGCTTTGTCATCATAAAGTGTCTAGTTCCTTCCATCAGTAAAATTTGTTGCCACCAAACATCAACTGCCTGTTGTGAGCGAGAGAGGAAGTCCGCAGCCATAAACCCTGATAACAAAACCAGGTTGTGAACACTGGATAGCTGGGATCAGGTTTCCTGTTAGTGATAGCTATAACGGCGTGCCTCAAACATAATAAGAATAATAAAGGCCCGACTATGAGTCCCATGAACAATACTGCACGGATATCAGAATGGATTACATGTTCCTGTATTGTACTTCACATTTAGCCAAACATCATGTGCACTGAAAACACCATTAAAGGTATAATGTCATTCTTGCACTGATTTTCAGTAAGTCAAACCTTTTACCATGTAATTCATACATTAAGAGCTTAGCAGGAAAGGAAGAAAAATGTGCAACAAGTTGGTATGCATTTGCAAAATACGAAGTGAAGATTCTATGATCAACTACTGGTAATAACTAGTTGCCAACAGTTAGAAGCAGATACCAACAATACCTAAGTTTATGGCTTGATGGTTCTGTCAAGACACTCAAAGTACTGCTTCAATTTTGAAGCAAACCCTAACAATATGACAGATTTTTGGTTATTTTCCAACCACGTGTTAACTGTTCTGATAATTTTGACTATGTCGAATATACTCAGATCATAAATGAAAGGGCTATGTTTTGCTGAAGTAACTTAAAATGCTGATCGTTTTGAGCTTGAATTCAAATTTGAGATCATTGGAATGAACTATAGTGCATTGAATTTGTTGTTGTTGTTTTTTTGCAAAAGTAGTTTGTTTTGTAATGGTAGCCAAAAATAACTTTCATTTCATTTTTATTTACACAAATTGGCTAGGTTGTATAAGTCACAGGAAATGAAAAGTATTTTCTGTAACTAATAAAATCTACAAGACGGGGGTGTGATATCACTGATTCTGACAAATTATTGCTTTTTGCTTCCTTGCCTTTGCCCTGACTCTCAATATAAGAGAAAAGTGACATAAATAGGTTTCTAAAAAAAGAATAAAATACACCTAGGTCAAATGGAGTGACAAACACTTGAGTTTCTATTACTTCTATGAATGTCCACATTTCCTTGATTGCTAATGGCTTAAGACCTGTCCACTCCCCATTTAAATTATTACTTTTATTCCATTTGCACGTTTCTTCCTCACTGTGAAATTGGCCTCAATCAGCGTTCAGGAGTGGCAATAACTGATTGACCATCAACAAGATCTGAGGTATCTGCCCTATCACTTTATTACAAAATGCACTTTCCAGCATTTCGAGCTCACAATGTCCAGAGAAAAGTGACCACTGGTGGAATTGTTCCTTAAGGCAGTAACGTGCTAACGTGGTTAAATGTCCTTTAGGGCGAAACAGCGACTTGGACCACTATAGAATAAGGAGACCATTTTGCATAATTGATTGATCCATACTTGTTTGCCTCAGTGTGTATTTTTATTAGACTAGCTAAAAGGTTTCGTCAAGACACACAATGATGACACTGGAATAAAAAACCAAAAGGACTCTGGCTATTTACAAATAAATAAGGCAACAAACAAAATTGTCAACTTAAAAACTAATGAAATTCCGTTTAAGTCCTTCTTATGAGGATGTGCATTCACAGGTTGAGTTGTTGTTATTTACATGCAACACTGAGCCCGATTGTTTACATGAACTACATCATGCAGGTCATTCTGTGATATGTATTTATGGTATGTGTGTTTGTACACGACTGCCATGGGCCATTGGTTTACATCATTGGTCCACTTGTCATAAATACACAAATATGTAGTGACTAGTGGAGCACATAAGATTCAAAGCGAGTACATTGAGAACCACCAATATACAACTATGGTACGTGCACAATGTCATGTAAACCCAACTCATTATCTATAGAGGGTATTATTGTATGTAAACACAAATAATGTGTTTGTTAGTACACAACGACTGGCATTTACACCTTGCCAATCAGCAACAGTGTGGTGTTTTCTGTATTGTTTTTTGTGTTGTCTGCAAACATTTGCAGTGAGGGACCTAATTAAAGGTACAACCAAGAACCTCGGCATTAAACTATGTAGTCACTCAGTTGAATTTTCACATAGCAGTACATGTATAATTCTACACAGACAATATAGATAACTGGCACACATGTATTTGTACTGTTATTGCAGAATAATCTATATCAGCTTGTACCGCAGACATGTTATATCGATAATGAGGGCAAACATCAAGGGATGCTACTAATCAAGAGAACATTGTCTCACATACAAACCTAACAAAGATCCACAAGTCAAAAACTAATGATTCCGTTGACTCATAAGTGATCAGATCTGTTACCATTTGACTCATTCAGCACATAGCAGTATACATTTCAGTGTAGAGTTTGCCTCACACCACCGGATTCACAACATACGTGCAATATTTGTCAACTACACAATGTTTCATTCATGAAGACAACCACCGTCTGGTGTACGTAATCAGTCACAGGTGTCGACTTAAGTCGTGAAAAAACAAGCCAGAATATCCACCCTGCTGTTCTGTGCTTCTGTTACTGAAAAACCCTTAGGCAGTATTACAAAGCCATGATTACTTGTACACAATTTATAGTAACTAAGACCTCTAATTTGTTCATCAGCGATAACAATGGGGTAAATTGACTTTGTTTTGATAGTTTTGGTTCCATTCGGGAAGTGTTGATTTGAGAACAAGTTAAAGTAGCTGAAAATTCATTTACTGGTAAGCAGATATTTTGATTTGGTTTAGTTTCTATCTGAAAATGTACAATTTTCAGTCAGCCTGCCATGTAATAACAACAAAAATTGTGAGCTTGGTACTTACTTCAGAAATCTCAAGTAATCTTGTAATTCTGGAACTGTTGTGATGTCCGTCTGTTAAAAGAAAAAGAGTCACACAAAAACATGACTATTTAACAGTTCAATATTTTCAAGTTTACACCCTGCAGGGATTCTTTCTACCGCACATTTTGTCTACAACTTTGTCACGATCACAATTTGCTATTAAAGAGAAACTTCCGATGTGAACTGATCAAAATAAAACGATATTTCCTTCTTCAGATAAATTACCTACAAGTGCCTGTCTTCCCAATTTATTGACTGAAATTACTTGGAGAACGGAAGGTAAAGTAAGCCAGTGATCCATGAAGAGCTATGAACAACACAATTGCCTTTAGCATTTGTGTAATACACCTCTCAAATTACCCCAGCGATCCAAATGATGGCATAAATAATCTATTCCGCATCATTGAGAGTTTTCCGATTTTACATCTTGACCTTGATCAAGTTCATTCTCCTTTACGTTAAATTCTCCCCGTACATTTTTAGAATAAAAAATTCTCAAACTGAAAGTAAGCAAATACGATTGAATCATCCAAAACGATGCATTGGAAAACCAATTCCCCGATGACGGAATCCGACTACCAATCCTGAAGCATTTAAGCATTGACTGTAGTTGTGCCGAATTAATCATGGGAATAGCAAATGGAGATATAATATCACTTTGCCTTATCATAGGAATTCGGTTTAACAAGAGACACCATCTGATGACTTTCATTGGAATGGAGATTCACAGGGGTACATAATATACACCAAAATTGAGCAGGCACTAGAATTGCACTCAGGGAAAAATACCGGTTTGTTGAAAGGTGTGACGGGAACATTTCCCATGATTTATTTCATAACATAAGCATGATATAGATGGTTACTACCTGGCAAATACAGATACAGAGTAGCACCTTACTGATTGCATCAATAATGTGCCATGCTATGTCCTGTTTATATTCAAATGTATATTTTGTTAACCCATGGTATTCATAATTTTTAAAACATAAACAAAAGCATTTTTAATGTTATACATTTGTTGGTGCCGGTCACAGATTCCTATGGATGGTACTAGTTGACAATTTGAGGAGGAAATAGGATGCTAGTACATGGCAATTTGCATACCAATCTTGTGAAATGAGGCCTGATGAGACCTTTCAGGTTGAATCATTTCTTTACTCACATGTCCAGCTTCTATTGTTGACCCTTCTAATGATGCTTGTAAGTTGGTTAGTGCTTGATCAATGTCATCTTTTCCCCCATCTGGTGAGTCTGTTGATTGTTGAGGAAGATCTGCTTGTAAATTAACTTGCATCTGTAAAGAGATACAAAGAAGGAAACAAAATGGTGACTTTCAGGATCTTGAAATTGAGTTCATACATTACAGAAGTTTAAGCAAGGGAAACTGGTAAGAATCACATTCAGAAAAGAAGAACAGAAAGATGTAGCACCCAACAGTAACCAATTATATATCTTCTTTTTTTCACCTTTTTTTTTTTTTTTTGCTATCTTTATTATTTTTGCCAACTTTATTATTTATGACAATTTTGTTGTTTTTTACCTCATTCAAAGATTTGATCAAATTAAACTTCTACATCATTTCACACACAAGTTACCAGGAGCCACAAGTCTTCCAACTTGAGAACATAAACAAGTTTTGATTCACACCATCTCAACACTAAGAATACATCTCTGACCTCCTTACCAAGTTATCCAAACAGAGGTTCCATCTTTTCTCTCTCACTACAAATACAACTTCTTACTCACTCATTTTCAACACACTTACTCTTAGACAAAATTGCTATGCCTTAATAGTTCACATTGTAATCTCAATTCACTTGTTTGTCAAAAACAAAGGATAATTGCAATGGTAACATAGAACGTAAATGGCCTCTGAGTCCTTCCCGATATCATTTTTGCATTCTTAACCTCCCCTACATACTATCTTCACTACATTTCTGTTTTGCTCTTGTGTTCATAAGATCCTAGCCTACATATTGGGCTATTCTAGTTGAAATCCATAACCCCCTATGGAAGACAAGATCTTATTCTTCCACATTGTGGTGTAAGGATTTCAACTGAAATAGCCTCTTTTAACAAGAGACCTGTTGTAAAGAGGACACATTATTTGATCATATCTCCATGGTTCTGTTATTACAGTTCAAACAAGAATTACAAATTTCATATATTGTACTCCCACTTCAATTTCATGTGGGACAAGATTGTTATGATATCATCATACAAGCAGGTCGCTATGCATTCTCTCAAAAAGACTCACAAAATATCATAATGAAGTTCAAAACTTAGAAACATGTGATCTTCCTTGTAAAATTTCCCTGTTGCTTCCCTTGGAGGGCATTTTTTTAAGATCAATTCACTCATTTTGATTAGGTATCATGGTCCTATACATTGTACATGTATACATCAAAAGCAACATGTCAGTTTCTGCAAGATATTGCGCACAAACCCTATTCTCTTCTGCATCCCTTGAACAATACAAGACGGTGATATTTAATTACAACAATGCACCTGTTAATACATGTTGGCTTACAACAATAGCGCTACATGAATAAGTACTTGACTTGACAAGGCAGATCGCAATTGTGCAATGATGTTGAAAACACGAACATGGCTTAAGAAATCAACCCACTTATGTTTGGGTACCTGGCATAAAGTCAGGGTTGCCAAATCCGTGATTTGGTAGCCCAATTGGGCGACTTTTGAAGATTTTTCCAGCAACTTTTGACAATTAAACCAATGGTTAAGAAAAAAATTGGGCGACTTTTCAACATTGGCTCCCGCGCCTTCCGATAGTTTCCTGCCCCATAGAAAGCAATGGTAAAGAGAAAAATTGGGCGACTTTTCGATGACATGACCTGCAATTTGGGCTGAATTTTTTTGACAACCCTGCATAAAGTGTGTGGGAGTTAACCCATGTGGTGGTTGTTTTATTTTGGTTCATTATGTTGGTAAGCTTTTCACTTTTACCTATAGATATCCTTTATCCATTTACATATTCACTTCAAATATTATGCATAAAAAACAGTCATGTTTTCGCCTTTACGTCAATCTTTCGATATATCCAATTTACCCTATCATATATCCATTTGCTGTGGGACAATGGCAGCACCATTTGTTGGTTTCAATCTTATGATAAGCACCTGACTATGAGCACATACTTGTTTGTGATTTTAAAAGCTGCCATTCTTGCAATAAAAATATCATGTTTTTCTTCTATATTCAGTTATTCACTCCATGTTGGCAAATAAAACATCAGCTGGACCCAATAAATCAGAACTATTATTGTTCTTGAAAAGCTATTGCAATTGCATTCAATTTCTAAATTTTTAGTCTGAATTACAGTAATTGATATTTTTACATATCAGGAGAAATGGTTATACAGCATCTTTTAAAGCTATGCAGAAACATCAAATATCACATCGATGCCATTTGTGTTTGAAGTGTAATTAATTCCTCTTCATTTATTTACACTACAGCTGCAATTACACACACAAAGTAAAATATTAACTACAAACGTCATGCATTTGTTACTTTCTTAATAGTGCATTGTTTTGGAACCATCGTTTTCTTACGTATGCATGCACAAAAGGTGTGAAGCGTGACATAGGACATAGTTCCCTCAACTGGATGGTTTTACCAACTGTAGATAGGTCACGATCAACTCTTCATGGATGAATCCAAGCTTGTCACTGTTAATTACATTTGATTACATTCACATAATACCATGAAAACACAGGCGTTGGGCTATTCCATTTAAAATCCATACTACCTCTGTAGAAGATTTTAAAAATATGTTCCACAGGGGGAGTATGAATTTCAAATAGAATTAGCACATTAGGCAGCTCCATTTGAATTTCATGCACCCTCTGATTAAGATTCAACCTGAATCTTCCACAGAGGGAAGGTGAGTTTCAATGGAGCTGCCTAATGAGTTCATTCTATTTAAAATTCATCTCCCCCTGTGAAACACAATTCCAAAATCTTCCACAGAGGTAGTGTGGATTTTAAATGGAACAGCCCACTGAGATTCTCATCACCCATAGGAAAACCGGTCTCTTCCCAATCTGTGGGTTTTGACCAAGCATTGAACCATACTGACAACTGGAAAATACATTTTGATCAGCATACATTAATGTTCCGGAATCTTGAGTGTGTTATTGACCATGAACATTGTCATTCTGACAATTCTGAAAAGGCTGGTTAAGCCATGAATAATATCATTGTAGGATGATAATTATATTAATGGTGTTCAATCATTTGATGGTTAGAATAGTTGACTTGTAAATATTAAAATGGTAAAAAAAAAATCAACATCATCTTAATTCAGTACACGCTTTATAGATAATTTTCAATTTAGAAGTTTAAAAGCCATGCTCCAGGATTCATAAACTAAGTAGTCCTACTATTCAAGCCTTTCCTTTCTTTCAGTAAACCGTAGATGCACAAGTGTACCACTGAACTCAGGCTGAGCTATACGGTTCTCAGTGCTTTGACATTGAATGTCACATTCCTCTATATAACATTCCACAAACTTTTGTCATGATGAGCCACAGTTGCCTAAAAATGAGTGGGTTTAACACATCATAATATGGTTGATGATCGATCAAGTATGTGATATTTTAATTGGAATATGACAACTGTAGTACAAATATAATTTTCTTTAACTGGAATTTTTTTTTTGCTTGGCTACAAGCCAAGCAATATTATCATTCGTTTGCGACCTCGGCCTTTGACCTGAAGTAGGAAACTAGTCTTGTTAACATGCATTGCTTCATCCTCAGTAATAAGCCTAATTTACATGGAGACTCTATTGCTTGAAATTTAGTTCCAGCAAGGGAGAGTCCCCGTGTATATTGGTAATTTTGCCAGGCAATGCTCCTGGACCTCTGACCTTTCATAGTTTCCTCAAAATAGAACCGGGGCTATTTTTTCAGGACAGTATACACTCTCCAGAGAGTTTTCTCTGGTATGTTGATGACATATGCACACTTTTGTTATGTATTTACCTGGTTATGGTTTTATAGGTCACATAGGGGGCCCCAGATATAGTTGATTGAGGTCATAATTGCTGGACTCTATGTCCCCATGTAAATTGCATCGCCAGGGCAAGTAATCCATCAAAATAAAATTTATGGTTATTATGTAGGCAAGGGTAAAGTCCCCATGTAAATTAGGCTTTTAAAACAATGTTGTAGGATAATGCTCAAAATTTAAGTTGTGGATTTGCAGGAGGCTAAAGAGTAGCCGCATTCCCCTATGACTCAATTCATTTAGCTATATATTCAGCAGTGAACTCTTTGACTTGACCATGTTAACCCAGGGATGAAATAGCAACCTCCCAGATAACCTGGTTTCCCTCACAAAGCAGTGCTCAGTAGTGATTGTTTTTTAACCTGGAGGATGATGAGTTTTAATGACTGTTGACAGGTGTAACATGGAACTTGCTTCCGTTTCCAAGATAAATTTAACCAAATTATTATATTGTCCTTGGACATGGAACAATTGACCAAGAACAATTTTGGTGGTTAATGAACTTTCGGATCACAGTATACATGGTATTATAAGAGAGTGTAATATCACAGTCTATTCATGTGTTTTACTTCCATGGACTATGTTACTGCGAAATTCTTGATTTAATGTAGTGTTTGTCAGTCATGTTTGACGTTTGGGAGAAACTACCGTTTTATAGGTAGGTGGGTATTTAGGTTGTGGGTTGGTAGTAGATTGTATACATGTAGGTATAGGTTTAAGGTACATTGTATTTCATAGCACAGACCATCTATATTGTCTATGTTTATAGGTAGGTATATATGGCCTATAGGTAGGAAGGTAATAATGCATAGGTCAGGTACTCCTAGATGGTAGATGCTGTTGGAGCAGGTGTGTAAAGGGCCAGTGCTGACTTGGACTGATTGGATCAGATCGTTTCACATAGGCCTACTGCAATAGGCCTATGAGTTCCTGTAGTGTAGTATGTTCTTTGTATTTATTGTTTGATATAATTATTTCATTTAGTTTGGGTATTCCAAGGCCAAGCTTTAGAACAATTCACTCATTTTGATTAGGTATCATGGTCCTATACATTGTACATGTATACATCAAAAGCAACATGTCAGTTTCTGCAAGATATTGCACAAACCCTATTCTCTTCTGCATCCCTTGAACAATACAAGACGATGATATTTAATTACAGCAATGCACCTGTTAATACATGTTGGCTTACAACAATAGTGCTACATGAATAAGTACTTGACTTGACAAGGCAGATCGCAATTGTGCAATCATGTTGAAAACACGAACATGGCTTAAGAAATCAACCCACTTATGTTTGGGTACCTGGCATAAAGTCAGGGTTGCCAAATCCGCGATTTGGTAGCCCAATTGGGCGACTTTTGAAGATTTTTACAGCAACTTTTGACAATTTCCTGTCCCATAGAAACCAATGGTTAAGAAAAAAATTGGGCGACTTTTCAACATTGGCTCCCGCGCCTTCCGATAGTTTCCTGCCCTGTAGAAAGCAATGGTAAAGTAAAAAATGGGTGACTTTTCGATGATTTTACCTGCGATTTGGGCTGAAATTTTTTGGCAACCCTGCATAAAGTGTGTGGGAGTTAACCCATGTGGTGGTGGTTTTATTTTGTTCATTATGTTGGTAAGCTTTTCACTTTTCCCTATATCCTTTATCCATTTACATATTCACTACAAATATTATGCACAAAAAACAGTCATGTTTTCACCTTTATGTCAATCTTTCGATATATCCAATTTACCCTATCATATATCCATTTGCTGTGGGACAATGGCAGCACCATTTGTTGGTTTCAATCTTATGATAAGCACCTGACTATGTGCACATACTTGTTTGTGATTTTAAAAGCTGAGATTCTTGAAATAAAAATATCATGTTTTTCTTCTATAGATATTCAGTTATTCACTCCATGTTGGCAAATAAAACATCAGCTGGACCCAATAAATCAGAACTATTATTGTTCTTGAAAAGCTATTGCAATTGCATTCAATTTCTAAATTTTTAGTCTGAATTACAGTAATTGATATTTTCACATATCAGGAGAAATGGTTATACAGCATCTTTTAAAGCTAGGCAGAAACATCAAATATCACATCGATGCCATTTGTGTTTGAAGTGTAATTAATTCCTCTTCATTTATTTACACTACAGCTGCAATTACACACACAAAGTAAAATATTAACTACAAACGTCATGCATTTGTTACTTTCTTAATAGTGCGTTGTTTTGGAACCATCGTTTTCTTACGTATGCATGCACAAAAGGTGTGAAGCGTGACATAGGACATAGTTCCCTCGACTGGATGGTTTTACCAACTGTAGATAGGTCACGATCAACTCTTCATGGATGAATCCAAGCTTGTCACTGTTAATTACATTTGATTACATTCACATAATACCATGAAAACACAGGCGTTGGGCTATTCCATTTAAAATCCATACTACCTCTGTAGAAGATTTTAAAAATATGTTCCACAGGGGGAGCATGAATTTCAAATAGAATTAGCACATTAGGCAACTCCATTTGAATTTCATGCACCCTCTGATTCAGATTCAACCTGAATCTTCCACAGAGGGAAGGCGAGTTTCAATGGAGCTGCCTAATGAGTTCATTCCATTTAAAATTCATACTCCCCCTGTGAAACACAATTCCAAAATCTTCCACAGAGGTAGTGTGGATTTTAAATGGAACAGCCCACTGAGATTCTCATCACCCATAGGAAAACCGGTCTCTTCCCAATCTGTGGGTTTTGACCAAGCATTGAACCATACTGACAACTGGAAAATACATTTTGATCAGCATACATTAATGTTCCGGAATCTTGAGTGTGTTATTGACCATGAACATTGTCATTCTGACACAATTGTCATTCTGAAAAGGCTGGTTATGCCATGAATAATATCATTTGTAGGATGATAATTAATGGTGTTCAATCCTTTGATGGTTAGAATACAGTCCAACCTCTCTTATCCGGACCTCTTTTATGGATCTCTCTGTTACCCGGATGTGAAATCTTCAGAGGGAAATATGTTTTTGATGATTTACCACAGGTAATTCCATGCTCTGAATGCTTAGAATGACATCTATATGTGTTGCAAAAAGCACTCTAAAGCCATCTTTTAGTGTTATTTCACCATGTTTAAACAATCTTTTGTTGTCACCATTTCAGTACTTGGGACAGGGAAAGCAGAATTACATGTAATTCACTTATCCGGATTTGTCACTTATCCGGACAATGCTTGGTCCCATCATGGCCGGATAAGAGAGGTTGGACTGTAGTTGGCTTGTAAATATTTAAATGGTAAAAAAAATCAACATCATCTTAATTCAGTACACGCTTTATAGATAATTTTCAATTTAGAAGTTTAAAAGCCATGCTCCAGGATTCATAAACTAAGTAGTCCTACTATTCAAGCCTTTCCTTTCTTTCAGTAAACCGTAGATGCACAAGTGTACCACTGAACTCAGGCTGAGCTATACGGTTCTCAGTGCTTTGACATTGAATGTCACATTCCTCTATATAACATTCCACAAACTTTTGTCATGATGAGCCACAGTTGCCTAAAAATGAGTGGGTTTAACACATCATAATATGGTTGATGATCGATCAAGTATGTGATATTTTAATTGGAATATGACAACTGTAGTACAAATATAATTTTCTTTAACTGGAATTTTTTTTTTTTTTTCATTTAAGTGTATGTCGTTACCAATGAAATGGACCTTGATTTTTTGCAGTCAAATTAGGTATATGCCAAAGGTGAGCCACTTATTTGCACTCAAGTCACAAGAGAGGCCATGCATCAGTTGGACTACTAGAAAGCTAGGCTTCAAATTGAATGTCATTGGCTTCTGTGTATCCTCTCTACGTGGATGGTCATTATCTCTAAATGCAATTTATTCTTTAATCGCTAAGTCAACAAAACCCAACAGTCGACGAAAGAGCATATGCCATTCATTCTGCCTACTTCATCACGTTCCATCAAATATTGGCTATACCATTCCTAAAAACATTCAGGGCGGGATATATTTTAAACTCCTCTGTATAACCAGAGAATATGGCTTTTCTCATCTTCTATGGTTTAAATATAACTCCATCCATTTTTATTCATTTTGTTCAAATGGTTAATGTTGCATGTTGCTGTTATTCCTTTGACAATTTCACAACATACATACATGTATCAGCAGGAAGGGATGGACTCGCTACTGCTGACAACACACACCCTCTACCTCAACACTGTCTCATCTCTCTTTCGGTCTTTTTCCTCACTTCATTTCTTTGGCTTACACTACCTATATTTCAATCTTTTCACCGACAACTTGAATGCTTCTGCTTTCTTGATATCATCATCACTTCTGCTTTTCTTAAATCCACACCATATTTTCACTTGAAGCTACTTCAACAGTGGCCAGCTAGGTACTAATCAATTCAAAAATGCAATACTGATAATCTACATGGCTAATACTGAAGCTCATTTCTCATTATCAATTCCGCTTTAATCACGACAATACAATGTCATCAACTCCAAAACAAATATGTATTCGAATCTCTAGTCTATACCACTGACATTACCCAATGGAGCACATTCTACCACTAGTGTGATTTATATCTACAGTCATGTACCACTGCCTTGCTAACGAGCTACGAATTGGCAAGAAAAACAGATCGCTACATAGTAGTAACATTGGGCTATTCCATTTAATATCCACACTACCCCTGTGGAAGATTCCACACTACCCCTGTGAAAGATTTTGGAAATATCTTCCACAGGGGGAGTATGAATTTCAAATGGAATGAACACCTTAGCAGCTCCATTTGAAACTCACTCTCCCTCAGGGAAGATTCAGGTTGAATCTTTCTCAGAGGGTGTATGAAATTCAAATGGAGCTGCCTAATTAATGTGTTCATTCCATTTGAAATTCATACTCCCCCTGTGGCAGATATTTCCAAAATCTTCCACAGGGGTAGTGTGGATATTAAATGGAATGGCCCATTGTATCACGGGTCTAGACTTAATATAATTAACATTTACCTACCAGCAGATTTCTGTTCTCAAAAGTTAAATGTCATATTTCGATAATAATGCACGATGATAGACTGCATTATTTTGTAGACAAATTCACCTCGCAGCATTTGCAATTAGTTTCATAATAATTAATTTTCATCAATATACCCTTTGTAACTCCTGACATGGGTTGATAGAGGCATAGAGGTTTGTGCTTTTAGGGACAGCAGTGTTTCAATGTTGTCTGTATTCGGGTAATTGTAACTTATATGATTGTGAATACAACATACATAGACACTAATTAACAACATAACTGAAGTGTCATAAAGTCAAACCAATATATTTTGTTCAACAATAAATTGCGGAAATGATTCTGTTTTACTTTATCAGCATGTTGGCAAAGACCCAACTTTCGCTCGTGTAAATTAACAAACTTTCTTTTTGCAATGTTTGTATCTATGGTAATTTAAAAATTAGTATAATTAAATTTCATTTCATTAGCCAGATACTGCACCCAACTGTGTCATATACCATTTTACTATCAATTCACAATGTTATGAATCTTGTCTGTTCAGTGCTGAACAGAGTTTACTTGTTGCAATGGTACAAAACTCAATATCACTGTTGGGCAAAGAACATGGACATACCATTTAATGAGTAGGAGCCCCAACGTACTATACCTATACCTATAAATGCCTGTAATGTATTGGACAGAAATAGTGAGACTGAGGAATAGAGTACACCTACAAACATTGCTGGCAGTAAGTCTTCTTTTTCCTACTATAACAAGAGCCTCTCACTTGACATGCAAGCTTGAAATTTGAATATTTCTTTCACCTAGTAATACAGCTTGGATAATTTTCCATCTTGGTATTCAGTACTCCCTTAGATATGGTTTCTTACATAAACACTGACTATTATCTATGAGATATGCCAATATCTGAACAGCTGTCAAGTTCACTGCCTCTAACAGACCTTTCAACTAACATATTTGTGGGGTTACTGGAGGTATCTCATTAACTGTCACATATGTTCCCTTTTTTAAGGAACTTTATTTGGTCCCTGATAGCTAATGCAAATGTACATGTATGGTGACGCTTACAAGCTGAATTCAGTATTTTGGAGGTAGCGGCTAAACATTGCCATTTTTATTCTGTACTTTTATTGGCAATTATTGCTGATATCAACAGAGATATCACCAATCTCTTTGTAAGGCTGAGTAGCAATGATTAATTGACATGCTTCACGAAATAATCATGTGAATTATACCATCTTTAGCATGTTTCCGTTATTGAAAAGGATTCAATACTATTTCGCCGTTTATTCATCAACGTTTAACAACTCGCATAACAACTCGCATACAGCATGTCTGCATTGTTGTTAAACGGTGATGAACAGAATGGGGGGTGGGCAGAATTAGGGATTCAATCATGTTTCACCGTTGTTCATTACCATTTAACAACTCGCGTTCAGCGCGTCTGCATGGTTTAGCTGCCTTCGCAAAGTAAACTACGCAGACGGCGTGGACACATCATTGTTAAACGGTGATGAACAACGGTGATACATGATTGAATCCCACACACACAACAAAGTACTAACCTGTAAAGCAGCAAACATAATCATCTCTTCTTCTGTACAATCTATCTCTTCATTCAACAGCGACCACTTGGCCTGTTCATAGATTTGGTTAATCCGGATCTGGTCCTGTTTTGGGTCTAGATCGTAGAAGGTGAAGTACTTGAACCGCAGCATTAATGTGTCGTTTTCTCGTGTGCCCTGTTCCATCAGTGATTTCGAAGAGTCGAGCCATCTGCAGCAAAAAAAAAAGAAGACAAAGAAAAATTTAATGATTTTGAACAAAAATACTTTCTGAGAAAGTTTGTTTGTTGGATGGATAGCATGATATACGGTGAGCATTTGTTTGTGAACTAACTTTTTATCACTTCAGTAAGAATTTTCAAATTGTTTTAAGATCACACTCAACAACAAAAGTCAAAACACCACAAATCTTATTACCACTGCACTGTTCATATAAATGAATAATATCCTTTTTGGCAATGTTAACATTATAATGAACAATTGAATCAAGTTCTCCTTTTTCCTAAAAGAGAAAATACCTCAAGCAGAAATCTAAATATAGTATAAGATCCCGGGTCCAAGATGTTTACAGAGGTATTCATATGTAGAAAATACATTTCTATTAAATCAAAACAATTTGTCCCATTTTGGAAACTCTCTCTTTCACTACATGACTGTTTTTGCAATTGACGTCAGACAAGTTATTGGGCAAGGTTGATGTCCCCTCCCCTCTGAGCTACTCGGTAATTTTATAAATTAAATTGTGCCATATTTGACTGCATCTAGATGTGAAATCTTCATGGCCAGCATAGCATGGCTATAGCCAGCTTGCTTGTAGGCTTTATGTGCAATTATTTCCAAGCCCAATCCAATTTCAATATTTTTCTTTCCATGATGGGTATGGACGAAATGGGATGCTGATCACAACATTGATAATTGGATGGTAGTTAATAAGTTAGAGGCCCATCATGCAGCGTGTTTTGCTCTTAAATGTGTTTACTATATATTTATAATATATAGTCCTGGTGTGTTGTGCGCCAATAATAAAAGCAAGTGCCAAATATATAAATGAATTCTTAAAGTATATGTTTTGTTTTTGCATATTGGAGAAACCCATATACTCTCTATGGAAGATATGACATTAATCTCCCACACAGGGAGTATAGATATCAAAGGGAATTACCCATTCATGTAGTCCCATTTGAAATTCACACTCCCTGTGTGGAAATGTGTCTTCCATATGGTTAGGGTATATGGATTTCAACTAAAATAGCCCAATGGTTCACCCAAATAAGTAGGACTAAACTGAGTTACTGTTTTAGGAGCATTCTGATACCCGACTCATTTGCAAGTTCTTCTACCCTAAGATGCTGGAGTTCTCTAGATACCTAAACCCTCCCCAATTGCATTTTGGCTTTTGACTTTGTAAAAACAAGATGAGGATAGTGATAGTACTCTTCATCTTCATTCAATCAACGAGCAATTCTCTGACAGCCTGATTCAAAGGAAATGAGAGCAATTAAACCCTGATCAAGATGATTAAATGCTCATACATAATTTATAATCAAAGTCCAATATCATCCTCTTCATTGTGGATGAGGGAAAGTTAAGACCCAGAGGGCTTAGGACAACACAGCAATCCCTGTTATATTCTGTATCATTGCACCTGCTAAAAGCTATACTTTCCTCCAATGATTGTCATTGAAAAATAATAGCTGAGAATGAACATCTTGATACGATGATGAAAAAACACCATCCTGTACTGGCTTGAAGATATACCTTTCAACAAGGGTACATGTAGGTTAGGTAGCATTTTTTTTCCAAGGGGGGGGGATGTTTTGGTGTGCAAATGACCATACAAAATCACCAAATCATCACCCGTTTTTATATAAATATAAAATATGAAACTAGGTTGGTCAAGCCCATAGAACAGGTTGGTTTTTTTCTTGTCGCCTAAAGGAGTCATGTACTTTGTAATAATGATCAATTCCATCCAATTCCACTGAAAAATTGATTGATGTTTTTCATCGCTAGATTATCCATTACAAGTTACTCCAAAAGATGTGACTATGATAGATATGTCTGAAAAGCTGTTTACATGGAGATTGACTGCGCACTAGCTATTTAATTTAGGAAACCGTATCCTATCTTCTGGCAGTCCATAAATCTTCCCTTCCTACTCGGGCATTTGATGACCGACTTGGTCAATTGCAGATAATGATGCGAGATGATCTTCCAATCTCTGATGGTCGTAAATTTACCGAGCCCCGGTGGAATGTTGGATACAATCATGATGTTAAAATGTCTGTCGCTGTCTACTGAAGACTACATCTTTGTATATGATATTAGTTTATCTTATTAGATAAGATGTACAAATTTATTGCCATAAAAATGTATGTGGAAAGTGATCAAGTCATATAGGAAATATTTTAAAAATTTGACACAGGGATCTTCTCACATTTTCCACAAGGAAATATTTAGTTAAAACGTCACAGATTTCAAGCAACTCTCTCTAATACAAAATATCAAGTCATAAAATTCACTTCACATTTTTAATTGTAAAATAATACTACTGTGTTTTGTTTAATACAGATTGCACATCACCCAAGCTGAGACACACATATCAGCTTACCCAAGCCTACATAATATATTTTGTCATAGTTTAAATGAACCACAACCATGTTTCACTTTCCCCAAACAAGTCTTCTCATGTGTAAAGGGATGTCAGCACCTGCTGTCAGTCAATTGTGTCTTATCGGTTTTCCGCCGCATCGCTCTCATTTCGTACAAAGACGACTTACTAATTGATGAAGGTGTGATGAATCTAGATTGTGACATGGGTTATGGTGAACCAACGTTGTAGCTCTCTGTCAATGTCACGTACAGAACCCAATGATAGCATCCATCACAATGAGATCTACCATGTACATACCATCAGGTGCAACACCTGTGCTATCAACAAACATGAATGAATCAAAGTATGTCATGTTCCATTGAATGCGGATCACAGCAGCCTTCATATACAGACAGTTCACTGATTCTGTATCACCATGAAGCAAGTTGGGTTCATTGCCACATAGTGAACGCACTACACAAGAAGTAAACACCAATTCTGAGCTATGAATAAAACTGAGCAACCATTTACAGAGGAAATTATATAGTGCGTTCCATCGAGCTTGAGAGTGACCTTGTAACTTCACTACGACATTGCAGCGCTGCAACCAAATGTTATGCCGTTCAATGTTCTGAACATGCTATATTGCGAGAGTAAAAACAAATCTTGCTGGGGTTTGATGCTCGTGGGGGGAAATGCTTACTGTCATGTTAGGGTTCTTGTACTATTGTTAGCGAAAATATGAACGGCAACAGGAATTTCACTTGATGGTTAGATGTTGTAGAAGAATATACATTTGTACAACTAAATGCACAGGCACATATATATACCTGTACACACCTACCTACATTTCAAACAGATTGAAAATGTCTTGCTATATGCATTAAAATCTTGAATGACAGTTTGTAAATTAAAATGCAACATTTGGAAGAAAAAAAAATAATTCTGATTAAAATATAAGTAATTTTGCATCATCAATCTTTATTAATTAACGATTGACAATATTCTGCGCAGTTCTTCTCATTAAATCTGAAATGGTTGCAGCTGTTTGCATTTCAGCTAACATTTCCGTTTCTCCTGCATTCAATATTATTGACCAAAGTCTTAGCCCCGCTTTCCTTCTACTCCATCAAATCCATTACTTTGATTACAAAAGTATCGAAAAATATGCAGATTCACACGCACAAAACCCCCCTTGTTTATAATTGAAATCAGGCTACTCCCAAAACCTAGTTTCTATTCCAGACTTTAAGCCTCTGGGCTACCAGTCAACCACATTTGCAAAAGGGCATCTACATACCAGACACTGTAACCTGGGTTACCCTATGCATTTAATGGACTGGATAATGGTAATGAGTCAGGATTACTCATTAAATCTAGAGAAAACCCCATCCTATGTTATCACCTTTGGCTCAATCATATCATCATATTTTGTAATGGTTCTGTCACCATGGTTTCCTCTCACTCAGATGCATCAATCAATGAACCAGTGCAATCAACATGCAGTGTTTCAATTGAGTCATATTTCTCTGTAAATTACTTCGTCCTTTCTTTGGTAAATATCATCACTTTCATAAGATTTGCTTCCCTCCATTTTCTGGCCAAATCTCCCAAGAGAATCTCAATTTAAACTTGACCCATTCAGAAATCAATATGAGATTTCAATGTAAAATTTCAAGAATATGATACTGTTTTCGTTATTCCATATCACCGGATATTGGAGAAGTACAATGAAATGGATTTATACAGACTTAAGATAATAGTATGACTGTATCAGTCTATATCCCTGCATCTTTTATAAATAAACCAAGTGCAATCACAATTTTCATATTATCATATTTGCATAATTATAAGCTCTAATGGTTCTGACCCAATCAAACAACATTTGGCACCAACGAACAGACGGTACAATAACATTAACTCTGATCAAGCGAGAAGTGATGCGATTCCTCTGATTTGCACAGCGGCAGCGATGTTACCATTGCATCGAACCAAACCAGCGATGAAATCGGAATATAATAGAGAAGTAAAACTCAGGCAAAATGTCACTTGGTAATCGAATAAAAAAAAACGTAGCCAAAAGAATGGATCTGGAGCAGAATTCAATTTTGTGTGAGACGGACTGACGGTAGCGATGTTATCATATGGCTTTTGGTGATGTTTTGGTATTTTACATTGTAATTATGACTGAAGTGCTTAACAGGTGGATGACCTATACCGTGAAGAAGATGAGAATCCCTTTTGCAGGAATTAGACGGGCATCGAGGAATCAAATTGCTCACTAATCACACTCCCAAGTTACTGTTCTTAGACATAATTAAACCTGGTCTAATAACACCAACATGTTTTGACTCAAAACACCTCCCAGCATTGCACAAGAAAAGAAGTATTGACGATCTTATTAATTCCAAACGTGATGTTGGATTTTATTTTTCCTGAAAAATATCTTAATTCCATACCCTTGTAATTTGTGACATTACAATGCGATAACCTTCTTAGCTCATGTTTGAATCAAATAAATACATGGGATCAAGAGTCCTCAATACTTTAAATGCCCAGGCAATAGAGTATTTGTTCTTCAGGTAGCAATATTTGGTTAGCAAGTAAGTGGTACAATAATAAAGCACATAGTTCAAACCTTGAAGTCAGGGATAGGAATTATTGATGAATGTACAAGTCAAAACCATTGTAAATATTAGGGACAGAAGGCAATGAAACTATTTAATTGAATTAAGTCTTATGCATTAAATGCTTTCTTATTAAAATCGCAATCATATGGTGCAGGAAACCTTTATGTGAATCATGTCAGGAAAACAGACCTTGACTTAAAACCACTGCCTTACTCGTACAATGCATATAAATACTCCTTCAAGGAATGATAGCATTTGGCAGCAAATTAACAATTGTACATACAGATAGTTAATTAATCATTAATCATTAATTAATGGCTAATTGATACATCCTCATTATGTGGATGAATAAGTTAACTGGCCTCAAATGTACATCAATAAATAACAATACTTGAAGTAATCACAGATGCTAATCTGTACAGAAGTCAACAACTGATGCTTAAGCTGTGAACAACTGTTATCAAACAATGGTTAAAGAAGAGAAAGTTAAAGCACTTTGACAATAGCACCAAATTTTTTAATCTTTTGATCGACCGTTGATACTTGGTTCATCCTTATTACTATTATTTATAATTGTGATAACATTAAATCCTTTTATGTAATGTATTTTAACCATTAATTATGATTAATTAATTGATAGTTCAAGGATTGAGGCAGCATTAACGGTCGATCCAAAGTTCTAATAAATTTGGCCGTGCCGCTGCAGTGTCTTATACTTATAGCAATAACCATGCCTGGAAAAATCCACTAAGCTCCTTCAAAGGAAATTTTGAAGGAAATTTGGGGTTTCCCAAAATAAAGATAAGAAATTGTAGAAAATATTGCTACTTTTATGAGGAATTTGGATTACTGGGAAATACATTATTTTTCTAGGTCTGGCAAAATTTGATGTTCCCTTTTTCGGTCTAAAATATTTTCATACACATGTGTGCTAAGGCAAACACTACATCATCCCCTTAAATGGGCATTTCTGTTTTCAAAACATGTAACCACAAAATATTGAGGCTATGACTAAGTTATTAATCTCATCAAACACTTAGAAATCATCCAATGGATGGACATACACTCGGTCACTTAACCACATGTATTCAAGTCATGGCATACAACTTACACTACATCATGTCTACAAGAAACATGATACACCTAGATACAAATTTAATTTTATACTTCCAAAATATAATGCACTACCAAACCATCAAGTTCCCTGCTAAAGTCTACCATTTTTTAAAACTCCTGCTTTGAAGCCATTGACTACAATCCCACATATTATTCCTAAAGCAATAAAAAGAGATGTCATTGATCATTTGAAAGTGATGCTGATTAGCCAGTTGGAATATATAGTAAGGTATTCAAGCCATCAGAATAAAACATTAAACAATATCATAGCCGTTAGTGTGATCACATTTCCGATGGGGCTACCGTCATCAGGGGAACACGTCTTATTATATGACATACAGGCTGTCTAAGACAGTAAAGCTTTTCTATACTGCAACCGTATCTTGCATCTAATAATGCACCATTCCATCAAAAAGTGAATTATCGTCATCAAATTACCTATTTCCAAATTATCCATTCTATAGAGATTTAATTACAAACAATACAAGGTGCTTTTTTGTCCTATCAATTTGACTCTCATAGGTATATCAGCACAAGGCACTAATGTAAATTTTAATATACGTCTGATATAGTAGTCTCAAATATGTTTCACTATGTAATATTACAAAGGATGCATTACCTGTAATGATTTACAACCAACACATTATCCTCACCAGGGCATTAAGTTTGATGAAAACAAAAAGAGAATCATGTCTCATACAAGTACAAACCATCCTAGTCTTCAGTCAATACCCAGTGGCACAATCCAAGTAATCTACCTGTAATCATTTGACTTGTGTATTAAACCCTATTCTTAGTGGTATTGAAGAAGTTAAACTTGAAACCATTGAGTTGGTTTCCTGGCAGGTGCTGGGAAACAGGTCTCGATAAACATCTCTACACTGAGGGAAAGGCACGCACACCAAACCACATGTAAACCCCTTTCGTTCATCCTCTCTCACTCTCTCTCCCTCTTCTTTCTCTCTCTCTCTTCTTCTCTTGTCCATTAAATTAAATGTTGGATCCTTTCTGATTGGCATCAGTGTATTACCATCATTGGTGTATGATCCCTAGATGCATCATGCTGTAACTCAAGAGAACCGGTATTTGCAGATGTTGGCGACACCAAGCTCTAACACTACTGTTGCATCCTCCTAGAAATGCAATCCTCTTAATATCATTAGATATAATATATATACGGTCTCTTTTGACATTTTGCATTTTTGGTAGAAGTAAATTTCTTAGACCAACCTAAAGTTGTTTTCTTTAAACTTCCGTGGTCGTGCCTGTGTGTATCGCGTACACGAGCGTAAACACAAAAGCAATAAACAATCACGCTGGTTGGCTGATCAATGCACTTGACAACAAGCCGGCTGACCCATTGGTCTTCGGCGCGGCGCGAGTAGGCGACCTTGTCACTTCTACGCGATCGCAATTCACCAGCGCGTACCCGGACCACGGAAGTTTAAAGAAAACAACTTTATCCATCTATATTTATTGTACACTTTACATTTCATCTTGTATCGTCTTTGGCGTAGCTAACAAATCCCTTGGTGTTTTATTACGGTAGTAGGGGCACATCGCAAGGTAGCGATACAAGAATAGTTTGACTTTTTCATTTCTTATGGTGGGGTTGTGATCCCTGCGTGCAATGACACTGGGGTGCTTTCAAAATACAATTGGAATTTTTTTTAGAGAAATTTAATTTAAATGCTATCAGCAGTAGACAGCAAAAATATTCTGTCACAATTGCTGGCCAAATCGATGCCAAATTGAGCTATTTTTGTCATTCACAAGTCAAACACTTACACACACATTATGAACAATAAAATGTACAATAAGTTTCATCCACAAAAGATAAAAATTTTCCGCATATTAAAATCAGACTTCTGTCATTTTACATGTAAACAAAGACTGCACAGCCTTTCCTGGGATATCTCTGTTACAGTAGAAGTTCTCTGTTGTGTTGTGGTCATAAATTTCTAACAATAAAACCATGATATTCCACAGATGAAAATGATGTATAGCATTTATCAATTTCTGTACCGATTCACATCCCATTGAAGTATGAGGAGCGTGTTATTTTCCCTATTTGGGTTAGCAGTCGCCCACTCTGTGTAACTAATTACCGTACATGGTTATGCATTCTCACGTAAAACTCCACTAATCACATTTGGTATAATTTTATTTTATGTGTAATGTACACCCAATTTTGAAATGCCATAAAAATATGAAGGTTTGAACCTGTCAGGCCATGCAAGTACGTATATATATACGATGTATGCACGCTAAGAATTGATCAGATGTATGGGATCTCCAGATGGTCGGGGTATTACGCTATCCGGGTCATGGTGACATTCAGAAAACGAGCGTCAGATCCTTCCTTTAAGTCAACTGCTTCTAATTATAATTATTACAATTATTTTTACTGTACACTGTATGTGTATAATGTCTACAGAGAATACGCTATATATACACACATAAATTCATATTCAACTCATAGAATTTCCCAATAGGACATAACAACAAATAATCAGGAGTAAGAACCTTTTTTAACTGGTGATTCGATTCATAAACTTGAAAAAAAATGACTTGGAATTATAAATGTGATGTGCCAAAATTAGAAACATCTGGAGTAGCATTACAAAGTAAATTTCCTGCATTCTGCCAAAGGCATACTGTTAATACCTCGCACACAATCACCTTCCTAGACACAGCCATTAGAATTAATCTAGTTCGCTAATGTAAATCTCTGAATATTACATTTCCAAATAAGATTGAGACAATTCCAAAATGCCAACATTTTAATTTGATTTGATTTTGATTATCAACAAATCTTTTTCCACCACGCTTCTGGTAATCGTTCTTTTTTTGTCAAATAAATGATGCAATATTTTATTGACAGTTTTACATTGTGACCAATGCATCATTTAGCATTGCTCATCATGTACAAATTATTGCACAAGTTTATCATCCATATGTGTGCAAATATGGTGTGTAGAGAGATTTAATGTGTAAGTGAATATTATTGGGTAATATATTTGAGGGACTGGCTTCAAATAAATCATATTGATAGCAACTGAATATATAAGCCTGTCATACATTAGCTATAGGTACCTAAATGATGCCTTGCTGATTTATTTCCTGAATTGGTTAAGAAAAAATTGAACACTTAGAATAGTTACACATTTACTGATACAGAGAAGAGAAAAGCGTGATAAGGCAATTTGTAGCGTCATTTTTGTAATTGTATGTGTTACATTAAAACTTTAAAAGCACGTATCTCTGTTCTTAATTTGCGGAGGCTGTATCCGATGAGGAAATGTTCACTCTTCAAAGAGCAAACCTCGTGACTGTTCTATACAATTACCAGCCTTAGGAGGACATCTTTCTAGTCTTTATACCTCCTATTTCTTTCCTCTCTTGTTCTTCTATTCTCGTAATTTCAAATTCCCCAAACCAATTTTCACCTGTATGTAAGTTATCATTTACCTGGTACCATTTCTTTACTTTTCATTAAGGAATTCTTTTTATCTCTAAAACAACTGAACATCGCCTTGGAAACTTGACTTTCATTGAAACACGAACATCCTATAGGAAAAGAAGCCCTGGATATGGTAATGCTTAACAGGACTTAATATGCTTAACGTAAAGCAGCACATGCATAACCCCAAAACATGTTTATGCTACGCTAAACCAATCAACATTCGCTTACTAAGCCTCTAGCTTTAATTTTTTTTGTTCCTTCACCGAAGACTTCTAATCAAGTTGTTACTTTAACTAAAGACGAGATCGACGTCACAAATATACCATGTTCTTTTATGTGAGTTTTCTTTTATACTGACCATCACTGACCATTATTGTAAATGTGTTGCATCGCTATTGGCCCGAGGCCTGTCATCTTCAAGAGCAGGTAAAAAGAGAAGTCGGTGTTGACGATGGAAAGTTGATAGTTTTTGGCGTACTAATGAGACAGAATCGAATGCAGGACAGCTTCCACCCCAGGCTTTATTGCATATTGAATAATTTTCAATCATACCGTATTCTCTCGTATTAGTAAAAGCTTGTTTATAATACTGAGGTACACTTGGCAAAAAAAACTTTCATCTCCCCACAGCTTTGTTAACACTTCAAACACTGCCATAATGTAGGTCAAAATATTCTTACAGATAATCAACGCTTATTCATGCATTGATAACGGGAATTCCTCCAAGGCCAAAATTGAAGTTGATGAACATGCCACTTTACTGTTGCACTGGCTGTAATATTGTATCGAGTTATGCATACTAATTAATGCAAGTTTGATTTGTAACTTGTAACATCCCTATAATATCCTCAGATCATTCAAACCAGGGGGGTATTTTCATTGATTAAGGAAGTTCAAGATCAAGGATTCTCAGATATTTTTGAGGTATTGTAAACATGTTGTATGGTTATGTTCAGTCATGTCTGCTAGCTTTCTTCACTCAGTCATTACTGATACATTACTAGTACTTCATCTTTTAGGAGTGACGGGGAAACATAATGTCAAGTGTCTCCAAGTTGGAATTGTCTTCTGTAAGCATTGTCTACTTAAATATTCACAAAATGTTTCGGGTGGAATAGATCATGTTATACCCATGTATCCTATACTGTAAGCATTCGATAAATCACATATGTGCCTATTAAAGGGAATTTAGTGATCCACAGCCTCATCCCCACTTTTCCCAAAAAAGTTGAGATTTTTACACCACTGGATACCTCTGGCTACATAATGTTTATATACCAAATATTTCTTGCAACTTAATTCGTGTAGCAAAAATATCGCCAAATTTGAATTTCGTTCTGGTGCACCAGAGCGAAATTACAACACATTGTCTATGGAGCAGTGTAATACACATAATCATGCATAACTCATAAAGCATAAAATCGGAATCAACTGAAATTTTGGAAATAAGCTTTTTTGTGGATATCTACTGAAAAATGTAAAGAGGATGCTAGGATCATGAAACCTGCCTATTAATGAGTTGTTCTGACAAGAACAAATTTTTACAGTAGTTGTTAACTTTTTTCAAATTTTTTTCATTTAATATACTAATATTTGTAAATTAAATTAAAACAAAACATATGCAAAAGGTTTAACAAATTATAAAACTTTGTTCTTGCAGAGCAGCTATGCTTATTATCGAATTTTTACGGTATTAGTCTATACCATTTAGTTTATACCATTTTTTTTGCGATTGTGTTATGCTCATATCATCCACTGTCAATTAAGAGTCACAACTCTTCAAAGTCTAATGTTTTGGTGATATCATTTCATGATAAAATGTTTTTTTAATTTAACAGAGAGAAATCAAAATATGTTCAAATTTGATGACAATTGATTTGCAAGGATAATGCGGACAATAATTTAGAATACATTTCACTTTGACACAGATTTGAATTATTTCCCACATAAAATATTTACATGTAAGTGCTTGCAAACCTTTTCAAACCATATCCAAATCAACTCAGAAATAATATTCCACAGTCACAACTTGACATTCACAATAATTTCTACCTCTTTCAATGCAAGTTCCTGTTATTGACCTTAGCCTGAAG
Source organism: Amphiura filiformis (assembly GCF_039555335.1). Taxonomy (NCBI): domain Eukaryota; kingdom Metazoa; phylum Echinodermata; class Ophiuroidea; order Amphilepidida; family Amphiuridae; genus Amphiura; species Amphiura filiformis. The sequence continues at coordinate 43,537,316 of NC_092632.1, read as the reverse complement.
AAAGTTCTAATTAATTAATTCACTATTATCAAAAGCAACAATCTTCTAGCTAACAAGCCTGACAAAACCCTTTGGGTTGTGTTAGGTCAGTCCACTCCTGTGCAGTTGTATAGATCAGCACCCTATAGGTATGTGAGCAATGCTACAGTGACATCTTCGTGCTCTAGCACGCAATAGTTGCTACCGGCAAACCGTATACTTGTACAGCAGCTGAAATGCTTTTCTGGATATTCCACATTGAGATCTTACCATGATTTACTATTCAAATGTATCTTCATGTTGTTTTATCATTGATCACTAAATTAAACAAATTTGTTGCGTTTTGGACGGTAAAAATACAAAGTACCATGACATTTTCTAACTGAAATCTTAATCCAACTTAATGGTAAGTCCAGATGAACAGAATTAATAATTTATTTACTTAATCTACCTGGATGATTGAGGACATGAATTCACAAATTAATCCCATTTAAGATGAGTTATTGAGCAAATTGGGAATACAAATTTGTCAAACATAATTTACTCAAAATTACTGCTTAAAATGAATAAATTTCTCTATTTAATGCATAGCGGTGCCTATAAATTTAACCCTGTTTCCAGTTCCATTCCAAGTTGATAAAAATCAATAAGAAATGACAGCCGATAAATAAAGCGAAGTCGTTCTCATGACATTAATGAATATGACCGAGTACAATATGCCCAGCAAAACAATAAAGCTTTTAAGAAGCCTCGCCACTTGTGCGTGATGTGTTCTTTCTTGTACGCTCTCTGTCCGGCCGGGGCTCGTCCAAAGTGACCAGGATAATAGTCGTTATGTGGGCCGAGTGTCAATTTGTCGTCTTCTATTTGTCTTTAAACATCTCTAAGTGACCTCCTCCCTCACTCCCTTAGGGAAGCGATATATTCAACAGCCTGCTCGCTAGTTATGTATACACGCAATTGAAGGCCATGCATGCACGGTGCGAGATTGTAATTATGGTTTTTAATGAGAGCAAGTTTGCAAATTTCCTAACCATCTTTTCCAACCTCCAGAGCAACAGAAAATTGGGGCAAAAATTCTGTACAGTTGTATTTGAAACTGTTAAGACTTTTTTTCTTTCACATGAATTTACAAGAATTTCCATTCCATGTACAATGTATGAGAGTAATGTCATCTACATTAGAAGATATATTTCTACCATACAACAAGTATTGCTATATAGTATTCTGAGGTTCAGTAAAGGGACTGGGTAAAGGGATGTTTGGTAAATAGGGTTACCAAGGATTCTATATTTAAAGCACCCATCAAAGTTAATATTTACTCAACTCTCCTATATCACAGATAAATCATTTGGCCAAGTAATATCAAGAGGGTAGATTTACCTATAAATCAAGGCGGATTGGGCTATTCCATTTGTGGAAGATTTTGGAAATATCTTCAACAGGGGGAGTATGAATTTCAAATGGAATGAACACATTAGGCACCTCCCTTTGAATTTCATACACTCTCCGAGAAAGATTCAAGCATTGAGGGAGGGCGAGTTTCAAATGGAGCTGCTAATGTGTTCATTCCATTTGAAATTCATACTCCCCCTGTGAAAGATATTTCAAAAATCTTTCATAGGGGTAATGTGGATTTTAAATGGAATAGCCCATTTCACTACCTTTAGTACTGCAATTTATCTACTCTTTCCTTTTCCTATCCAAACCCCTTGCCACTCCAACAAATCCCCCAGATTTGATTCATGTCAGTATCACTGTATAATAAACATTGATCAGTTCAATAGTTGTTGCTTTGGAACATCTTTCTATAAAAACTAAAGTAGTTCAAGTGTAATCGGAGCAGGGAAATGCAAGCCAATCCTACCTCGCTAACATTTATACCTCTACCTTCTTTTCACTAGCTAGTGTAGTTACTAGAGAAATATGAAATGTTTGCAATTGGAAAGGCAATGCCATATTACGCCATGGGCACTTGCCGATAGTGTGGATACGTTGATGGTACTTGACGCTGCTTGTCAAACTTAATGATCAGCTACGATTGGGGAGGATTGTTTTTACAGCCAATGATAAGCGGTCAGATCAGGATCACGCAAATGGCTTGGAGCGATTGGTCAACCAAGCTGACTACCAGCGCCAATTCAAACACCTCCAGCTAATGGTAAACTCACAGATAGTGATATGCAATATTAAATTTCACCATAATATTTAGCTAGCACAATATTTGACACTGTATTATAATCATTCTTCTGTGTCCATGTTATTACCTTGTGCATACATGTGCACATTCATTAATCTTACTCTTAATTTAATATCACAACCAGCCAGCGCTGATTTTTCAAAGCAATTTATCTTGTTGACAGTAATTTGAAATAAAGCAAAGACTAGATTTTTTATCCATTTGTAACCATAGCAACCGGAGGTGTTGATGTTTACAACCTGCTTATTTTTGCTCTTTCTACGAAAGCAAATATCCAGAAAGTTATTAAACACTGTGGCAAATCCAATTCACTCAAAAGGATTTACTGCGGCGTGTTTACTCTGGCAAAAGGTTCCCATCAGGCTGTGGCAACATTGCAGATATTGAGCAACGGAACTTGAAATCATTCAAAAATCGCTAACCACTCCAATCTCCACTTCAAACCGATGTTTTCATCTGTGTCCTGCATGATAAAGAGTGAGCAATTGCCCCGTTTTATTTACGCAGAACCGAGCAGCCAACAGGCTTAGCCTGTCAATACACTATTGATTACTGCGTGCCACTACAACATGACGCAATGTTCCGGGCCATGTTCCGTTTGCTACAAATTACAAGCCCAACGCTCACCTCTTAACACTTGCATCAGCTAAAGTTCTTTCTTTTTATTTTCCAGTACCACATAAAATACACTAAAATGTCGCTTTTACTGTCTTCATATGTCGCTTTTACTGCCTTCATCTACCTATCTTCAAAACTTAGATTGTGTGAGAATAAAATACTTTTTGAATTCAGTTCAAATATGGAAATAGCGAGGCTGAGCCTGAGCAATAGACACGTGCATACATATATATAACCAGTAAAGTGGTATCAATAGACTGCACCACCATATACTCCTCCATCTAAACTAAAATTCCATCCCCTGCAGGCATCCAGCTCACTTGGGTGAGTACCATTACATCGTCATGCCCTGTTTATCAACTTTCAAAACTCGCATGGATTAAAACTATCACTCAAAAAACTAATCCTCCTTCACTTCTACAAGTGTATCTTACGTTGTCTGTAAATTCTATATGTTACGGGGGAAAATAGAGCATATCCAATTCAAAATTGAAACAAGTCTTAATTGTGTTCAACTTAGTATCTCTTGTATTCCCCCTCTGCACCACAAAGGAGCAGGAAATTGAGTGAACATCTTGCTGTGTGTACGACTTAGTATTGGCCACAGATGAGCAAGACAGATTCCATTGACGGTGCCAAGGCCCCGCAGGCCAATTGCCGAGGTTGAACACCTGCAACGGGATGATGCTCCTCCGTCTCTTGCCTGCCTGCCCTGATCTCTTTTTCTCTCCAACTGCTATGCACTGACAAAGGAGGCACTCTATGACATTATATAGCAACTTTGGGAGGTGCAAGTCGGATACATATAGATAACTGCACAAATGACTCTTTTAAACATTCTGAAATGATGCTTCTGAGCCTACTTCTACAAAAATTGAAAAAATTTTGCATTTAAAATATCTAAAGTACACTAATTGATTCTCACAAACAATGCTGTCTACTGAAGATAGCATACACTGAGAACAATTACTACAAATGTGTAACAACAGATATGAGATAAAATAACAATAGATAGAATAACTGTTAAGGTTAACTGGTCACAATCACACTGTATGGTGTCTACTTCACATCTTCTAATGGCACACAATATGTACCCAAAGCCCAAAGTACAAGTGTTAGAAATGCCATACATGGGAACTTCCACTTCACAAACTCTGCAGCAGACTCAGTATCTTCAGTCAGAGAGCATGTTGGGCAAGAGTTGTAGCTTCACAGATGTCTTGTGACACAGCACTGTTACATGACAACACACTGTGTGTGACATGTGAAATAATAGTAAACCATTGGGCAGGTAAACAAATTGACTCACCCAAACAATGCTGCTGTCTACTGAAGATAGCACCCACTGAGAATAATTATCTAACAATAGATAGAATAACTGTTAAGGTTTATAGGTCACACTCTATGGTGTCGATCTAGAGATGCAATACTATTACTTGATACTTCTATTTGTTTATTATTAATTATAGTGAATCACATAGCAAGAACCTGTCTAAACACGATAGACTATAATATATGTGCAGGTCATTCCATGCTATATGGAGCAAAGAATAATCAAATAAAATAACATGCAACTCCTAACATTCTACACACAGTAAAGATTCACTTTATTTCTTCTTTTTTCTCTCTAAGACAGAAACATACAATTTACATTCCCATTTTAAATTTTCAGTCACATACAAAATCAATATAATTTTGTGCATTTTTATTCACCTTTATCTCTTCAATTAACTATTTCAATGTAATACCTGTTCTTACACATTAATTTGCAAGTCCATTTGGTAAAAATCAATATACTTACGATTCATTTCCTCCTGTTTTCCAATAACTCCTTTAAAATTTGAATTTTACACTTCTGTTATAAATCTAGTATAGCAAAAAGCCCCTAATAAATACTTACAGTTACAGCTGATTGGAACATCAGCTTAATCAATGCTTAAACCCAAATACTGGAAAATAATTACCAATCACAAAATATTTAATAAACTTCCCATAATTTCAAACTCAATCAGTCAGCATATCTGTCCGCCACCAGGGCTTCAGCCCTGGAGGCTCAGGAAACAACAAGGCATCAAATTCAACAAGCTTTTCAGCCTGTGAAAACATCTTTTCTGTACACATGGTGGGATCTTTTGTACACACTCCAATATGCCTCATTCCTCCTTTTCCTACTTGACACAGCACTGCAGGTGATGTGGCATTGTCATTGATAATACAACAAAATGGTGCAATCGATAGCCTCATCAAATTGCGGAGTATGTATATGTACTGCCTTGTCACACAGTTTGCAGCATTTTTGATGAAGAAATACTACCGTATCTATGCATAAAAATACTCATGATGCATTCAGGTCAATTGTTTCCCCTTATTCGTGGAAGCAAAAACTACAAGCAGTGCCAAAATGGTAATTTTTTTTTTTGAAGCAGATTTTTAATCAAATCAATTATATGGTAAGTTTGCTTTGAAACAAGCGCTTGAGGATAGAATAGTTCTCAAATTAGCATCTGGAATACTTGCCCTCTTTTGGGTATTCAAATAATAATTTCTTCATTCAAGATTCTATTCTATATACAGTAATATAATTCAGGCACTCCACCATCCCAGATGTCGTCAAAATATTGCCAAGTTAGAACATTTTCAACTGAAACAGTGAATCAAAGTTTGGTGGAAAACAAAAACTGAATTAACTATTTTTTTTATATTTTCAACTATAAAACCAAACTATACACATAATAGAAGCTTACTGCTGTATGATCTGTGTGGAAAACAAATTATATATATAGACAATTAGACATCCAAATTGTTATGTTCATAGACATAGACAATAACATTTAAAATTATTGGTGTCATATCAGTGGTTACGGCCTTGGACTCATAATCTGAGAGCTTGCTCGACGTGCGTGGGTTCGAGTCCCCGTCCCACCACCGTGTTGCGCCCTTGGGCAAGGCGCTTTGCCTCGCTTGCCTCACCCCACCCAGGTGCAATGGGAAGCTGTTAGGGGTAGTCACAGTCGTTGTACTGATGGACCCTGCGCCACTTGTAGGCTGCAACGTGGTTCGACATTATTCTAATGACGGCGGAATAAATGTAAAGCGCTTTGAGGCTGTTTACGGCATAAAGCGCTATATAAATATCTGCATTTATTTTATTTTATATTGCAAGTGAGTCTGGTTGTTTAATGTTTAGTGCAATTGGTTCCCATGAAATGTTTTCGCTCAAAGCAAAATTATATTCTGTTAACCCAACACAAATTATTAGGTCATGTGTACTTTATATAATTATGCAAACTCAAATTACAGATGTTGAATACAGGCTGTATCAAAATGATTGGTACCCAAGAGTTTCCTCTGATTATTAACAAGACTGTCAGATCAAAATACAACATAAGATTCACCTAATTTGTAGGGAAATGTTATAGATGGCCATACAACTATACATTGTGACCATTTCAAGAGGATCCAATGTTACATTTGAGAGAAGCAGGCTTTTCAAAAAACATTAAAACTTATGGGTACCAATCGTTTTGATGTAGCCTGTAATTTGATAGAGCACTAAAAGATGATGCAAATGCTTGTCTCAGATTTTTTTTATAAGTTGCTATCATTATCAAAACTGTCTTGAAATGTTGTCATTGAAATGTTGTCAGAACTGCAATAATCACCATTACCCTGATTAACTATCTAAAATGAAGCAAATAAATTAGTTCAAGTGTACTCCCAACAACATCAATGGCAAAAGCACAGACAGTATTTCCCAGGTTTACATCATATAGATGGCATAAAATTTTTATAAGCCAAACATGAATGATGAAGCCTCTGCATACCAAACACTGCAGCCTCCCTGTTACACTATCAGAATTAATTGAAACGTAACATTCCCAAAGAGATACGAAGTGTAACAAATGCATCTAGAATCAATGCTTGAAATAAGTCGTATCATCACCCTCCAAGTCATGACTTATGTGACTTAAAGGAAGGTGACCCGGAAAAGCAAATTTTTTAAAACTTACGTATAACGTAAAATGTTGTCCTTTCCAAGAACACGTAAATGCTTTCGTAAATTTCTTATGGAATTACAGACATTTATACAGCGTGATACTGGCAGTCTACAGTGTTTTTATTAATGATAATCATCATGATTATGTAATATAATCAATGAAAGACCATATTTTTTCAAAACATATTGAAATTAAGAGTTCCAAATAGGCATACTTCCAAAGATATCATCAAAAAACTGTCAAATTAGTCTCAAACGTGATATACCACCACAGTCAAGACTAATTCAGCAGTTTTTTGATGATTTCTTTGGAAATATACCGATTTGGATTGCGTAATTTCAATATGTTAAATGAGAAAAATATGAGCTTTCACCCGATACCAAAATCTGCATTTTGATGGGCTTAAGTGGGGAATGAGGCTGTCAATCGCATCACCCACCTTTAAGATGCAAAATAGCAGCAACATAACATAGTGAATGTAGGATCGTCAAATCATCAGTCCTGTTGGGATTTTCAGGTGCTATATTTCCACCTTACATACCAGTTGGTGTTTGTTGAAACAGTTGCATACCCTGCAAAGTCGTGAAATTAGGTGGTCGTGTCCCAGGACAGAGGTAAAGCACACTTTATCTCAGGAGTCACTGCCCTTATGTACATTTTATATTTGATGGAATCAAAAGGGATTTTGTCTAAACTTGAAAGTAATTCTTGACCATTTATAGAATGGTTAGGTGGAATTTAAGAGTAACTGTGTCACAAAAAAGCATTAATAAGTCATAAGAGATATTAATTCTAGTACCAGAACTAACGATAACCATAATTTATCAGTTAAAAATACTAAATTTCATGAAATATTCCAAAAGCCCAAATATTATAAAGTCTATTGAATGTGTACTTTAAAACAAGACAAACAGTCTATATATAGTGCAATCTTGATGAAAATCTGTGCACATCCAAACTCTTCACAAATTGCTCTTTTAGGCTGGTGAAGGTTCAAAGAAGAACTACTGTGACATGATTACCTTAAGAATCTAATGTGCCAGATATAAATCTGTACTGTGTTGATTCCAAACATTTCGTACGTATAAAGATGACATGGCTGCATCCAATCGAGTGTTATGTTCATTTGACTCTATACATCGTTTCATACATCATCTACCAACTGCCTACAAATTTGAGGCACTTTTTTATATGTCTGTATACTAATGACTCCGCATTGATGCATATTTTGATCTAAACAAAGTATAAAGTCGAGTACTACTGGAAGTGGGGATCGTTTGAATCGCTTCACAATCTGCAAATAAATAAGATTTGGTTCATGAAGTCAAGCACGTACTTCAAAACATGCATGCTACTTTTAGTATTTGGCACTCATCATCTTCGTCATTAGTAATTATGCCTCTAAAGATATCTTCATGTTTCCAATCAAATGAAGACTTCTGTACAGTGAGTATTGAATGAAACATGAAGCCTAGGTTAGGAACACTTTAAAAATAGAAATCAAATTAGCACAGATGTTGGATGTATCCTCTTCTTTCACTCGCAACTTGTTATTTTGCGTCATATGCTCACCGAGATTTGTTTCATCTAGTTTAGTTTTTTTCCTGGATGCTGTTTCAATAAACACTGGTCTCTGATGAGTTCTAGATTTAAACATTTACATTGAGAATGATAAAAATACCATGAAGTGGAGGTGTATGTTACAGTTATTGGTGATGACATTAACAATGTTACTATTTATAAATAAAACAACAAAATGATGTGATTCATCTGGGGCATTCAGGTCAATTGTTTCATAACCAGTATGTGTATTTTGTGTATCCACTATCCATGCACATGTCATATTGCTATTCGCCATCGTAGTGCGACATCAAAATCGATTGTTGCCTGGTCAACTGGTTCAAGCAATGTGTTCGGAACCACAATCAAAATAATCACAACATAAAGTCAATGGGTTGCTAACAAGGGTGGGAAATCAAGCTTTAATAATTACACAATACACTGACTAATATTTTGCACATTACAACCAGTGTTACCAACTTCACAAGGTGTGATACACTCATCAACCAGTGGATAATGGCCTCCAGTAGAAATTGGGTGCTTTCAGGGAAATCAACAGGGAAATCACCCAACTGTGTAGAATTAGGTCTTCATTGAATATTCTTGATCCTACTTAAAGGTCATTTGATCATTTTGATGAAGTGTCTTTTCATATTTAAATGATGTTTGGGCACTTCAGAGGCTAAATAAATGAAAACATGGGATATTCTCAAGCTAAGCAAAGAGAAAATTTTGAATTGGAATTGTACCAAAATACTTGGCTGTCACATGCAAATGTTGCCCAATTTTAGACAGAGAGGTGATACTTTTTTCCCCAAGCATTGGCAAACAACAACAGCGTTTGCATCACTTATTAGAACATTTACAGCCCCTCAATCCTGGTTAACTTTTTATACCAAATCCCTGAATATAGACACCTATATCAGCAAACAACATGATGGGGTAATAATAACGGTAACATTCGTCTACTACATTACATTATCATGACAAAACGCATACCATCACATAAAAAATGCCCCGATCACCGAAGCATGTAATGTCTGAAATTAATAAATCTGGAGCTAGCATCTTCTATTTTCCTCCAAGTCTAATATTCCAATCAGCAATATATCTCTGCATTGCTAATTTCAATTAGGCTCAATCTTGATTACAGCATTAGGAGGAAGAGTCCGAATAGCTGATCATATCATATGCAATGATTACAGTCATATAAAATCAAACAAGAAAGAAAATGAAAACAGACGGACGGCTTAATTCAGCTGTGAATCCAGCATAGGTGGTGATGACGTGCAGAGAAAAAATTGAAATCTAGCGGTTTATTTCCCAAAGGAGGATAAAAGTCAGGGGGAGATCGCCGCGCATTAATGACAACTGCATCACGTACATATATACTGTCTGTAACCGACTGATGAGTTAACATACCAAGTGTAGGAAGATGTGAGAAATTTTAATGTGTTGATGTACTAGCATTGGAATGGTGACAATGCTCTACTTCTTATTACCACATAAATTGTCAAGTATGTTTGATATTAATCAGATTTGTTTTTTGGACAACTGGAAAATATCAAAATATCACTGCTTTATATCTGAATGTATGGATGGCATGCAATTAAGCAAAATGAGCTGCTTCAAGTGAAACTAATTTTTAGAGATGTTCAAATTCTTCTGTATCTTTTTGTTTGCAGGAAATATATTAAAATTCCAGGAATCAGAGGTCAAATTTGATTGGTTCTTCAGCTTATTGTAGATTGTTTAAAGGGCAAGGATGAGATAAAATAGGGCTTGGTTTTGCTTGATTACATCAAATGTTTATTCATATGTTACTATTGGGTCTTTTGGTACATTATTGCCTCTGCCCTTTTCACAAGACCCCAGGACAATTTTGAGCAAAAGGATCTAATGAATCTCATAGGAAGAAGACAGACAGAGAGGGAGACAGATGGACGGAAGGATGGACCAACAGAAGAGACAAACTCAACAGAGACAAAATGCAATCGCAATCTTATTGCATTCAACTGATGAATTGAAAGGTACAGAAAGTGATAATAGGGAGTGAAAAAAAAGAGAAAATAATATATTTGACCCGTTCTAGCAAAATATAATTTTGAGAAATAGACTATTTAAACTTTTAAAATATAAAGAAAAACAAAGAGAAATAGTCACTAAAATCATCACAGCTTCATAACCGAAACGTCAATTTTCAAAAAGAAAGGTATCAATCTCATGATCATCATGGTCTCCCTTGTTTTCATATTCCTGTCATTGGGCAGTGAACAGCTGACAGATACTTGCGTATAATAAGTTTCCATAATATTATTATTATTTTTAACAAAAGGCTAATTTTAGTGTCTTTCTAATAGGAAATCTCACTTTCTTGAAAAACAGACTTAAAGGTGTACACTTTGCTGGAATGAATGCTTTTTTCTTGAATCCTTGCTGAGAGCTCTCTATACAGTATTGAGCTTTCAAGACCATTTACAGAAGTTCAAGTAGGTAAGATGATGTCCACTCCAATGACGATGATGAATCCCAACACAATAGCTCCCTCTGGAAATCACATCCTAATCAAACGTATACACGCATGATTACCCAATTGTACCGTACAATGTACATATACCTGAGTAAAGGTACACTGAATGCAATTAATGTGGGTACGTCCCGCTCTTCTCTTGAGTTGAATGATGCTTGGGATGTTAATAGCTACTTAGCTGTATATTGATGAAGGAGCAATGTAATTGATCTCTAGCCATGGTGGGTTTGACAGCCCTTTACTGTTACTGACCATCCAATGTGTGTTTTGTATATTAGCTGCTTGTACGGACTGCCCAGGTTGATTTGGGTACGGTCAACATGCTGTTTAAATTACAAGAGTTTCATTATAATAGACACTGGTTCAAGTACGAGCCTAAAACCAGCTGTCTTATGTCTCCTTGCAATTGTGAACACTTCATTTAGAATATATAAGAATAGTCTCGAACTCTACCATCATCAAAGAAGACATGCTTTTCTTTATAGTGTTAATCTAACTAAATGGATCCATCTTTCCTTCCACTTCCCTTATTTATAAGCATCAACAGTGCTTGGTCTACAGTATAATATCTGCCAAGCAGACATGCTCTGAAAATGTCAAAAGGTTTGTGGCCGTGACTATAACCATAATACTCAGTCTAATTTGACTCTGATCAGGCTCTGATTTATCATATTACTGTTGCTTTGCAATAAGCATACACTGCCCTGAAGAGATTTTGAGAGCGAGCGGTCTGAACATTCAAAGCTGATGATATACTGCTGACCATTTCCACAGGCCAAAACCGACCGATTTGACTTTTATTTGTTATTACAATATTCAGTTTACACTAATCCCTTACAGGCATTCATATACAATTCACAAAAGTAACCCAAACAAATGCAAATGGTTTATGAAATTGAACTTGTTAGGCATCCCAGTGAAGCAGATGTCCAAATGCATTCCATTCCAACTTGAATTGTATACTATTTTATTGAATCATGCCTTATACATGTAGGCCTAGATGTAAAATTCCTTTTCCTTGATAGCCTTTATTCATGATGTACACACAGCTAAATTCAGTATGTCCATTGTCCAATTTTAGTTTGTACTATCAGGGAAGCTCAAAGCTCTGGTACGATGTCAATTTAAATCCTCATAATCATGAGGGCACAGTGGTCTAGCAGTACAGGCTATCAGGCTCTGATTCATAATCGGAGGGGCGCGGTGCAGCTATCGTGTTGTGCCCTTAGGCTCTTATTGTACACAAGGAGTGTATGACCCCCCTCCACCATACAACCCCCCACTACCACCATGTTACTTCAGAGATCGGCACTTCACCTTGTGAGCATTGCTCAAGCATGAACCAAAGTTTTTCACCTGCATGTGCAGGGAACTCGGAATCCACCTTGTAAACTCATTTCGGTATCAATAATAAGAACTGACAGCCCCTGGGATAGAAGACACAGGATTCACAGAGACCTGTATCAGAAGGGCAGCTTGAAACAACAATCAAGTAACAAGTGGGCTTACACATGGGACAATTTCCCATCAATATTTAATAACTTGATGCACCACTTAGGCTATCTAGAAAACCATGTGCAACAACTTACTAGGTCGGGTATGCCGAATATTAAGGGAAGTATTCAATCTATTACAACAAATTCACTGTTGTAAAAGAACCAATTGTCAGTCTTCCTCTTCAACAATTCCACCTGACATCTTTTCACATGAACCAGTGACCTATATCATATGCCTATATGATGTTAGAGCCTTAAGCAAGTCGCCAAGGTCAGACTGGGGTTGCAAGATGAACTCCTTTCTACATTTTTGTATATTCACAGAGTCTACCCCATGACGAGTTTGTTCCAAAGCCTGGCGAAACGTCCTGCATGTGGTCATTCCTCTCAACTGTGCAGCGTTTCTATAAACACATAAACCTGTTCTCAAATTTTCAAAACCAGCACCACAAAAGCGAAAATGACTGAGTGACCTCTTAAGTCCGTAAACCTGCACACATTGTCATGTAGGGGATTTCACTGTTGTTCTATGGTGTACATTACGTATACATTGTATGTTTGTAGTGTACTATGGGGTCGTAGGTCAGAATTACCCTTAGGGAAAGGTAATCACCCTTACATGTATTCTGTTCATGGCTCATATCGGCCATGTTTTTTCAATGGTTCCCCTTACAGGTCTGATCAAGTAATGAACATTAGCAATGGAGCTGATAATTGGTCTGCCATGGAGACAAACTAGTGCATTAAAATGGGTCAAACATTCACACTGATGATGGTACAATATCACAATAAGACCAATGGAGGTGATTATTGCAGCGTTTGGTCTTGTTTTCATACCAGGAAGTTACTAGTAATTACAAATTATGCCATACTAGTCCTACTTGTCAGTTCTTACATAACTAAATAGTAAACAAAAATATTAAATGAACCGAACACAGATTTGTATTAACAAAACCATAAGCAAGTATATTAGTAGTATCTAAATGCACAAACTTGCCATACGTGCAAACACGTACACATCTCATCAGTGTAATTGTGAGATAATGATTCAATCAAAACATGTACAGTCTAGACTATGTGTTTCTTTGGAAATCAAATGTTTCTGTTCATAATACTGTCGCAACAGTACTGCAAATGTGATCAATCTCTACGTCTGGCGCTAAAATAGTCAAAATTATTGTTACTTGAGAAAACGTATCTAATAACCTACTTCAATATGACAAATTGATATTGTTCTCCCGTTATTACTTTCTATTATTGCTTTCCCAAATAGTGTAACAAGGCATTGAACTATCACAAATCATCCCTGAAAACCAATATAATAAGCAACAATTTCCAACGTAATTATCTGAACCTGTATGCAGCCGTGCAATATGACAAACTTCATTTGTAGTTAATCAGATAATATGAAAGTTTTGAAATTAAATATTTTGATATGAAACATATGACATCACAACCCACACAGGTGCCTGCAGAGATGGTTCATTGTCAGGGACAAGTACAGGTTACCACGGTAACAGTTAGTTGCGCATGTTTATATTTTTCTCACAAAAAATGATATTGGCCTTTTACCATCTTTGTACTGTAATAGGACTTCCTGATCAAGGTCAAGGTAACCCGTACATTTGCATTTTTTTTCCAATTTCCTGAATAACAAATAAATAACAAACTGGGAAACAACCAAGCAAAGAAGCAATATACAATTTAAGCAAATGGAAATTACACCAAAATGGAAATAAAATCTCAACCAAACCATCCCTAGAATCAGCAGTACGCCTACAAACGTGCCGTTTCATCACTTCTCTGAATTCTGTACCACTCTGTTCTACCTCCTCCTTGGCAATATCCTGCAAGTATTTATTCCAAGTATCATTATTCTAACCCAGATAGAAAACCACTGCATTCCTTCACACTACCCAATTACAGAATTACAGAGCGTAAAGAATGTATATATTTCTCTTAAATATTTGAAAACTTTCTCAACAAATTCCTATCCCCACTAACACATCCTGCATGCTACTGCTTGTTTGCAATTAACAAATAAATCTTTGCTATAATCACCACTATCTGTGTCACCAATTTTCCCACAACTTACACGATATATTACATCCCTATGGTTTATACCCTAACCAGGAAAGCGTCCCTTGTACCCGTTGATGTATAGCACATGGTTTACAAGTGACAGTAAGGAATACATAAGCTTCCTAAGCTAAACAATTCACTGACTCCTATGCCCTACAGTCAGCAAATGTGCTGTTTGCTTTGCTCCACGCTTTATTTTGTGTTCATTACCATGTCGTATACAGACAGACAGTGCAAGCCAAAGAATGTGGCGATGTTCTTTCTGTGTGATTGTGTGACCAACACTGTGTACACATACAATGAAGTAATGTTCAGTATGAGGCTATAGAGCAAAACAAGCCAGATGTATCGATGCTTATTTTCTACTTCTCTGTATAAAATTTCTACTTTTCTATACACATATACATGTATGTTACTGATACTGTCATTAAAATTGAATAATTTACTTTTGACATACAAACATTTAAAGTGCAGCTTAAACAACAGAATACAAAAGAAATTGCATCGCACTTGTTTGAGCCATGCCTCAAAATGAGTTCCGACATACGTCTCATATTTGTGGTTGATCACATTATAAATGATTATTACATAGATAAGGTAAGACAGACTGGGGGACTCCAAATCGCACACAGTAATTCCATTTCAATGTATGACCATGACGTCCATAGTTTGATTAACATCATCAATGTACACATTACACGCTACAGAACGACCCGCTATGCAATATTGTAAATTGCAATTTGTCAGACTGCAAATGCGGAGGTTGTCAGTTTTCTGTTTTCCAACTCCGTGGTGTGCTCATATTTCTACCCCAAAATTGGAAAATTCATTAAATCAGTCATGTGGGGAACTTGTTTTTGTCATTCCGCAGACAGCCACAAATGCAATTAATTACCCAAAATGAGGGGAAATTCAAAAACAATTCTTACAAGATACACAAGAATACTGCGAAGAAATGGTTTGTTTGGCATCAAAGTAGGGATAAAGTTCCTTCAACAAACACAAGGACAGAACTTGATGATGACACAACATGAAAGTTCATAAGCTTAAAAAGTTACCTTTTCAGAGTCCAAGCGACGTAGCTTGCCACACCATCATGACTCTGAAAAGGTAACTTTTTAAGCTTATGTCAATATGACAGAGTCCAATATGTCTATTAAGCTCTATTACTTCCATGATCAGTGTACATGCTGCTATGAAAGTTCATGATAATAATAAACATCATGATGTTCATGATAATCGTTACCAGTAATAGCCAATTTGATTTGGTCTCATTAAGCCTTGCCCTTGTCCTTGCGCAGATCCTCCAAAATGTCAAAATTATCTTCTGCCTCTTCCTGTCAGTTTATTTCAGGATGATCTTATCGGCCAAACTTAAAATACATCAACCAAACAAGTTTACTATCAGGAAATTGGAACATATGCCAAGGCTCACAAGAAGATCCTTAGGAGGCTTAATGATGCTTAATTTCCTGACCTCTCAATAATTTACCTTCTGAAGGTTAGGCCTATAAAATAATGAGCATATCACTACATGTATCAGTATCACTATTCTATATTATCAATGGATTCTTTAATATCACAGGTATCATTTCAAAATAATTTAATTTAATTTACAAATATTGAATGCTTCATGTGTATTTCTTTTAATAAATGTGCAAAGACAAAAATATCAGTTTGAATGATGTCAACTAATTCTCCGCTCAAACTCAAAGTTCATGCATTCATACGCTGCAACATTTATAATGTCCACATCTTCAAACATTATAATGTCCTTCACATGTTCACATACTATGTAGATATGACATTTTTTAAAATGCAAAAGGTCAAAATGAGTGTTAACTCATGAGTAGATGACTTGATGAGCGAAGATTTAAAGTTTACTTAGTAGGGAGGAAGATTGTTAGAATTGCCACACCTACGCTCTGCACAAGTACACAGATACTGAAGAGATACCAGGACCTGTGCTCAAGAGAAGCAAATTGTGAAAACCAAATTCTGTGGCCTTGTCAAGGGCATTTGGGGAGAACTGTGGTATTACTTCCAAGATTCTACAGACATGAAATATCAACTTGAATTGTCTATACAAACCGGTATTGGCGACAGCTGTAAACCTTAATGTTTATCTTTATAGGACTTACATTCAAATATTCTCTCTATCCATTGATCACTGTTTATCACCCGGAAGAACTGCTGTCTCCTGTTTGAAGCTATTTCTATCATTCTTTTTAAAGGTACTCTATGCAATTGTCAGTCCGGTACTCTATGCGATTGTCAGTCCGGTACCCTCAGGTACTGCCACAATTCACATTATTTCTGCTGCTCAATACAACCAGCAAAATATCAAGGTTAACCCGATGTTTTGTTTGGATGTGATTGCAGGTGTGCTTTAAGATATAGGCTAAAAATTTTCATGAAACATCTCATTATAAAAATTCTTAAAAGATTTTAAAATGCAGTACACAAATGCAAACAAGGCTTGGATTGTTACATACAGGGGAAGGAATGAATGACCCTTTGAAATCAGAATTTTTGACATCCAGAGTGTTCATATCTCTCAATTCTAGCACCTTTTAACTCTATTAAACCGGACTAATTAACAGCCCCCTGGTAAAATGAAGCTCTGGTGCTTGCAGCAGAAGAACAAGTTTGAAGACAATTCATTCCAAGAAGGTGCCCTGCAACTATCAGCATAAGCCTAAGGTAGTCAAAGGTGACAGGTTTAATAGTACAAGTCAAATGCTAATTTGTAATCCTGATGTTATCTCAGGCCTCTCATCACACTGTATGGTCATAGTCAAGGAAGATACACACTGTATCCAGGCACTGTATATGCCTTTACACCATTAGAGTCAACCTTTCAGGGAAACCCAAATCCTGTGACTAAAACTGAGGACATTCTATGACACATCCCTGTTACTTCTGGTAATTATTTTGATTTTATCGTTAAGGTCATTTAAGGTCATTAGAGTCATTATTGCACTTGGATGAATAGACAGACCTTTAATCATCCAATTTTATCATTACTGGATTTGGCATAATAATGGTTAATTTCAGTAAATTGCCATGGGTTAAAAAGCAAAAAATTGAAGATATGGTGTGCTAAAAGTGACAGGTCAGCAGTTCACCTTTCTTTTAATTACAGTGTACTACTTGGAGTGACCAAAGTATTCTACTTGGAGTGACATTGAGAATCATGATTTAGGCACCTCTATGTATAGTTTTATCCCGGGGGGGGGGGGGGGTTCTCAGTACAAATGACCATACGGGGCCGTGCCGCAAATATGGGTAGCATTTTCAGCCTCTTGGTATATCAATGACCCTTTTTCAAAGCCTATTTTGGTATATGAATGGGTCCTTTTTCAAAATTTTCTCAATTTTTTCCGGAAAATAGCCCAATTTTTTCGTTAATTTAGTAAAAATTTTCAAAATTTTCCCAAAATTTTGGGAAAATTTGTAAAAACTAGGACAATTTGGGTTAAATTTGGCCGAAAATTTGGACTTTTGGTATATCAATGGGTCCAAATTTCTTAAAAAATTGGTATATATATGGGTCCACTTTCAAATTCTCAGCGCCACGCCCTACCAAAACCAAACTTGAGTACCCCGGAGTTTTATACCTCAAGTTTGGTAGTGACATGGGTATTTTGCAGTATCAAGTCTAGCCCTATAGGTCCTACATTAGTGTGTATACACATAGCATACAATGGCAATTTGTCAGCACACTTACCATGCTTACAGCACAATTAAAAGCACTAACATCACATCAAATAAGGCCAAAAAAAATCAGCATATGTGATGGTAGAGAGCTGGGGATTCCCATTCACTTTTGTCCATCACAGGGAAATGGCTGTAAGATTTGGAGAATTAACCAATGTTTTTACATTATGTGACCTGTTCCAGCAAAATATGTACCCTGAGTGTATTTTTCAAGAAAGTGAGGTTTACCTACTTAAAGAAAAATGAGCTTTAACAACACTGTGATTTTAAAAATTTGAAGTTTTAGTTATGAGATTATGATGAATTTAGCAACTATTTTTAATACAACTGGAAATGTAAAGACGGATGGAGGAAATACAACAAAACTAGTAAAAACAAAAAGGAGGAAACAAAAACTAAACCATTTTATGAGCAATTTAGAGGAGACTTCCTCAATATTCTACAAACAAAACGCCCAAGTGTTTATTCAATCTTTATTTTTTTTAACTAGTCTGTAATACTTCCTCAATGTGTTTGACGACGATAACACACATCTTCAAATTTAACAGATAAAAGTAGTTTTCCCAGTAAAGTGTCAGATCTATGTGAATTTCTTTTCAAATTTAAAAGCCTTTTTCATCAATCGAGCTAGATCAAAGTAGAGATATGTGCAGGAAAATCAAGTGACATTTTCAGAACATTCTTTCATCCATGGTAATAAACACACAGGAAGATTTCACTTTATGTACTCAACTCATGACAGCTCATTTTACTGACATACTCAAGTTCGACCTGGACTAAATCAGCAAGTTGGGTGGGTTTAAATGAATACATGATAACTAACCACTCACCTTTTACACGCACTAGTTCAAAGTTTTTTGTTTTTTAAATTGTACTTATAACTACAATAATAAGTCCACAAATGTAAATGCTGTCATAAGTCTGTACACGCACACTTATACAGTCATATACTATAGCAATACATGAGTACTATTTATGAGGTTTGTTCATTTTCCCCGGTTGATTTATGATTGCAATACACACATTGTATATAAACCACACCCAAATCGGAAAGGACTGATAAAGATATTATTAACTGATGCACTCAATGAATTCTCACATACTGATGAATTGCAAGTGGTTCATCATGTTGGATAATGGAAGGCGGATAAGACGAGTACCATGGAACTGGTATCATATGGGTGTGTGTGTATACAGAAGTTATATTGAAAAAAACATGTGACATGATCTTATTTACACCAACAGCATTTGTGAAATTTAAATACGGGAAAAATAGGAGGGAGCAAACAATACTAAAATAAATTTATGGCATTAAAAAAACTCATAATTTTGTATAATAAAGTATTTTGGGATGCAACATCAATAGAATGCTAACAATATATCCTACCTAAATTGACGATATTGATAATAACTCAATTATTAAATTGGTTCCTTTAGTCGAATTGGAGAAGATCAGGTAAACGGTTCTGCTGGGAATGACTTAATTTTTGGTACATTTGTAATGGAATATCTGAAGGTGTTGCTTCTATAGGTCAGTACATGTATCTGCTAGTGTGCCAGTGATAAATTCAAGCCTAAATAAATGCTGCACATCACCATCCATTTGCACAAGACAAGACTGTCATTACTGTCTGATCACCATGTATTTAGTATGCTTTGCTGATGTTTCAGCTGTTAGAAGCCCTACTGATCTCATCCAAAACCGGAACAACTCGCTAAAAGGCAAATACTTCAAACTACAGAATAGCTACTGAATTTTACATGGAAAAAACACAGGATATTCACTGTATTTACCAAAGGACAAGACTTATAGGTCAACAATCAAAGCTAATATTAACACAAATTGCTGGCAATTATTGCATTTTCAGTAATGAGACTAGGGAGCAGTTTCAGAAAATGTACTCTTAACTTCACAATATGGTATCAATGATTGAAAACTTGTTTCTTTCTGTAAACAATTCAGTGTCATTTTCCTCCAATTATTTTCTGTTCTTTTCCAAGAATGATCATGACATGTTTGCTGCCCACACCAGGGAAGGAGAACATCTAATTTGACAAGCTTCACAAGCACTAGATAGTTGCCAAGTTTTATCTAAAACAAATAATTCAAACTTGTAACTTTGCCCTTTCAGTTTTGTTGAATCCCCCCAAATTATGAAGTCTTGAACTTACAGGGCATTGCTTGCATTCTTGCCGTCTAACATCTTTGCCTCTCAGTATTCTTTTCTGACACCCTCATCAGTCACTGTCTTGATAATGATGTTTAGAAATCTGTAACATTATGTGGTGAGTCAGTGCACATACTGTTGCCCCCTTCCTGACCCTAGTTCATGTTGTATTGATTACAGCACGGAGGTGACAAGAAGAGTGACACCGATTAGTCTCTGTCTTTGCTTGGGAAGATGAGCCAAGAAAATTGAAGGTCTTGGAAGATACAGGAGAATATATAAAAAGAATGATCAGATCTTGAAAGGTTAAAGATCAGACCAGCTGTTAACGCATCTACAATTTCATCTTATATTACATCAACATTTCAATACTATCATGATAATATTATGTAATTAATGTAATGGCAAATATCGTGTACCACAACGCATCACAAATTCAACAGACAGCGTGTTTGCCTCTGACCACCAACATTATCACAATCCAAACATATTCTTTGGCTATTTCGAAATCGAACAAATTATATATGGATCTCCAATGACAGCTGGTGTCAAAACATGTTTGCAAAGGCGGCAATAATGAGTATTAATGGTTTGCATTGCCTTAACACAACAGAAAATGACTAACTTGTGTTAATATTTATGATGACGGACTTGGTGGATGTTCGAAAAATACTGAACGTGGTAGGTAAAATTTTGTTTGCCATAGGCCGATATTGTTAGCAAGATGCAGACAATCAAACCCTGCTTTCTTGACTATCCAAAAATAGCAAGAATAACACTGCCCACAAATAAGCCTTGAAAACATCTTTACCTCCTTCAACACTTGAGGAGCTCAAGAAAACATCCTCAACTTGTTCAAAACATCTTTGAAGTGAAGAAAAGCTGTCGACCATGACCCATTGCTATCTGTTTATTACAGTCCTGTCCCCAGTAGGTAAAGTCGGTTATCAAATCAAATCGCTAGTCGTAGTACCACTGCCATCTTTATCATCTTAGACTTCGCAACAACAAACACCGTAAGAACCGAGCTGAGGTGGGCGTATTACGCACGTTCACATCCGTAATTTTTGGTAGAAGGGAAAATATGCTCTATATTTTTGTCTTTACAAATCACACAGAAATGAGTAAAAAATATTATTATATGACCAAAGCAGGATTTGAATCTGTGACCTCTTGATAGTCCATTTCAAAATTGTATGGTGTAAATTGCCTAGAACTAAAAATAAGTAAATAACTGACATGTATGATGGTACATAAAGTAGTGCCAGCTAGAGGATTGGTATCACTGATCACCACTGGATTGAATAGAGAACTGAAATTTTCAATCTACAGGTTGCTGGTTCAAATCCACCTTTTAACACATTATCTTTCCACATGAAGGTGAGTTGAATAGTTAAGAATAGATTTGGATTTGTTCACAGGTTTAGACACTATCTACTTTATTAGTTGATTTCAAAACTCCTCTTCAACAAAGTATCCCAAAACATAGACTGGGTGAACCCAAGATGATCTTGTCCCTTTTGTGACAACCATGTCACTGTATGTCACCATGAGAATGATCTTCTTATAAAAGTGGATTGGTGGTTTTAAATTGATTCAAAACAAATATTTTTCTGCTTCAAATTAGATATACGGGCATAAGCTTCATTTAGTGGTATTGAAGGCTGCATGTAGTTCCTGATTCTTGTAGTATGCATATATTGCATACAAATTAAGAAAATCAAAAGTGATACATGCTAAAATTAAGAAATTCAGGATCAATTCACGTTCAATTTGAATACAAAAGCAACACTTATCCCCATCCCCAGAAGCATCAGCCACAACATGACAGGCCACAGCTGATCCGGTCCTAAATCTCCTGGGTCAAATCAGTGAAGACCTTCATTAACTCCCAGACAATGTTTTCTCAAGTCCATGACCCCTTTCAGACTCCTAAGTCAAGTACCTCAAAAACAACTTGTTTCCCCAATCAGCCTACTTTGGCTAACAATTACCAATCGCTATAGCAACCTGATATTGTTGCTGTGATTCTTATCTGAGCCTACAGCAGCCTACAGATGTCCCAGTTCTGTATGCCATGTTATTGTGTTTATTACTTTATATTTACGGTGAATCTCGGGTGACAAACACATTTTGGGGGTTTGCCTCCGGCACATTCTGTTGTATTTACCTGCTCCGGTGCTTTTCTTTGGCACAAGCCTTTGTTACAAACTTTTCCAATCCCTCCAAACATATGTCATCAATAACAAACCTATGTCATCTTTAACCTAGATTCCTCAAAGAACATACCAACAAATAAAAACATGTGACTTACACTTTACATTATGCAAAAAAATCAACCTAGTTTCCCAATATACTGACAAGAACACAAGAATAACATGTACATGCCAACATACAAATTGTGATAACCATAGTATTAACATGCATCACAACCAGGTGTACAAAATGTCTTTCTTATTGCCCACAAAACCATAATGCTTCACTGCAAATAGTGCCAAGACACCATGCCAGGCTTTAAGTTCGCTAGCTTGGAATCACTTTCAGAAAAGTAATAATAATAATCTTAGATTGGCTTGGCTGCACATAATATGCACGGATCTCCTCCAACAAATTGGTTTATAGGGTGACGAAGACTTGCACTCTAATTGGATTGCAACTTGGCGATGACATTTCTCCTGGATCAGGGACCGAATGGAAATATGACCATTTTCTACTAAACGAGGAAACGGTTTAAGCAATGGAAGTATAAGCAGAAGAAAGTAATATTTATCGCTAGTACAACAGCAATAGTATGCATTTCCTTGCCGAAACCAACTAAATTTGATATCTTTGCTCTTATAAAGTCCATTTCTGCCAATTTCTCAATGACAAATTGATATAGAACATGGTTGGGTTTCAATGTAAACTTCAAAATGTGAACAGGATGGACTCAAAGTACAACAGTGTGTGTGACTATTAACATTAATTGAAACTAAAACATTCTTTGAAACATCAAATTGAAGATAATTGAAGATGGAGATAATCTGTTTCCAATACCATGTCCCAATTCCATTACTCTAACTTCCATTTACAACCTGATACCAGCCCAATTTAATGCAACTGTCATGAAAATGAGATTTTTACCCATGAAGAAAGCTCAAAATTTCTTAGAAAAGTATATTAAACATACCACATACATAGAAACTTCACATTCATATGCCGTACAACATTCCATTTTGATGACACAATGTTTGAAAATACATTTATATGGGATTAAATGGAATTTAAAAACTGCAATTTACTAAGTTTGTGTGGCATTTGTGGCTCTTTGACTTTTGAAATTCAGACAAAAAATCATGTCTCAACTGCAAAAATAATGTCTATGTTTACAGAGTTTGACAGAAATTTGAAAAACAATTCAGACATTTGCACGCAATCAAAGAGATTGAACACCTACCTGGCCGTGGTAATATTACCAATTTCAGGTATATGAACTTACAAGTAACCATGGTAACACACTACAACTATTCCATTTAAAATCCACACTACCCCTATGGAAGATTTTGGAAATATCTAACACAGGGGGAATATGAATTTCAAACAGAATGAGCACATCAGGCAGCTCCATTTAAAACTCACCCTCCCTCTGTGGAAGATTCAAGTTGAATTTTCTCAGAGGGTGTATGAAATTCAAATGGAACTGCCTAATGTGTTTATTCTGTTTGAAATTCATACTCCCCCTGTAGAAGATATTTCCAAAATCGTCCAAATCTTCCATAGCGGTACTAGTGTGGATTTTAAATGGAATAACCCAATGAGGGAAATGGCAACGTGAATAACAGTTAGATAAGGCACCTTCTTTAAGAACCAATAATTATTGTGTCAGATCATCGCCTCTGTTACATGTCAGTTCCAAGTCAGTAAACAGGGTTACTACCATATTTCAAGCAAATTATTTTCACAATATTCATAATTTCACAAGAGCCGGCTTTAGTTTGGTTTACAACATCATAATGCCAGCATGTTTTTAAGAAGGTCTAATTATACATGCATAGCATGGGAAGCGGATGTTCATTTCTTGCCAGAAAGTAAAAATAAAGCGCTTTAAATATAATTCCTGTCCACTAGTGTTTACAAGCAGTTTAGTGCATAAAAGTGCAATGACATTCGGAATAATTTGAAATGACGCCAGACCCACTACAACTTCTTTCCATTATAGCAAGAAACTTAATGCCTTTAGACATGGAACCCTGCAGATATATTCCCTGGTAGTACAGAATTTGTACAATAATTTTGCACCATACAATTTTCATAATTACAAGTATTCCACTGTCTTTAGAATGCAACTATAATCAAGGATAACTCAAGTTCAAAACCTTTATGTTGAGACCTATAGGCAGCAATAAATTAGTGGTTTGATTCTTTATCATTTGCCAGGACAATATTTGAAAATTGCATATTAAACCTTGAATTTAGCTTTGCAGATAATATCGTGAACTGAAGTGTACTAGTGAAAGTAAAAGTCAAGAACAAACTGTAAGAATGACTTGAATAGCTGAATCTTAACCAACATGCATGTATTTCCCTACATAGCTATTATACCACTATCTTTATAGCTCGGCTTTAAGAACTGAAATTGATTAAACTTGAACCTATAATAAGCACACAAATCAATGGCACAAAACATGTGGGAAAGTTGCACCAACATGAATTCTGTGAATGTTACTAAAGAGTTATATTAGGAAGGGAAACCAGTTGTCTTCACTTGCTTCCTTGTCCAACTGACAGTTTCATACTCACACATACAAAATTGACTATGAACATCCATAAATATCTACTCTCACTTCCCTGATGTAACTGATGCTTTATAGGGCAAATTAATTAGGCCATCTTACGTAAAGGAGTGAAAAAGAAACGTGCTATATCATTTTTCACCCTGATGTGGCAGCGACGTCAGTGCCGGTTTCATTAGGCGCAGTTTCAAGTAGCTAGCGGACACTCAAAAGCGCTGGCTTACACATGCACATGCTCAGATGCGCACACGAAACAAGTGCCTCAACGTGTTGCCATCACTTCCACATCAGGGTGAAAAATATTAAACCTTTTCACGTTTAACTTTGATGTAGGCAGGGAAGGTCGTACCTGCAGCAGTACCATAATGAAAACAAGTGATCTGAACCTAGATCAAAACAATATTTGTCATAATTATAGCAAAGCTCTTTTAACATTCTATTGCTTAACTGAATTTACCAAAAACTATGGTACCGTAGTTTTTTCGTTTCACTTCTGCCCTTTAATATCCCCTGAATACCGAAGTACATTGAGCTATAGTGTTAGATCAAGCCACACAATATACCGCACCTGAAGTTGACACAACTGCCTAAGATAGGAACCCCACCAGGTTTCCAATGTAATTACAAGCGCGTAGATGACACTACGCTTCATATCACATGTTGAATCGGAAAGCCTTATGAGCCGTTACCTACAAATCATTAGCTACTTGCCCAGCAAATTTAGATCAATGTGATAAAACATGTTCTAAATGGCTGGTTAAGTTTCAATCCCCGGAAAAGGTTTTATCAGTTTTTACCTATCTCTTCAAATATTTGCGGGTTCTATTTGAAGTTCCATTAGTTTGCATCTTGCACGCTTTTCTGACTTTAAATCGAAACATAAAAATAAATAAAAAATGTGTGACAGCTATTTATTTTTATTTGGATTACCCGATTTGATTCAGGGACCTGCATGTCTTTTGGTGTCAATTGTTCTAATATTCTAGTTCATCAATGTGAACAAATAAGTACTGAACTTATATCATATTTTGTCTTGGTTTGCCTGTAAATTAATCATGACTAGCTTGAGGTAATCAGACCGTTCAGACGGTAGTGAGGTATCGGTAAGCTTACATGTTATATGCAGTCAAAATTCCAAATTAATTTTCCTATATACGTAAACCTACTTAGGGATGCCATGAAATCTACAATAGATGCAGGTAGTCAGGACTGCAAGCTGAGATGATCTCAAATATTCTGCATGAATGATCATATTTTGAGTTTATACAGGTTTTGTGTGTAGGGGTGTGATTGTGGGTTGGGTGGGGGTGTAATACCAGGTCTACGGTTAGCGGTGAAATATCACAGAAGTCCACATTTGGATTATGATATGTCTGTGTGTGCACTGTTAACAACAACATACACAATAAGGTTCCACGGTTTTTGATGAACACATGTACAAATGTAGGGATGTGGGGGGTCGATGTATGTGCATAATGTGTGAGCCCGGATTGAAGTGGGCATTAGTCTACAAGCAATCCTGATGTTACAGTAAAATATGTGACACGATCAAGAGAAATGAGTCCGATGTCGCTAATATTGATTTTGAGATATTGGCAAAGAAAGTGTTGAAATTCTTTTATTTTTTATTGTTTTCACTCAGGGACTGATCAATTTATGTAACTTCGCAAAGAAAATTCGTATCAAGACAGGGTTTTCAGTTTCTGAAATCTCTTTAATGTCCTATTTAGAAAAATATACACAACTCATTTCCGACTAGGGTCGACATGTGACTCATTCCCCTTGATCATGTCACATATGTTGATATCTATAAGGGAATTGAAAATAAGAATAAATGATACATAAATTTTATTGATTTTTAGAACAATTGAAGAACTCTACATAATAATGCAAATCTATTCAAAGGATTAAAAAAAACTTTCATAAATACACAAGTTAGAACCACATTAATTTATTATAACAATTTGTTATAAATATTTAAAACTAACAACATCAAGAAATATTTCTTTTTTTATTCAATATGCGTCATGCCAAGTCAAACAGTCTTTTGAACAAACTCGCAAAACACTTGCGGTAAGACCCCGCAACCAAATACAAGATACCGTACGCACACAACACAAAATGGCACTTAGCAAAGCGAAATACAAACATTTATTTAGTTGATGACCCATGGACTTTGCACCAAACTTGGATGTGAGCGCTGTTCAAACTATACCAGTGCATGCAATATTTGCTGGCTCGTTGTTCTACAGATCCGGTACAATCATTCACTCAATTGCAATATGGAGTATTAAAACTGAAAAGGCCATAGGTTATCTTGCCTCGCATGGAACAACACTGTGATAGTCATCAATACGTGCAATCCGTAATTATTTTAATCGTATTTATTAGACGATAACGACAATTATATTTTGATTTTCCCAAAGTGCTTACAGCATGAGTCAAGTCACTGAAATCATTTTTTTAATCGCTCTTTCGAAAGAAATACATAAATGCCTTCCAAACAGATTAGCATATAAATGTAACAAAAACAGGTTACTCCAATTCCTTGTTTTTGTTACAAAAAAAATCCACAAATTTACTCTTGAAAGTCAACTTCTTCAAGCTTGACTACTTATTACTTTTTCTTGTACAAATTCAACAAAAGGAATGGACTAAATAGAGGTCACGTCCATTTTCACCTTATACTGTCAGTCACTCAAACAAACAGATATACAACCCATCCCATGTAATCCACATTGACTTGAAATTAACCATAAAAGTGATTGGCATTCTGATAGTACATTGTAACAACCGGGGAAGCCTTTAAACTGATTTGACTTTGTACGTTGCCATTTCTGACTTGCTGCACAAGCTCAAACGAAACAGGAAATTACAGGGAGGAATAGGGAAAAAGTGCAGAGAGTACATTCCAGCCCTAAGCACTGCTACGATCAATTCATTTTCCAACAAATTTAAAGGCACATTAGCCAATTTTCAGCTTGACTAGAATTTGCCTAGGCTTCTTTCATATTTGCATGGCCATAAGCGATGTATACATTGCCTATATCATACCTTTTTTTAGTCAAATGAATATTGGTTTTTCAGGGTTCTCTGGCATATAAGTCATACTTGTTTTTGTTATGTGTTTGAGTGTGTGGTGTTTGCTGAATGTTTTAGAAAGTGGTGTGTGTGCGGGTTTATGTGCGACAGGAATGCAATATCGTTTACAGCTCATCGTGCGATGTGATGTCACACACAGACACAGGACATGAGTATCTAGAAGAGAAACAGAAAACACTGAATGAACCTAAGCTAGGTGCCATTCTAATTTCTATTTCAAGATCAAAATAAAAATTCCTTTAAAAAAGTAATGGGGTGCCCAATGGGAGCTTTAATGTGATGTGCTAAATGTCACCGTTTGGATAAAATTGTCTTCTTTAAAACAAAATAAGCTCTCTGTCCAAAATTTATCTGTCTTTATTATATTGAAGTTTTCTAAATTTGAGATTTCATACAAAATAGTACATTTCTAGTTTAGTTAAAAAGGTAGAGACCAACCAAACACGAGATCTGCAAAATCAAAACATGCCGCCATGTTTGCTGTGTTATGTGATGTTAATAACCAAGTTGAAAAGTAAAGGTCTTTAATTCATACGTAAATATTTTGTAGGAATTCTATTACTTGCAAGCTGACAATTCTAGAGATGCTACAGTGCCCCTCCAGAAACAACACTGCATATGATACCATAAAATGCCAATAGCCTCAACCTTTATTTAGAGACTCTGGTTTCATTTCAAATTAATTCCATTACTCACCTCAAAACGAATTTCATAATCAGCGTAAAATATAATATTGAATAACATGCAGGTATTTCAGTTATGTGCAAATCATTGGGTGGAGAGGCAAAACTCTGTGGCTTCCCGGTGATAATTACCGTCTTTTGACTCTGGTCTTAGACTGATGGTTGGTAATCAGTAGGGGTGAAATGGGTCGTTTCATGTAACCTTAATTGACCTGTCGTAATTGCTGCCATGTGTTGGGCCTTTTATGCTGCAGCGCTTGGTAAACAGCTACTGAATAAACGGCAAGTGTGTACATATTAGATGGAACATGTACAATATTATTTATAAATTATTATAGGTGTGGTATTGTTGGGTTTTACATGTACCTCTTTGTTATTCTATGACTGAAACTGAAAGGGTTTTATTTACAATCACAGTCTAAAAATGAACAAGGTTTTCTTGTGTATTTGCTATTAATAAAACACAGGTATCCTGTGTTATTTTTAATTTCATTTCAACAAAACTGGTGGATAGAATAAATTCACACTACAATATAATCGGAACTATTATTTGCATTCTGGCAATGAAGATAAATTGGTTGACACTTCACGCTAGAAATGGTGGTCTTATACTGAAGTAATTATGATTACTATGGATAGCATGTTGCAAATTCTGTTGGCATCTTTTTCTACCAACATTCAAAACAAATCAACAAAAAATTTAAATTCATCTTGTATCTTAAAATCTGAATTAGGACATTTTTACTTGTTCTCTCTGCTTTGAAATTCAAATACAATCAAAACAATTAATGGCACTACAAAAAAAAATGATTTTCAAATAAAAGTATACCTTTTAAAGAAACGAAATGACGCACGAAATCCAACTAGCATAACAGATTCCTGCAAAAATAAGCAGTTTTTGAGAAAATCACACAAATTGATTTCACTTTACTGCTTCTAGGAAAGCATACGGACTACAGCTATCACCACTCAGGTTCATGACTATTTTCTTCACCATCCCAGTTACATGATGTCAAAATTGGTTTGTGAGAATTCAATAACTGCCTCAATTAAGCCTCATCAAAGCTTTCATTGTCTCTGTCAGTAACGATGCTCATCTACAATTAAGCATGTTACAGAGGTGCACCCGTAGATTCATCATGGCAACATTCTTGGCTTTTTAAACTTACACTGTATCAGGAGAGAATATCTTGCAAGAAATACCCTCTAAAAGCAAATTCGATGTTGTCCATGAATTAGTGGAATATCCAATTGAATCTTTATTATTTTACTGAATTGGGTTTGAATTAAAAATATTGACAAGGGTCAGAAATTTGCCACCAAGTGTGAGAATCCGTATGGATTCTCCTTGTGGAATTTTGCAAGAATCCATGGATTCTCGCCATATAACTTTGTATGGTAAATTGAAATATTTACGAGAATCCATTTAGATTCTTGCAATTTTGTTGACAAGTATCTTTGCGAGAATGGATGCTCGGATTCTCGCCAAATTTCTGACCCTCGCCGAATTTCTGATCCTGTATTCCCACTTTAACATTTGTGACATTGGCTTTGAGGGCGCTTGCTGCTTACTCTCACTTGCTATCATGAATATCCAACATAGAATGGATGGAGACATGCACAATCCCACATACCCACCCCCCCCCCCCACCCCTACACACACAAACACATATCCTGTCTTTCTTATATAGCTACATCAGCAGTCACTGCAACCTTTTAATTTCGACTGCTGGTAAATCCCATGGTTGATTGTCATCTCATTTACATTCATGTTATTGAATACTGTATTGCTTCTGCAGGGCCTAGACATGATTGCTCACTATGACAGATGTGTAGCATACAATGTAACATGCTATCCCAGGAAGATCTTATTCCCAGCCCTACGTCATGATGTTAGCAATATCCAAAACAACAAATCCTGTTTTGCACATGCTGTATATGACTAGTCTTACCAATAAATATACAGAAAGGAAAAATCATGTGGATGACAGGAATTGGTGAGACATTCTGCTGCATGTTTCCTATTCCAAGTCATATTTTTAAAATGAATACCTAAATATGATATGAAGTGGCATTTTAGGATTACACCAAACAAAGGCATCAAATTGTGTTTCAAAAAAAGTTAATTATTGTTTCAAAAATGCCATTAATTGGTATTAATTTTAGTAGAACATGATTAATATCATCATACATTACATCGTATTGGAGCCAAATATTTTCTTTCCTCCCAGTGTACATAATAAGAGGGACAGAAGGAACAGAGAGAAAGGGCATATTGTTGAATTCTCTCAAACAAACAATATCGAACATGTTTACAAATACAGCTGGAAGGTTTACCAACTACAAATGCAATTTGCGGAATGCATTAGGAAGGGGAAAATGATCAAGTTCCAATTTTGTTCTATAAAATCATCCTCACTGTACCTTGCCTTTTAAAAGATTGAATTTACAAATGTTAACCTATATTTTAATGTTCATTTCCATAGGACATGATGTCATATTATATTTTGTGTTTTATAGATTCAGTGTTTGTGCTATTTGTTGTACATGTATATCAAATTTATCACTTTATAATGGATATATTGCAACATGAACTAGGTCACAATGTTGATCAGTTGGTTAACTCCCCAGCCATCTTGTCTTTCATACATGTTTACTTCCACAGTGAATCATAACTTGATTGTCACTTCTTGGCTTGTCACTAGCATCTCGAACATAAGATAATACAGAGTGCATCTATGATAAAAACCAGGAAACGTGCTATGGAAAAAGCAATGGTTCACAGTTTCAGACACAATGATTCAAATTTATAGCTGATAGCATTATATGATAAATGCCAGTGGTTACAAATGCATTCCGACAGTGACCCTTCGCTTCAGCTAAATAAAGCAGAGTTTTTCTATTTTCCAGTGCCTGAAATATGTATAATGATTAAACATCAAGTATCCTTTTTCATCTGACTGAAAATTATTGACAGAACACTTTGTGTATGCTGTTTTACCTGCAATCTCTCCTTAAAGAGGAACCCCTGCCAGAGTTCTTCTGAGGTGAACCAAACCTGCCTGGTTATCGAATTAATCAGTGACAATCTCTGAAGTTAACAGGTGCTAATTGATACAATAACACATAAAACATCAATTAGCACCTGTCAATTACAGAGATAACCTTGTCACTGATTACTTTGATAACCAGGCAGGTTTGGTTCACACCAGAAGAACTGCTCTGGCACAACTTCCTCTTTGAATGGCCATGCTGTATCCTACCAATCTGCTCTGTTCATTATTCCCTAGATGTAAGATCTATCAAATCTTGAATACTTAAGTTGTCCTGTCTTCATCATTTTTTACAAGCATTAGACACCTTGTGTCTTTTATTACCAGTCAACATCACTCTGGTGAGGAGAAGCAAGAGTTTTGTCCAGCCAGCTATCAGGTGTAATCCACACTGGTAAATACAGGATATCCACAGGTCTGTTGCTTTTATCTAAACATTCAATACATGGTCATCAATACACTGTGTTTCCTATATATAGCTCCCATGTATCTCAAATTATTACCTCTCTCCAATACCCATCACATAAAGAAAATTGGAGGAAAATAATATTGAAATTACTACTTTTAGGTCAATAAAACAATAATCCTGCACTTTCTTCCCAACACTGCTCAGAACAGCTCAGAACTGCAACTAAACAAAAATGTGCAATTATATTTATACTCTTATCATTTTCTTACCAATTATAACTAATTAAAGGTTCATCTTATTCTCCTTATCCAACATTTCCACGCAATATCAAAATGGGAATTATACCATAAATGGCTCAGTAAACTATTGATGTTTTAATTATGAACTACGGTACTAATTGTAGTATTGATACCGTTTATTTACCTCTGCGTAGCGCAACCACCACAGAGCAGCCCTAATAGTCAAAAATACCGACTCTGAGCATCCCAAAATATGATGCAGAAAGATGGACATGGGATCCATTATAATCCTCCAGCGACTTGACAGATTGGCTCCTACATGTGTACACATTATACGCCAACGATAGCTTTTTCCGCCTTTCAGCGTAATGTGACGTTTGTTGGATGAGGATAGGTTTTGACAAAGCAGCAATTGCTGGGGCGAAATGTTTCTTCTCTGCTAAATGCCACAAAATGGTATGGTATATCGCAAGTCAAAGAGGAGTCATATTACATTGCATTATTAGGTTAAGGGTTTTGACTTTTACAATTGGCATCAATCTATTTTTAAAGAACAGTAAAATATTGTGCGAAATAAACAAAAATTATGAAAATTCAAATGCCTCTTGAAAAAGATGCACAATATAATTTTCAGCTGCATATGAGGTTAGAGTGAGAGATCTCAAATGCACATTATGTATTCCAATTATTTCCTATGTTTAAGTGCAATAAAATGCAGAGACTTGATTAAAAATTGCTAAATTTTGAATACCATATTCCTGCATATTCGAAAAAAACGAAGAAAAATATAAGGAGCGATATTGCGGAGCAAAATGCATCATCACATCCCAAAAATTTGCATTTTTCCTGATTAAAGATATTTTTGGCTCACAATTATTTTAGTGGGATGAAGTAATGGTTACATTTTGCAGATTGGAATTGTGCCAAGATATATCTCAATCTCTCAACAGCTGATCAGATCTAACTACAACAACAAACCAAAGCACCTGTCTGGTTATGAAACAATGATATCACTGAAATATGGAATGTGACAGGTTGTCAAGTGATGGCTTCATTGGGGGTGCCTTCAAATCATCTCAGAACAGTACATATACCTTGAAAGAACATAGAGGAGCATATCAAAACAATGTTGTGAGCTTTAGAGCAAGACATCAAATCAGGCAACACCTAAAGGGTACTTGGGTTCAGTGCTCTGGAGAGTTAGTGGGACATGTTGGCAGGTATACACTGAAAGAGAATTGCAGAATGTTGTTGGAAGGGTAGATGCTTCTCAGAACTTTAATATACTGGACGCAAATCGGGTAGAATATTCCAATAGAGTTTTATTGCTAGTGGTAAAAGCTTTAAATTTCATACAGAAGAAGTTGATGCTAAAGTAGAACACCAATCATGTGATATATTTTGATATCACAACAACAAATTCCCTGTATTGTTGCATCTAATCTGCTTGCCAAGTAACCTGAATATGTGCATTCATACACTAAATTTATCATCACCTGTATTGTACATGATCAGATCCAACTAAGCAATTGGAGCCAATTTTGACAATTTAATTATTGTCATTCAACTTGTACATTTTTAACCAATGTTTTATCATTGCTGATATCCTTACATCTCCAGTACTATTGTCTGTCTCGTCTCAAGTCGAGAGTAACTCCATGTTGGATTTCGCAGCATTTGGCAGATTCAAATCAGTGCATTTACACCGTTGAGTGTATGGACAAATCACCCTTCTACGCGTGTGTATACGCTTCATGGATTATATTATCATTCACAATTCGAATCTGACACTGCAAAATCCAACATGATGTTAACTTGAGACCAGACAGGGATTAGTAGTAATAGCGCTATAGGCCTACTTGATGGATTAAGTGATGAGCTTTTAATATTTGATTGTTTTTTGCACTATAACAATTGCTTCCTTCAAGGCCATACAGTAGATATAACAAAATTATGAGGTAATAAGGACGTTCACCTCTTTATATCCATATCTTCATCTCTTGTGTATTTCTTTATTTACTCATTCAAAAACCATCAAGGCACCTGCCTCACTTGCCACTATGTAGCTATGGCCCTGGTCGCCTTTGGTCTGCTTAGATCATACCCTGTTAGATGTGTATGAATGTGTACATCAGCCATTGAACTGCTCACAGAGGTTACTGACACCGACTCAAAAACTGGGGGGAACTGGGTAGGTAGGACAGTGTACATAAAATCTGAACCAGAGTTACAGCACTTTTAGTGCAGACCCTAGAAATTATGAGTATATATCCCGTGAGCACCTACTTTTTGAGTAACACTCAATTTGCCTGAGACTTCAAAACAAATTTGTATCAATCAACTCCAAATTAAACATCACCCTATGTTCCATTCCTAATACACTACTGAATGTAATTTATGTTCCTACTAAAAAACAGCTCATGAGACCCAACCCAAAGGGTACTAAGGTTCAACGTCTCTGCTGCTCATAAAACCTACGCTCAATTTATCCTAGAGATGAATCTATAAATAACGAACACACATCTGCCGTCTACAAAACAAGTACATTACTGTTTTTGTATCAAATTATGTTCTTGATGACTTGGCAGCTACACAAATTCAGCTCTTTATTATGTAAATTCAGATGAAATTGCAGATAATATTTATAAGGAAGTAAGCAATGTTCAGGCTCTACATTTGATCCCTCATTTTGACATCTTCAAGTAACCTACTTGGCAGTTTTATGTATACCTGTATAAATTATAGACATAACAGCTAAAAGTTTACTATGTTATATCCAAGGGTGTTATCAGAAGGTGGGGCAGTGACATCTTATGTCAAGACCCAAGCCCCACTCCCTTGAGCTCCCCCCCCCACCATGCACTGATAGTTTATACATATATGTGTCTATGGAGAGGGGCAGTTTTTGCATCCTTCAGATACTAAGTTTTTCCCTTACTTCTCCTTCAATTAGCCTCCTTGAAAAATGGCGGACAAAATAGGAAGGCGGTGCTATTCATAAGGCTTTACTAAAACTGAACATCGCCCTCTTATTATGTCCGCCATTCTTCAAAGAGGCTAATTACCCCACTGGTTATGTTGGGAGTCAAAATCCTTATTTGCTAAATCCACTGCAGTTAAAGCTAAGACCAACTCCACACAAGGCATGCTTGAGACATGACTTCCAATGCAGCCGGTCAAAATGGTACTTACCCAGAGTTGATACGGGCCTTGTCCCTGTATGATCCCGGCCTACACAGGCCTTCCAGTGCTTCCTTGCTAGGCTGCTGCGGACTGTTGATCAATGATGTATTGAGATTCTCAAAACTATCACTGTAGTTCGAACCACCACTGCTATAAACCGACATAGGGGTATTCCCATTAGTGCCATGTGAGTTAGGAGTGCTAGCATTTGAACCAATTCCGCTTCTATTGTATCCGGGTGAAGGTCTTCTTGTTGGCGTATGTGGAGGAATACCATCCAAACTACCTGTTGAGGCTGCTTCGTTGCTGTTGCTTGATGCCATGGAGTCACGATCTTTGTCTTTGGCCTTCTTGATGGCAGCACTTGGCCTTCGATGTTTGTTATTCCTGCCTCCTTTGTTGTCTGGTTTAGTTAAAAAGGACATCTCCTCTGGATGTCGGACACCTGTGCATAAAAAACAATGGAGGTGTGATACAATTTTAGGGTTATAACATGTAATAAGATCAAGGAATATTCTTTTTGACACATTCTATTACAATCTAGGCTTCTTTTCGAAATACAGTATTGAACATGTCCATCTATATGCTCATAGTAACGGATAAAACAAACTATTTTGGATACTAATTTTTATTCCTTGGTCAAGAGCATCAGCATAAAACATTTGGTCAATCTTCACATTATTTAAAAATCTATTTTTGCACCTGGGTCTGAACTTCCTCAACCTGCAATCTGACAAACTATCCCCACCTCTTCCCCCCAAAAAAAAAAAACACCTTACACTTCATTTAATAACTGAATTCCTTGCAGTTTCATCTTTTTGGGAAAACACATTTAGTGTTAAACAAAATCAAAATTAACTCAAGTCACCTTTGAAATTAATTGGCTAATATTCTCCTTTTCACCTGGCATTGACCTTTTGCAGCTCTTGTCCCCCTTATCAAAATTCAAAAATAAAACCTTCACCTTTGCACTTTCTTTCATATAATTTGAACAGAATAAGTCCTAATTACGTTAAACATGAATGCTCAGTAAAAATTCAACCAAGTAAAAACAACAAGCAATAACTTACTTACTTACTTATAATAAACCCATTATTTCACTCAGGTACATCCTAATCCTGAATATTGCTCATTGTAGCTTAATCTTGCTCAAGGCCAAGGGTATCTCTATCAAGACAGACTAGGTCTAGTAGAAAGAATCTCTTACCATACTATATCAATCATTTATCTGCAATCCTTCTCACATACATACAAGAAAGAAGCATGTTATACAGTAAGTTACCTTTTAGATTCTTGGTCCTGGGGAGGGTAAAAAACTGTTTGCAAATAGAACAAACAATCATTTTTCAGTCTTTTACGTATTTTCTCCTTTTTTTTAATCATCATCCTTTCACTATTTCAGCAACATAATGATGGGCAACTATAAACACACTTTGAAAATTTGACTGTGTGGCTACTTCACTGGACCTGTACATAGTATGAAATTGACACAGTTGTGAATCAGGGCTCTCACACTAGGATTCACAACATGCTATCTATCAGGGGCACAGTTCTTTAACCCCAATACATTTGCACTTTCATTGAATGACCTTTGAAAATTTGAGTACAAAAACTCATACTCTGCAAGTTGAGGTTTAATTTTGCACTATGATTATTTAATTGAGGTTATTGAACTCTGCCATAGGGATGAGGCCATAGTGGTCCATAGCATCAGGTTGAGTTGAATTAATCTTGGGACTGTCTCTTTCAGATGGTACCATCTGCTTGAAATTAATATACAATGTCCAGTGGTATCTGTTTACAATTCCCTGGTTTGTATCTCATCCAACTGACCCATTTTCACACTTAACATTGAAATTGAATGAAAAAATGAGTATTCCACCATGTTTGTCAGTCTGTCTGCCAGGAATAGGATTGTTTCACTCTATACCATTTTGCACCCCGATGTGGCAGTGCAGTTTTGTGCGCGTGTATCTATGCACCGTCTTTAAGACGCTAGCGCTGTGAGCAAGCGCTAGCGATTTGAAGGTGCGTCGCTGCCACATCAGGGTGGAAAATGTACCGTATACACTGGATAATCTTCATTTTAAATATTTTGTTTAAAATGTAAATTTTCATACAAAGTATGTGCCATGTCCTGTATATAATACATTCTTAAACACTTGAGAACGTTCCTGCAATCTTATTGGTTCTTACCCGTGTGATATGACACGATATCACACGGGTCAGCGCGTGTGCATCAATGCGATACGCGTACTCGCTATTTGAACCAATCGGAGACGCGTAGCAACAACGGGACTGGTCGATTTTAAGCTCTAGGTAGTTCCTTGTAAAATGTAGGATCTAATTTGATTAAAATTTGTAATACTTATGATATTTCTATTTAAATTGAAGTGTTTAAGAATGAGAATAAAGGTATTGTTTTTAGCCGCTGTCATGCATCTATCGTCTCATATAACACGGGCGACATCATTATTTTTGGCGTAAAACAACTCGGCTTCGCCTCGTTGTTTTATATTAAATAATGATATCGCCCGTGTTATATGAGACGATAGATGCACTCCAGTGGCTAAAAACAATACCTTTATTCTCTAAATGCTGCTCAAGCGCAGATTTTTCCTTGTCGCTTGTCACTCACCTAACTCTTTGCCGAGTTCCATAACAGATTTGAAAATATTCTCTGAAAAGTCTACTCTCATATCAATGAGCTGCATATCAGGCATCTGTACACGTAGTGTTTGTGCATAGGGTAAACCATAGTTTGGCGTCGGCTTGAACACCACACTGGTCAAGCGTGGATCCTGTCCTCTTGAGCCACATATTTCTCTCTGGCCACCAAATGGCATGATCTGACCAATCAACTGGACAATCTGAAGGGGGTAAAAATAGAGAATGAAAACAACATGATTATTAAAAAATGTATAACATATACTGCATGTATCAGTTTCAAATGAAATACATTGTATACAATGCTGCAAAAACACCCTTTCAGTACCTAGTGCGCTTTCAGACAGTTTAGCACCTGGTCAATTCAGAGGACTGAAAATGAACAAGACTTTAACTTAACTAAGTATACATCAGATAAGGCACAATAAAGGTGAATCTGCAGGTGTGCCCTTCTCTGTTCTGATAACAAATTTATATCAATCATGCATTTTATCCTTAAAATATCAATATATACAATTCAAATCTCTAAAACTTAGTAGACAGATTTGGCTTAAATAGAGGAAAGACAATCAACATTTTGAACAGTCTACTAATACTTTGCATCAAAAATGACTTATCATCTTGGTAAATGATGCTTGACTTCAACAACTATTATCTAAAATGGGTCTTTAATTAGCTCTAATGGCTTTAGAATAAAGATGTTATATTGGCTCTGATGGTACTCGAAATATTTTTAAAGATTCCAGGTCAGGTCACGCCAGTTAGCCTTTGCAGGAAAAACAAAATCAGTAATTGGTTTATGGTAATGATTTGATCAGATCAACAAGTGCATTTGTCTAACCTACAAGTGGGAGTTGAATTCCCTATTGCTTTGTAATAAGGTTTATTGTGACCCAGAAACATCCTTCATTTTAAAATTCAAGAGCCTCTTGTACTTAACATACAATCAACTTGATAAATGAAATGTGTGTCTTCATATTAGCTTTAAAACATTTTAACATGTACTCCAAATTTGTGAATTGAATGTTTAAAAAATGATATCTTGGTGCCCTTCCATGTTCATTACCACCATTATTTTGGTTAATTTCCCTTCATTTTCTATAACACTAACAATTTCATTTTCACAAGCAAGTGGGAAAATCTGACAAGTGAATTTTCAGTCTTCACATTGCTCAGGGCTGTTATGCAGATAGTTACTCGTAATTCAAATCATGCCTCAGTCGAGTCATCAGCTTGCCATATTTGGTCAAAATGACGTATTTTGTTACGGTTATCCATCTTTTAGAAGCAATTGAAGCCCAAAATCACATTAGCTAACTATAGAATCAAGTTCTGTTACGGAAGTATTAACAGTGTGACATTTGGAACTCAAACCAGGGGATGAGCACTGGTATGTGGAGAGACACAAAGGTTCCGATGCCACATTGCACGGACGGTAAGATTTAATCAGTATTGATTAATTGCTCCTACCCCATGGGCTATGAAATGACAGTAAGCCAATACCTCCTAACCTGGGGCAAGACAAATTAAATAACAACATTAAGGGTACTTGAATTCTAAAGAAAAATCTATCAAAGGTCTAATATGTGGTAATATAAAACGCATCAACCCCAATTGATAAGATTTTCTCGGCCAAGTGCTAATAAATCAGTAGGTCTTCATGACAGCTTGACGTGTAATCCCAACAAACTAATCTTATTTGAAAAAGCAAGTTGTGATCTCCTTTAATCTAAATAGAAATTATAAATTAGAATTTGCAGCAAATCAGTGTGAATAAGATAATTTATTGGAAAAGAATGTATTAAAAATTGTCCTAAAACAAGTGCTGTGAGATTCAGACAGTCTACATTTGTATGGAATTTTACCACATTCCAGATAGAGAAACATCATTACTGAAATATACTCAAGACAGAACAATTTGATCTGAGCAAGGAAATAAGAAACCAGTCTGGCTTATAACCACAACAAGTCATTTATTTTTAAATGGTATCTTCAATAGATATTCCTTTACTCTCTATCTTCAGTAGATAACACCTTTAGCTTTTTAAATACCAATCTTCAGTAGATAGCACAAACTTGCTTCAATACCTATCTTCAGTAGATAGTACAAATGTTACTTTCATGCTGTCTTTAGTAGATAGCACATAGCTTGCTTCAAGTTCAATACCTATCTTCAGTAGATAGCACAAACTTGCTTAAAGACCTATCCTCAGTAGATAGCACATATATGTTCTGTTCATACTATCTTTAGTAGATAGCACACATAATTTGCCATACATGTATGACTATATTTTCAGTAGACAGCAAAGATATAGCACAAACAAATGTCATCTTAAATTAATTTCTATCTTCATTAGATAGCACATACAAAATCATGTTCATACTAAACTTCACAGAGTTAAGTTATCTTCAGTAGACAGCAAATACTTACTTTGAATATTATGCACTTTATAATATTTACTAAATATATCAGATTCACTTTAATGCACCTTACTGCATTCTATGTTTTTAATTCAATTAAAAATTCAATATTAATCCTTCCAATGCGACCAAATATTATTATTATCTTTGAAGGTCAGTTCCGACAAGTAAACACTTATATCGCTATAACCAATGGCCAAGAAGGTCGCCACACCTGGAGTACTAGAGATCAATAAATGGCCAGAATCTACGCAGGTCAATACCCTGTAGACCCCTATTGATTTCACTAGTGCAACAAATGAACACAAAAAGGCAATTCCAATCAAACCTGTCAATTTCCTCTTCTTTATATAGC
Source organism: Amphiura filiformis (assembly GCF_039555335.1). Classification (NCBI taxonomy): domain Eukaryota; kingdom Metazoa; phylum Echinodermata; class Ophiuroidea; order Amphilepidida; family Amphiuridae; genus Amphiura; species Amphiura filiformis. The sequence goes on along the minus strand of NC_092632.1, from coordinate 43,496,081 downwards.
AATTTAACCATTTATTGACCAGGTTTACAACCCAATAGTTTTAATCAATCAATAAAGATTTTTTGAAGCTACTGTTGGACAACAAGTTACCATTTTTTTTCGATTGTATCTAATGGGGGAATTCCAGATAATTGATCAAATTGTATTTATATGCTTACACCTATGCATTCTTCAGATGATATCAATTTTGCTGCCAGCATCAACTTGAAATCATGTGCCATATTAGATGCTTAACTATGAATATTATTTCAATGTCTAATTTCTTTATTTCCAATTTCATTACGTGTGATACAATCTTATCTTAGGGTAAAGGGATAAATTCTAGTCTCAATGTTATGATTACTTTTATCTATCCAATTCTTTTATCATTTTAAAGTGATACGCATCAGTTGAGGTTTCATGTACTTGTACATGCACATGAATGTTACATCCCATGACCAAGTACTTTGGTTCACTAGAGAAAAGTCATAAGGGAATATATAATGTTGGTAAAACCATATGCTGACAAACTCAGTACACATGATACAGTCTCACCACTGCATTAACAAATGCACCTGCTTTGTAACTTGTACGCAATATAAGGTGTACTTCTGTACGTGTAATGTAAAAAATACTTAAAGCAGCTAACACTACCCAATTTAAAAACACCTTTGATGGAAATTTTGGTGCCAAAATATCACACAATTTGAATAAGTTGTGATTTGTTCTTGAGAGAGATGGAAACCTTTTAAACACAAGACTGAACATGCTTCAGCACATCTATCACACTAAGCAATGAAATGAAATATATATGCAGTATTTCACTTCATTTTCTGAATTTCAAATTCCTACATTTTGGTGGTCCTTGCTCTGAATACATGAATAACACTTGACCCAGCTGTGAATTATTGATATGCTTTTATGAAGACTTTTTGAGGAAATTCAACTATCTGGTTCAAAAGATGCAAAATTCAAGTTGATATTACCCCCTATTCTCAAGAATCATTATATATCAAGTTCATATCCAGGTCATCCCATTCACAATCATGATTGATGTGTTTGTAAATTATAATTTACATATGCAAATGTAAAAACTGATCTCTCATGAATTAATCACCCCCATGAGCTCAATTTAAAACACTAACAAGACCTATGGATGAAACATTGACTGCATACTACACACACCGTACATTCACATAGTAAGTACACTGGACATCATATTGCCTTCGGCAACACCATTACTCCATATCACAGCTAGAGTTTCTTCAATGGTCTTCTCTTTCCCCCACTCCAGTCGTAGGTGACTTGAATTTAATCAGCTCTTCTAACAATGTGACTCATCGATGATGACCTTGCGGGTAACTTCTCTCTTGTCCATTCCAGGGACTTTGCAAGATGTCAAAATGACCTTGGAAAATCTAAACACTTTTTAACCAAATGGTTTTTGTTATAATTAACACCATTGATTTCGACTTGGGAGGCAAAGTTACCAGTTCCTGGTAATGTGCCACAGTTGTTTGAGCTCAAGAGCATTTGGATGGAATCTCAGATTTATGATACCGTACCCATTGATCGAAAGACCCACACAGTAAGCTAGACAAGACTGAACTGCGTACATGTGCATGAGATCAGGAGTACTTAAACCAACCTAACCAAGCAATGTACAGGAAACTTACACCTTCATTCACACCTGCTGTTCTTAGATATAGATGGAAATTCATTTTAATTCAAAACTAATTCAAATAACATCAAACTTCAGGTAATTTGACATGCATGGAAAGTAACAAATCAATCTCAGCTCAAATGTGATGTATTAAAGATGAACAGCAAACAAATGAGCGTGCACTGGAAATGCAACCCGAGACCTGCAGGAAATACTGGCGCCACTTTTGAGATCACTTTTCAGCCAAATTTACCTCGAAAAAGTGCGGTCATTTACGCTGTGGCCACTCAAAAGCGGAAATCACATTTTCTGTACTTGTGTGCCAGCATAGCTTCATGTCCCTTCATAAATGGTCAAATTTGATGGGTTATCTTTCAGGCTCAGACAAAACACAATTCACAAAATGAATCAAAGTAACCCTATCCTCTGGCACTAGGTATCTTCCTCCACGCCACCCATAATGCTTTATTTAAATTCCAAGCACATCTACGACAATAACCTGGTCATATTTATTTCTTTTCAATTCCATAACAGGACCTTACGGGCTATTATTCTGTCAATCTTCTTACATCAGTATTGGGTACCGCAACAATTTGTACATTTTCTCTCCCTTTCAATTTCCTAAAGCCATTTGGAGCTATTGTGAAGATTGGAAGAAGAAAAAAAAAGCCCTTGCAGCTAGCTGAATGACTAAATCGTGTAATGTATTTATAGCTTACCCTCAAGTCCAGTCCATGTAGATGGGTCTTGATTTGACTTCAAATTATCCTAATCCCCCATGAGAATAAGGAACTTTCTCTAGATGTTATATGAGAGAGATCCCGAGAACTTGATCAAGAAAGTAAGAGTGAATTTGGAACAGTTTTGCAATCCTGTCAGCTACAACATACAAATTAAATAGCAGCACTTGCTGAAGTTGCACAACAATCAACAAACAATGGTGTTGTTCAAGGGTGAAATTAAGTGGGAGACGGGAGCTGTTTGGCCCCCAGAAACTCTGAAATGGCCCCTGGTTCCATCTCAATTGTAGTTGACCAGGGGACACTTTTCTCACAAAACTGGCCCCCTGCTTGCCCCCTAGATAGTGAACCAAAAATATCAAATTCAAAGCAACTAGTGCTTATTTAACTCATCCAGCACATCTTTATTTTTATTGGCCCCTTGGTAATTGGAAATGGCCCCTGGTTCCTCCAAATCTTGGTGAACCAGGGGCCACTTTTTTGCCAAAGTGGCCCCTGGCACAAGCTCTCTTATTTGCACGCTTGGTGTTGTTTGCATCTTTTAATGCTTGGGACTTCCTAAATTGATACATAATGCTGATAAAGAAGCTGTTTACAACTTTTAAAGTAATACAATTACTTAAGGTTAAACAAAGTGTTGAAGGGCTTTACCTCCAGAAAAATATATTATTACCTTATACGTAAGAAAATATGTCTACTTATCATGTGAAATAAAAAATCCGAGGAAAAAATGTGTGAAAATGTGTTTTAGCCTATTTTTTAGCTCTTGTCAAGCACTATTATTCGATTTGTTTACAAGCGCCAAGCAACTGTCGTCTAGGAGAGTGATTGACATCTTTATTATTAGAGAAGAATGGAATCTGTATAGTTCATGAATATTCATGTAGTATTTATACAACCTGTATCCCAGCCATTTTGCTTAGCTATCATAATCGTTCATATACAACGCCCATATGATCCATGGTGTTAAACTGATATTCAGCAACTTTATATCTCTCGATCTTTGCGATCCGAAATATTGAATTTCAACTTTAGGCACATCTCTAGCAAGATAATTAAATACCTGTCACAAATAGAGGTCTTGAAATGTTACTTGCAACGTTAAAAATGTGAATAGAGAACAAATCGGGTTCAAACATGCTTCAAAAATATGGTAATCGCGTAAGGTAATTGTCAACGCCTACTACCAGAATAGCCGGAAGAGGGCAGACTTCATAAGGGAGTGTTCATAATATATTTTAGTGGGGACAAAGAATTTAGAACTTATTTCGGGAAATTTCCTGGGTTTTTGGTTTTGTTTTTTTGTTTTATCTTCCTGTTCGGGTGTTTCTGTTGGCACATTTTCGGGTCATTTTCATGCACTTCACAGGAGTTTTTTCGTGGCTTCTCTGTAGCTGCCGTGTGTCATTTTCCCACACGTAAAGGGTATAAGTAATAAATGATAAAAAAAAAAAAAAAAAAGAATCTGGAACTTCAACGTCAAAAACAAAACAAAAACAAGACAAACTGTACCCTGCTAAAATATCAACCCCTATCCTCTCTGAGAATAAAAATAATAAGACTCCAACCTCACCTGCAAAAAATATTTTTTCGGGGATAATTTGGGATAAGTTCGGGCCTATTTTATTGCGACAATTTTCAAAATCTATAAGCTGAAATACTTGATTGTCGTGATGTGCGGCAGATTTGGGGTGCATTTTCAGCCATTTAGTTTAGACTCTGTTGTATTTTTAGCCATGATTTTATTGACCCTCGGTGTCTTGAAAATTAGGTTTAAGAAGGGTATTTTTCAATGATTTTCTCGAAAAAGTAAAAATTTTGAAAACTTTCAGTCCAAAAGTTGATACAATTTTGGGTCTGTTTTATTCAAATTTGGTTTAAAATCGCATACCGTAGTTTTTTGAGTCACAGCCTCACATCCTTACCCAAACCAACTTGAGAAGGTTCCCCCGGTTTGTGTGCAAATTTGCAATTTATAGGCCTACACTCATCATTTAAGCCTAAAATCAAAGTGTTAATACCATTAACACTACCATGGCCCGCTTTTGTCGTGATGACTGGCTTCCAAAATGTAGGCCTATTTTAAATTATAAATCTGGTCCCGCTAGAGGTGTGTTTTTACCCGCGGAGGTCTCTCCCTCGGGTTCGTGGATGTGCCACAGTTTTGGGGTAGGCCTACCCTTTTCAACGACTATGATGGGTGGGTTTACAGCGAAGACCAACTTTTGGGCGCATTTTGGCAAAAGTGCCCAATAAAAAAGCGTCAAATTAGGCCAAATGTGGGTGACTTTGATCCCCTTGGTACAAATGTTTTGAAGAGACCCGCCGAGGTGTTTTTATTAAAAAATGGTCGGGCCTGCTAAAAACCTCCGGAATCAAGCATGGGTAGGCATACCAAAATGCCTTGAGACCCCCCCAACCCAGCGCCGGGACCTCCATGACATGATATTCTCCTCGCGTCCACCAGAAAATATAAAAATATAACATTTCGATAGGCCTACTAGACCTATATTTGTCTGTAAACCTTTCTTGTAGTTGTAGGCTACCGCGTGTGTCTACCGTGATGACAGTAGCGTAGCTGTCGGGGGGGCAATTGCAAAATTGCCTATTTGGGCCCCCGCCCCTAGTGCAAGGAAAAAAGAGGGAAGAGGGGGAAGAGAAAAAAAAGAGAGGGTGAGAGGAGGGCCAGAGAGATGGGGAATCCAAACGATATGCAATACAGCTCAATAGGCCTACCATATACGATTATTATCAATAAGCCTGGCAAAAATTGTCTATTTGGGCCCCGCCCCCAGTGGGAAATTTGGTGGATTTGGGCCCCGCCCATAGGGCCTACAGTCTTGCCCCTCCTGGAAAAAATCCCAGCTACGCCGCTGCGTGATGATGTTGCAAAGTTGCGGAAGTTCATTCATAAATTTTCCATTTCCACTCGACAACAACCCGGGACAACAACAGGCCAGCACGCAGCGCGCAGTAGCTGAATCCCCGACCGGGATCCCCGAGCTAATCAGAGACATGTGCGTTTCTCTTTCAACAGAAAATATGTGACCATGTGACTGACACGATGTACGCTTCAAATAATTATGCTCTCGGCGTCGAAAGTATGATAATGGTAAATATTTATAATGAACACTCCCTTATTTAGCCACACCTCAGTTCCTTTCTCGGGTTGCCTGGTATATCAGCAAAATCCTACACCTATCGCCTTCCCTTGGTAAAATCCTGATAAAAACTCGTGATATTGAAATTGAATTTCAGCGCCAGAACTTCCGTCATTCTAGCATCATGGATGGATATGCAGTGGCGCCGCTAGAGAGGGGGCAGTATTTCCCCAATATTTTTTCTTTCCCACCCAGTTTTTAGGCAAAATCCCCACAATTATGTAATTTTCCACTTTTTGCGGCAATTTAGTGCAATGATTTCCAAGTGCCCCTGTCTCAAATTCACTTCCCCCCCATGCACCGCGAAAAAAAATTCTGGTTCCGCCACTACGGGTATGGCCATAGCTAGGGGGCTTTCCCACCCACCCCAGTTGCCCTTGGTTATGCTGGACGTATGAGAAATTTAGAGCTTGTTCAATTCCACCAATTTTAGAAATTTTAAAGGTATATACAGTGTATATAGCCTATTAAAACGGATCACAGTCGAATAAAATATCGTGAGGCCTAATAATTTTACCAATGGCATTTATTGAGCTGCTCCTATGGTTTAATATTGATATTATGTAATTGAGCTCCTTGTCAAGCTCCTGAGTACAGGGACTAACTGAGCTCCCGCTATTTTCAGAAATGAAGGCCTGGCCTTAAATGAATAATTAAGATTGAGGCAGTCTTTTGTTTCATTTTACAGAACTTTTTTTTAATCCCCCCAAAATTAGTGTGTTTTTTATTGGGGAGTAGGCTTTTAAAACGAAATTCAAATTTGGCAATATTTTCCATTGCTTAACGAATTGATCTGCGTGAAAATTCCTAAACATGTGGCCAGAGCGGGATGAGTGGTATAAAAATCTTAACTTGTGAGAAAGGACGTAGGCCTATGGGGTTGTATGAGGTTGTGGATCACGAAATGCCCCTTTAATGTGTGCTAGGTAAAGTCATTCTTCCTCCCTTTCGACATGCCAAAATTTATTCCCTCCCCCGGCTTGCCAAAAAATTGCGTTCTCGAAATCAAAAGGCTGTGCAATCAGTACCGGTATTAGCCTACTAATTATAAGCCAAAATTTCCAAGCGACTCGCTAAAATCGCTTGCCTCCGTCTCGCCAGCCAAAAATCACTTGTCCGCACCCCCTGGACTGCCACATTTTGTGGCCCTCCCCTTGGCCTGCCGAAAATGCCCCACCCCTTTGCATAGGCCTAGGCCTATATGCCAATTTTTTGGGATCCCCAATTTTCATACCCATACCTTAAATAGATTTCTAAATATCTACCTGTTGCAAGCGCAGCAAGCATGAAAATGTGCACATTTTTTTTCGCTACCTAACTACCCCCCCACAACATTTTCCCTCCCATGCACCAGGTTCATTGGCGCTAGATTTTAAGCTAGAAAATACCTAAATATTTTAAAATCCAAACTCGGCAACACCACTTTATCGGGCAAATAGAGCCCGTCAGTACACGTAAACAGCGTGTTTAAAAAAAAAATGAGAGTGTCACTTTTGTCCAAAAAATTTCGACTTTTGGCCTTGAGCAGCGACAATCAGAGGTAAGAAAAACACAGTATGCGCAGCTTGAAATATAGAATCACTATATCAATTTTGAAGTTTGTACTTCAAAGCACAAGTCAAACGAGGTGAAATGGTTCTAAAAAAATTGATTTCGCTGTATCTTTTTATCGCGAAACTAGACAATTTGACAGCAGAGAAGTCGGAAAAATAGCAAATATCTCAATTTTCTGCTATCGAAATAAAAATTTAAATAGCACCTGCATATAGAAGAGGGTTTATAGAAATAATGTAGGTCAGAATTTTGTCTATGAAATCGTGCACGGAATTGTTATTACTGGTTACAAAACAACATACAAGTGGAGGCCATTTTACTTCAAATTCGGCAAACATGTAAGCTTACTAAAACAAATCGAGACAAGCAATATCAAGAATGAATATGCACATTCTTTTATTGACTTGTTTGTAATGTGTGTCGTAGTTCCCAACAAAATCGCCACTTCCACTGAGAAATTATGGCCGTGTTCCCAAAAATCTTGATGCTCAAAATATTGAAAAAAAATTGAAATGTTTGAAAAGTACATTTCTTTTTTGAGCCAAGTGGAAAATTCAAGCATAATAATAACCCTTACACTTTCAGCTTTTAGACGTAGTTTATGTTTCTCTCTCGATATTTATTTCCAGAAATAGATAATTTTAAAGGGGGCTACATGCAGTCTCATTCTGGATCGATCATTGCAAAGTTTAGTATAACCTTAATGCTAGTAATTTCTGTTCCATTCAATATGCACTTGTGTACATGTATATATCTGATCATTTCTTTGTTTTGTAATTTTCCTAATCAAAAGTCATTTTGTTAATTGGAAATTTGATATCCCTTTATGCAAAATATATGGGTAGTTTTTTATTTCAATCTGCGCGCTGTCAAATGCTATGAAAAATACACACATGCTTACACAATGTAGTGATAGATACAACAACAAATTTCCTGACTGACTTGTCTCATATTTTCTAACAAATGGGCAGAAACGTGCAGCGAAAAAAAATTTAGAAACCGCAAGTTCACTTTGTAAATTTAAAATTCATCAAATTCTGTGCTTTATGATGCCTAATGGAAAAGTCAAATGCAATACGTATTTTGAAGGTGATTCATTTGGTCAATATTGATTTCAAATTACTACAAGCACCCCTTTATGCCTACCTCCCAGGGACACAGTTCACACAAATGTGTACATGTTTCAATGCAATCAAATTAACCTTTGCATTCTGGGCATACAAACTCATATTACACACACTTATCATTTTACACTGATTCAATACACGAATGCAGGCTCCCAAATTGGTGTCAATGAAAAGTGAGATTTGGGCTCATTTTTTTTTGCCCCGTCTATTCGATACTGAACAAATATAATTTCACTTGGAATTTGAGCTCTAGTATGTGTACCCATTTTCTCACCAAATCTGGGACATTGTATTGACACTTGACAAAATAGTAAATAATTCTGAGCAAACTGTTGGTGGTCGAACTCCATGATTCAGTCATTGTGGAGGAACAACCATTTTTTTTAATACTATTTTTTACCTGTCAAGCATAATGTCCCCCTATATACCAACTCAGTTACTCCACAATATAAAGGTCACAATCTTTGAAGTCTAATACTATGGCAGATTACCATACACAATACACTATGGTGTTCCAGATGGATAACAGCCAATTTCTAGTGACTTTAAGGATGATCCAGGGTATTCAATTGCCATCTTTATCATCTTTGTATAATAATATCATATCTTTGTTTATATTTCAAAATCTCAGGTCAGGGTCAATCGGTTTTTAAAGAGAAAACAACAGTATTCCCATAATAATTTGTCATTTTGGACTTTTTTTTTTTAAATTTTGATGATTTATAGTCTGTTTTTTTATTCACATCATTTATAGTTCGAAATCTTTTGGTGGAAAATCAGACAAATAGAATATCTAACAGAAGAGCTATATATTTCCTTTTCACTGACGACTGATGAGTGGACCCCACTGACCATCTTCCCTACCTAACTTCCTTGTCAAGTCTCCCACCCAAGAGTCCTTACCCATTTCCCCAATTGCAGCTCAACCAAACCCTCATCATATTGCTTTGTACAAAAGTGAGATTTATTCATTCAAATCACTTCCAACACCCAAAGTAGGCAACACTTTCTCTATTATAAGCTGGTTGAACAACTTCCCAAAGTGTCTTTTTTCTTCACTTGACATTGAGTATTTCCTTATTGACATTGCGTGTCGAGGTACACAAATGAAAGGCTAACACAGAATTCCATATGAGAAAGATAAATCCCTATGGAATCCCAATAACCATGCACAACACCTCAATTCATGATCAGAATGCAGCCTTTTTATTCTTCACATCTCGCCTGTAAACATCCGCTATAAACAAGAAATTACCCATCTCTAATACATGTTGCAAAACACGTACGGTCGGACACCTGCGTTGATCCTGGCGTCATGCCAATTTTAAGAGACCCCTTGGACGTTTAGGGTTATCAATTTTTCTTCTGTCATATTTCGTATCAGGTACGATTATAATGTGTCCGGTCATAAAACACCCAGTCATGCATGCAGAGCCACACACTTTCCATGTCACAGTATGAAATCAGAGCAAGGTATGTCCTCGTTCACTGAATCTAAACAATGCCCAAAAAAATTGTACAAAGTTATTTTTAATATGATAAAGTTGTCATAGAAACTTGTTGGAGTCAGACAATACAATTCATGCACAATCATAACCATAAATATGTTATCCCAGTTTAAAGTACTCTAAATGTTAGGCATAAAAGCAGTAAAAGGCACAATACCTGCACCGAAATACTAAAATTTCAGCTCTATTTATAACCAGTTCTGTTCCTTTTCTTTATGACACAAAAGACCTGCAACAATTTGATTCTTTTACTAGGGTGGCCACAATGCTAGCTATTGTGTGTACCCCTGCCTACATACACAAATGTATGGTGAAAATGTAACAGATTCTGCAGCAGTTGGAAAACTTTTGGGCATTTTGAATTCCATATAATTTGTCTCCTAGTAACTTCTGTGCAAACCCGACTACCTAATTAGATAGAATATATTCTGCTCGTAATGAAGGTGAATATAGTGAATATAGCAAAATAATTTTTTGTCATCAAATAAAACTATTTTCCCAAAGATGTACAATTATGCTATATTCAGTTTTACAATCTAGACCCTCAGAGCAAAATCCTGTGCAAAAATCAGACAATTTGGTTGTGTAGTTTAGGAAATACAGGCCTTTGAAGGTCAAAATTGGCACATAATAACGCCCTCAACGGTGAAAATCACATATATTAACCTTAAAAGTCCTGGCAAAAGAGTTATTTTTGTGATTTCAGCCATTTTAAAAATGTTGTAAAGAAGCAAATATAGCAATTATGACCCTGGATTTTTAATATTTGCATAAATGAACATTAAATAAACAAAAACAATATATCTCGTGCCTTCTTTGGCTTTATTCCCACAATTATTGCTCCGTGAATATGCAAATTTATGACAAAATCAGGATTTTCCTAAAAATGGGGTAAAAATGGCCAATTTTGTGAATCTTTAAAAGGCTGTATCTTCGCAACGGATTGTCCGATTGAGTTGATTCAAGAGGTTTTTTAAATCATTTTGCAGCAGGAACAATCCTGACAGAAAAAGTAATTCCAGGGGTAGGTTTGAAATTTTCATGTGACCACCCTACTTTTACCGAGACGAGATAAAGGCAATACATCACCATTTTATATTGTTTTGATTACAAAAACCAGGATCGACAATCAAAATAAACAAACAAGTTTCTGTTTTTCATTGCTGTTGTTGTTATTGTTGTTGTCTTCATTATTGACCTTTTCCGGTCAATGTCCTGCTTGTCTTAACTTTAATAATGAAATAAAGAACCTTTGAATAATTACTACCGTGTCAATTATTGTTATATTTTGTGATACACAGTTATATTTTGTTATACATTTCTATGCATTATAATACAATATGTAACATCCCAATCAATTTTAACTTGATCATTTAGCTTGTTTATGGACCCAAAATTGCTGTAATGGTACTACAGCTGGCATGATCGATGCTGTTAAAAGTCAATATTGTCATGCTTAGTTTGCTATTCACATTACGTGGATGACCCGACCATTCAAGCAAAAATGACTCAATAATATTTACAATTATCGATCCATTTTACAAACAAATTTGTAACGAAAACTGGTGTATTTTTGCTTTTCCTGGAGATAGTGTCTTTGTTGTCAATTCTTTGCACTGCAAAAAGCCGATGCAGTTTTTTTTGTCTACGGCCTAGAGTACTTCTTAAAATGTTGATTTCAAGTTACATTCATGATGTTTCACGTTTGCATGTATGGATGAGTCAGGATGACCCTTGGTGACCTTTGCATTATTGAAAAGCACCCTATAGTTTCACCAAAATGTGAGATTACATGTCATAAAAAGGTAATGAAAGCATGATGTATTTTATAGTTTAGTACGTACTTTTTTTATCTCTCAGTGGTTACCTGTTATGCAGTGTTGTCACTACGCCGGTCGGCGCTGGTCGGCAGCGCCGGCACTGATCTTGGCCGGCCGGCACAAAACCCAAAAATAGCCACAGCCGGCCGGCACACTTTTGTTCAAATAATAAAATAAAAAAACTCTGAATATTGAATAATCCGTAAAATATTCACAATTAAAACAAGCAAAATTAACTAAAAAGGTAAATTTGAGGCGGTAAATAATAATAATAATTCATAAAAATTCATTCCTGAGCGTATTTTCGCATCAACGAGCCATGTACATGCACACACTACACAGTACAATGTTTTCCTTTTAATTATAATAATTTATGCAGTTGACGTCTTGGGGGAACCCCCTGAATCGCATTGCGATTGGTTGGTATTAGCGGGAAAATGGAAAAAGTGAATTAGTGACTAGACTTAATTGCAGTCTTTTTTCTGGTTGCACGTCATGGAGTGACTAAAGTAGAGGACAATCATGACTTTGAAACGACTAGTGGTATTTGACCTGTGACCTCTGTCACCTCTCTCTATTGTGAAGCGTGCTAACTCATCTGTTTACATACGTGAGCCTGAGGCTGTACATGTGGTTAGATTTGACAGCTCAGTAAAAAGTCGCCGTCGGGTTGTTTTGATTCGGAAAAAATATCATCTTTACTGCAAGAATTCCACCATGTCTCAGTCTAATATTACCAGTTTTTTTAAGCGGAAAACCCCTTCTGCTGATCGCGATATCGTTGGCGAAATGTCAGGTGAAACAACGTGCAGCGAAACGCCAACAAATGAAAGTGAAATAGAATTGTCTTCCATGGAAAACCCCAGCGCTAGCGCTGGGATCGGTAAGCTTACTCGTGATTGTCAATTAGAACTTTCCGAGGACGAACTTGCTAAGAAAAAAAAGCAAAAACTTGCCAGTAAATTTAACCCAAGTTGGAAGGAAAAACGCCCATGGTTGAAGTACGTGGAAAACGTTGGTATGTTTTGCACATATTGTCAGAAATACAATAAACGACCGTTTGATCGAACCACTTGGAATGTCACACCTTGTATCAGAATAAGGTTGACATCCGTGACTGACCCACGAAACTTGTAAAGAGCACAGAGATTCAGTTGGGCTTGAAATGATCTCTACTACGTCCAAAGACATTGGTGTTGAATTAATCAAGCCTATTGATATTTCTAAAGATGGTATGATTCAGGCTTTTAAATGCCTGTATTTTCTTGCAAAGAATAATATTGCTCATACCACAAACTTCCCAAAACTGTTGGATCTTGAGAAGCACCTGGGAATTGATATTTCAGCTAAAATAAACGTTGGAGAAAATGCAAAATACCGTCACATGCAGCAGTGAAAGATATGTTAGAATGCATCAGTGAAATTATTGAAAATGATATTCTGGATAACATCCGTAAGAGTGAGGGATACAGCATCATGTTTGATGAAACAACTGACGTTTCTGTAATTGAACAGTTAGTGATACATTCGCGCAGCATTGATGAGAATGGTGATGTGCAGGTAAAATTTCTAAAGATATTAGATGCACTGGCCAAAGATGAGGATTCAAATGCAAATGATGGTACAGACATGAATGAACTGGATATAGGTATTATTACATTAAATGCCGACACAATCCGACGAAAAGTTACTAACTATCTAGAGGACAACAATCTCTCGTACGCAACGCTGCGTGGAATCGGCACTGATGGGGCTGCTGTGATGACGGGAAAAAAGGGGGGAGCGGTAAAGCAAATCACACAAAGACAAAAGGAAAAACAGTTGGACAAAAACGATCCGGACAAGAAAATAAACCAAGCAGTGGGGGCACACTGTGCTGCCCATAAGTTGAGCTTAGCAGCGAAACAGGCTGGGAGCGAGTTCCCAATAATCCAGCGTTTCAAACGTGTTTTGTCAGCACTTCATGCCTTTTACGCAAGAAGTGCAGTCCGTGAGAAGGGACGGTCAACCATACAAGAATTGCTGTCAAAAACACTAGAGGAAAGTGGAAAACTCACCAATCCATCAGAAACAAGATGGCTATGTCTCGGACAATGCGCAATCAAATTAAAGAACACCTTCACCAGCATTGTACTAAGTTTGGAACGTGAAGCAGAGGAGCGCGCCGATTGTACTGCAGCAGGGCTGGTCAAGCTTATGACAAAGATAGATTTTGTTGCCATACTGGTTCTTCTTTGTGAAGTCTTACCCACTGTTAACCGACTAAGTCTGGCTTTCCAGAAATCAAAACTTGATTTCAAAGAACTTAATGCTTCCTTGACTGCTACTGTTTGCAGCTTGAAGTCCACAAAACTACCGAATTAACATCAAGCGTAACTGAGATTTATGAGAAGTGTGCAGCCCAAAAATCACTCTGCGATATGCATCTGATTCTATTTCTGTCACTGAAGCCATCACTAATTTCTACAGTACCATCCAGCAGCAGTTCATAGAAAACCTCATAAACAACATCCAAGCAAGATTTAATGACACGGATGTCATGGCCGCCTTCTCGTACGTTTTCGACCATGAAAACTACAAGAACCCAAATCCTGACCAGCTCCGCCAAGAAGTTGTTAAGTTATGTCATCAATTTGGAGAACCATCTTCTGAAGCTACTACCGAAGTGAAGGATGCCATATTTTATGCGCAGGCTGACAGTGAATTTCTGGAAAAACTTACCTCCGGTTCCAATGTCCACAGCACTGCATTCCCGGTACTCAGCAAATTAGCCAAAATATATAAAGTCATACCTCCACACACAGCAGACTGTGAGAGAGACTTTTCACAAGTGACACTGATCAAGACAAATATAAGGAACAAAATGGGTGAAGACACTTTAGACTATTTGCTACGGATAAGCATTGAAGGACCTCCTCTGGAACAATATCCATTTGAAAAGGCTGTGATACTCTGGGCAAGCAAGAAAGAAAGAAGATACAAAGTTCGTCTACTTTAAGGTAAGGAAATAGAGACATTTTTTGATTTTCATCCATGAACCATTCTGGTATTTATTACTTTCTCCAAATACAAAGTCATTATTCATGTACACAACAAAATACAAAAATAATATAAATAACAAAGTTCTACAAATGAACAAAAAGACAGTAAGTAAATTCAGTAATCACCCAAGTTGTGACCCAACATATACTGTTTATTGACATCATGACATGTTATTGTTAAATATCATACAAATATGCTCAAGAGTAGTTTAGAGTACATAATTCATCTGATTATAAGTGTTAACATTAGTGTCAAAATTTGACTTCTGTAAGGGCATCAAATTGATTTTTTATGTGTAGAAGCCCAGGAGCTTGAGGGGGCCGCCCCCGAGCCCCCACCAGGGCCCTTAAGCGGGCCCCTGGACCCCCGGCCGTGGGGGGCGAGGCTTCGGTCGCTTCGCTCCCTCAGCTCGCATTTGTCACAAATTAGCCGGCACTAAAAATGGGCTGGTGACAACCCTGCTGTTATGTGCCTCATAATTTACCAAATCTGCAGTGAAATTATAAACTTGCAATGCAAATCTAGCGCTAAACAATTTATTGATGTTTAAATTGCATTTATGCATTTCAAAAATGGAATATCAGTTAGCCGTGCCTCAATATTCAAATCCTTCATTTTTTTCTATTTCTTAAGTGACAGTTAAAATATCAGGTCTAACATAACCAGCCCGATGTGAAACGGAAAATTGAAGTAGTGGCCCAGTATTGAACCAAATGTTTATTTGTGTAATAGGATCGGGCACACACAGGAAAACTTCATTTGGTTTCTCCTTTAGTCACGCACTATATTTAGTGCAATTCTTCATTTCGGCTCGGAAATTGAAATCTGTTATTTCCGATAATTGGTCTCTTGTGTTTATCACGGCATGCCTGACTTGTCCTGAAACGACGTTCAGCCCTTTTTTTAACTGTCAATACCGAACATTGGCTTCTGTTCCATTTTAAGGATGTTTTATAATTATGCTGCTGCAATTTCCGAATAATTTCATTTGCATTATCTGGAACTACATGTTTAACTCAACAAACTGTTGACTTCTTTTTCGATCAAATACTTATGTTTTGTTTCCTTGCTTGTCATTATGTGTTTCAAATTCAATTCCAAATATTTGTGGTGAAATCTAAACCATTATAGTCGCACATAATTTAATTATTTTTCACATAATATTAACCATATAACCTTGAGCTTTTCATGTTTCAAAATGTTTAGCAAAATAAAGAAATGGAAGCCTGAAAACATCATGTGATGAGTGTGCACATTTGCAAGAAAATCATGTAAGAATGAATAATACAATCAAATAACATCACATTAGGAAAAACGTGTGGAGATATTTTGGGATGAAAATGGGTCTCTTGTTGAGCATTTAGGCAATTTCTCTCCGAAATATATTTTGCCCATTTTATATACTATTATCCTGAGACTAGAAAAATAACAAAAACATTTTTAATGTTATCTTTGAGACCTTCCCCGAATCCCCGGATAGTAATATAGAAACTGTTTGTGCAATCTGTCGACTTGAAAAACAAGACAAAAACACCCATTTCTATTAACCTATTATTGTTAAAAACTAGACCAATCAATATACTTTTTAAGATTCAATATTTTTTACTATTTTATTGGTGTATGAGGGCATCAACACTTTCCCAAAACTGCTGAAAATACACTCCAAAAGGGAGAGAGACTACATAGGCTTACTGCATATCAGCAGAATACCCTCCCCCAGTCTAGCTAGTAAGTAAGTAAGCTAGTAACATACACTGATTTAGGGTGTTCCCGCTATGCGGTCCACCAAAAAAGGCATGTTGAAAACTTCTTGAAAGCAAACGAAACTTCTTCATGAAGTTGATTTGTCTTTCCATGTTATCAGTCACTTGTTTTTGCCCGATCTCAAAATCATTTATGCACCTTCCAACTTACAGGATCACATTGCAAAAATGTGTTGTTTGCATAGAGCACAGCTAGAGCTGTTATTTTCTCAATCAACTTGACTTCTGTATCAATTGTATGTTCATATAATTATGAAAGAACTTTTTATGGTTTTAGTCCTACATGTACCTGAGCACATCAATTCAACTATATAAGTAACGCCATGATGTCAAAAAGCAAATGGATCTTTACAAAATGTTTTGAAAAAGAAAGGAGCTGATATGGATCTACATGTATGTTGCAGCAAATGCTACCAGTTCAAAATGCAGGCCTCTTTCCATGAGAGCAAAACCAATGAAAATCAATGTCCATTGCAAATATCATTTCTATGATTACATATGACACGGTTGGCATTTCACAGCCATGTGGAGTGTTACCTGTACTGGGCCGGGGCAAAGCTGCTTGCTGCAGTCCTAAAACAGGTAAAATCTAAATAGGCCCCATGCACCGGCATCTTTCATCAGATCTTAATAACCACTTGATGTCATAATAGGACAGCGCAAATCACAAATCATTTCACACATCCTGAATTACAGGACATCACAAGTGAAGAAAAAAATGTTCATCGGCTCTATTGGCAAACATCAATATCCTAAGAGTTTACGTGTCCTTTTATATGTTGTAAAAATGTAAAGACTGGAATTTTCACAATTTATGTGAATAAGGTACCAAATCTTTTACAGTAGGAACAAGTTTCTTCAAATGGACTACAAAGAACTACAAAGTATATGGAACAGTTTTCTATAAAAATTTACATCCTTTTTTACAAAAAAAACACAACTTAAAATTTCAAAGTATTACTGTCAAAACTCACAAATTTCCAACAATGTTGTCATTTGTTTTGTCATTTATAAGTCATAGTACATATATATGATTGATACCGGGTATAATCACATCTAGGGCTCAACCGATTATTGGATGTCGGATGTCGGTAAAAAAAATTCAAAAAACAATTTGTTATTTATTTTTTAACATTTTTTTAGAAGTATTCTGCAACTTTGAAGAACCACTGGACCTATTCTGAAGGGCTAGGATTATTCACAGATAATTTGAAAAAAAAAATGGAAAAAAATTACGAAAAAATTACAGTTTGCTATCCTTAATATGTAAACCATTAACTTATGTTCACCTCTTCATCTATCACATATTATAAATCATGCATGGAAAACCAATGCATCTATAATATGTGATAGATGAAGAAATAAACATTAGTTAATGGTTTGCATACAAAAAATGTATACAGGATAACAAACTGTAATTTTTTTCTGATTTTTTTTCTTCTTTTTTTAAAATTAACTGTGAATGATCCTGAAATTTCATAATAGGTCCAGTGGTTCTCCAAGGTCGCCGAAAACTTTGGAAAAAAAAATAAAAAAATAAAAAATTAAAAAATAAAAATGTTTTTTTTGTTTTGTTTTTTTTTGCATTTTTTTTTCTGTGACCTCTGTGACCTTTCTGGGAACGCCCGTTCCTTGGTTTTTGGAGGCCTGTATATCATCCTCTACCAACACATTGCTTCCTATTTTCATCAACTGTTTATTCATTTCACTTTCTAATTTCATTTTGATACTAATTTTATCCAGTAAAACCAACAACAGCATGATCATTTTTTTTCTCCATCAGCTCCAAGCTCAAGCATGGGTCACAATTTAGTGATCAGTGTTACAATTTTTAAATGTACTGGTATTGAAGTAGTATGAGCTAAACTATATACTGCTCTGCTATGACATTAAAAAACTAAGGCTAACTGTGATCTGTGCAATCAAATCATGATGAGGGATGCGTCTCGATGCGAGTTCAGTCTAAGTTTACAGTACCAGAGAACGTTTATCTGTTTTTAATTGATTATTTATAACAAAATCTCCCAAAGATTTTCTAAAACACCTTTACCACCAGATGCAAAGCACATCAAAAAGACCCCTATATAATTCACCGAAATAAATTGAAATATTTTTTTCAAAACAGTCAGGTAATAACACAGCATATAAAATGCTCTATTACGATTCATATTACCATACACCTTGTACACTTACTGGGATAACAAGCATGAATCTTGTCACTTTACCACGAAAAAAGGAAACACAGAAAAATTCCTTTGCATTTCATCAGCAGCATACTGTCTGCGCAGCACATCACTATGACATGTGTAGCTGTCCTGAGGCTGTAATACACAGGAGAGGAGCTCTCTCATCAGTTGTAAACAATTCATGAAACAAAAACCAGTTTGTCATTGACTTCTTAAACAGCCACTTTATACTACTACTACCAATGTTTGATCACATCCCAAACCTGCCTGGGAAAAAAGCAATCCTGCTTGCTCAATGCTGATGGTGCTCGAGTCTTTTGCAACTGATTTCGACAATCTGACCTGATTTTTATGGCAAAATGGTTTTCACTTTTCATCTTGTTTCTTTTTAGAAGTCTTGACTCTGCTGGCTTTTCCTCCCACTTCATTGATCTGTTTGCTAAGAATAAATGGATCAGAACAAGATGACAGGAAGATGATGCTTGTGGTCCCAGTCAAGCTGAGTGAGAGAGCTTGGTATGTCTAACCTTTTCCCTTCTGCTCTGAAAAAAAAACCACCCATATTAACCCCTCCTTCCCCCCACCCCCTTGGAAACAAGCTGCTACTGCCACAAAATCAAAATGATCATCACTGATCGTGATGAGGTGCCCATTCATTTAAAATTATACATCCTATCTTGTTCTATTCAATTTCACTGGGACTAAAGCACTAATTTCTATTCTGTTCTGATAGTAGCTAGCTTCGTCACATGCAGCCTTAGAGGTTTCATGTTTTTCAAAATGGTACATGTACTTTGTAAATACACTTGCTTCAGGCACCAGCATACCTGGTCACTTTTAAGGATGGCAAGGTAAAGGCACGTAAGTCCATCACTGCCGGTTAATTCATACTAGCTCTTGAATGACAATTTTCAATTTTATCAATAAATGCCTGCCCTACACTTCTTGCTACGGTAGTGACCATTACTATATGAAGAGAGGGAAGGAGGGATTGGCCCAGGTAGTTGTACTTATAGCACTCAATGATCAAGTAGCAAGGTAGTTTGTGTTCAGTATTGAATATCTAGGTGACTTCATTTCATTTAACCTAGCTGAATGAAAAGGGGTAAACATAGGGAGTGGAGAAAGGTTTGCAAATATGACTTAGCATCCTTTGAATCATGTACAATTGTACATGTAGAGAAGAAACCTTGATACTTTAATATTTTCATAACAATGTAATGTTCATGATTCAACAAATCCTACATTTTTTCCATTTCTCTCATTCATTTTCTCTGATAAGGTCATTCAATTCATTCAGTAAAATTTCTCACAAAAATGTACAAAATGACACAATTCCTCTCTGTAATGGTGTGTATCAAAAGTACTACTACAGTGCTATAATGGAAGGTCAGTGGACAATAAACAAGACAATGCACATATCACAATAATCCTATATTGGTAGAGATTTTAAGCTTTTTGCATCATCATGATAATCAGAGGTTTATAGTACTGCTTGATATTATTTTGAATACTCAAACCGTATCATAAATTCTGATTGATTTAGACCGCATTTCACAGAACAGTTACTGCCTGGATCCTAAAACTTCTGTATCTAGGTAATCCACCTTTCATAGGGCCTCAAATGGCAACTACACATCTTCACAGATGAACTCAAAGCAGAGAATGCACAACTAGACATTACTTCACTACTCAACACATTTAACACAATAACATGCCCCGGCTTTCTCACTCCTTCCAGCAGTTTATTGGCTTCGATCCACAACCCCTGCCTACGCTCATCCTGCCAATGGCGATTACACAAATCTCATAAAAAGTAAGGCTATGACTCTTTTCACCCTATCCTCTCCTCTCCCTCTCTCCATCTCAGCTCAAGAGGCTTATGTGGGTGACCCTGACTCGGTTGATGCCTTTGCTGCATCACCTGCCCAATGCAATTTCTCCCGAACATTTACCCGGCGCTAACAACTTGCCGTATCTACTATCTACTTGTTACAGTATAAAAAAAAGGTCATAGTTCATTGACCTCGGCAATGTGTGCTCTAGATATTGCTCAACATTCTCCTCATACTAAAGAGGTCGGCATGTTATCGCAATGTATGTCAATGAACTTTGCCAAAGTAGGATGATGTTGCAGAAGCTCGCAGCGAAAGACCTGCTCTAGTGCCTGTATCACAACTGCCATCACTTCCCAAGCAAAACTGCCGTAGGATTTCTGGCGACCGCGGGCGAAGCACAACACAAGTTACCGAAAGCTTGTCAGTTCTGATCATGGTATACACGTGTAGCCCCGATCATATCAGAATGTTGTGAAGTGTGAGCTTGCATGACTGCAATTACGTCTTTCTTTTACTGAAATACTAATGTGTCAAAATGTTGTAGTCAAAGTTATACATAAACGCTAAAATTTTCATAAAAGTAGGAAGGAAGCATAACACTTTTATATCGAAATGCAAATTGATATTTTGAAGAAAAATACTTGAGCTATTTTAAAAACTATTAACTTCAGTCATCTTGACTGTATCATTACTTATACTCAATGGGAGCTTACGCACAGACAAAAATATTGCATTAATTACATCTCTTATAATGAATGTTTTTCCTCCTGCTTCTAAAATCGGACCTCTTCCTATTTCCCTCTCCCCCGGCCCTCTCCCATCATATTCGGTTGGCATCCCTTTAATTTAGTAGCCTCTGAGCACTATTGGGCTTTGTCTAGCTTTGGCCAAATGATATTACCTCTGTTGTTTCCAAATTTGAAAGAAGCATTAGTTTGATTTTTGGGGGATGAGGCTATTCACAAAGTTTACCTTGAATTGATTTTTTGTGGTAATAATATTTCAACTTTCCAATCAAGATATTATTTTAAATATATCAACCATTTAGCCACCTCTTTCTAGTCAAAGTTTACCTTGAAAACAAAGATACGATTCTAAAATTACTATTTTGAATTCATTTACCAAGAAAATTTCTATTTTAAGAACCCAACTTGAACATGTCCTGATAAGGACAACATCCATTCATCCAATTATCACCCTCACAGTAGGAAAGCTTCAAGGGCTTGACATGTTGTCATGGCAACCAAGTCCCCAAAGTGATGCTAACTAAAATCACAGCCCTATGTCATTATCATGATTATGTACCATAATATGGTTTGTAGGATGGATGGTTTAGCCTGGGGTGAGAGAGGCATCACTAAAACTGCCATGTCCCATACCCCCTGAGTGGATGCGACCTGATGATGACCTGAATATTTATATAGGATGAAATAAAACAAATTAATCTCAAATGTGATTCTAAACATTGATGCTTTTGATTCTTTCTATGATTCGGCTGTTAACATTCTTGCATGTAGACCCCCTATTTCACAAACAATGAACTTGTCAACTCTTTTACCTGAACTATATAATATAAAGCTATAAATTTATAACTCAGAACATTTCAATAATTACCAATTTATAATACAATTTTCTAGAAATGTTTATTCACATATATCCTGTTTTGGGTACATCATTCCACAAACTAGTAGCCTACCATAGCATTTTCATATTAATAACCAGACTGGTCTTTTGACACCAGACAGTTAAATCACTGAAATATTAAAAACTAAAAGTCACATAAAATGATCCATGTAATTCATCCTCATCATTCCTCCCACACAATCTATATCTACGCAAGTCCCTCTTAAAATTAATTGCATTTTCCTTGAAAAATAGACGGAATTAGTCTCAAGATGACAATCTAAACTCCAAATATCCAAGAAAAAGATAACTTATAAATAAATAATTCTTTGAATAATATAGCCTACATAGTTTACCCACTAGCTATGTCTGTTTATTTTTATTTTGGAAGCCCGATATAAAAGCTGGCAAAAGTTCAAGAACTTTTGACACAGTCGGAGTAATTTAATACATCCTCATTATTTCATCAAAGACCCTCATCAAGGAATTCAAAATTCCACACCCCATACATTCGTCCTCCCCTTGCAAAATATTGTTAACATATCCAGATGTTCGACAACATTTTCGCTAGTTATAATTCTCTGTGATACATCGAATGACAGTTGATCCATCCAGTGATTGCCAGAAAGTCATGTAATGCCAGCTACACAGGATATGGCAGATATAGGCGGAGTGCACAGTCACAGCCTGTCTATTTTTGGGCATGGTGCAGTGTGCGCAAGGCATGTAAGGCTGCTGCTTGTAGTGCGATGCCTTACTACTGGAATGCAGTCCTACCCCGGTTTATTTTTTTCCTCCGACTCTAAAATCACTGACGTACACCGTTACCTATTGCAAACTGTGTTATCATTTAGTAGTAAATTTGTTTCAACTAGATATTTGTAAACATCAAATTAAACTAGTCATGTGGATGATAAAGAATAAGATGAGAAATAAAGATGCACGGTCGTGACTATTGGAATTCTGGTCATGTTGTGCCAGATTTACTAG
Source organism: Amphiura filiformis (assembly GCF_039555335.1). Lineage (NCBI taxonomy): Eukaryota > Metazoa > Echinodermata > Ophiuroidea > Amphilepidida > Amphiuridae > Amphiura > Amphiura filiformis. The sequence continues at coordinate 43,473,087 of NC_092632.1, read as the reverse complement.
TTCAAAAATAGATCCTTCTCCTAGGACTAGATAGCTAGAGCCCAGAGCTCTATCTATTTACATGCAACTATAGCTAGCCTTGGTGTTATATTAGAAAGGGACTTCACTTGACTGCCTTTTACTTGAAATAACAAGAAATAAAAGTTTCCATTTTACGTGTAGGCAATTGGTCTTCTTTGGTTTGGCAATTAAAGGACTTTTCCTCACACAATTCTTTTTTTTTTAAAGGGAGTATATTACGAATAGGGGCCTGCTATGTACATAACATAACACCATCACGTAACAATCAATGGGCTAGATACCAATTACCGTAAAGTAGGGAGCAAAAAAAACAAAAAAACCCTAGGAAAACTATCATTTTATACAGATTTGCACAGATTGGGTCACATTTAAAATGTATTTCCAAAGATTTCTAACATTATTATAAGGCCAAGTAAAATAAAAAACATGTTTCACGTCCGGGTTTTTGAAAAAAAGGGGGAAGAGGGGGCTTTTTATTTTTTATTATTTATCGCAAAATCGGTGTAAATACCCATAATTAGAAGCTATTAGAGCTGTTTTAGCGTGTACAATAATGCCTGGAAAAAGGAAGAGGCCTCTTTTTATTTGTTGTTCTGAGAGATAGGCCCCCTCTAACTATCATAAAACCTTATAAAAGTGTTTCTTGTATATTAGCAAGGCTATAGAAAGCATCTCTGCTTCCTAGACATATTTTTTGAAAAGTTATAACTGAATTTCAAAAAATAAAAATAAAATTGAAGAAACCTCAAAAAAGGAAGCGGGAGGGGACGTGAAACATGTTTATTTTTTTATTTGGCCTAATGTTGTGCATGAACTAGAATCAGCACTGTAGGCAAACAGGCAAATCACAGCAACCATCAGACCAAAGCTGTCAAATTTTGACAGAATCAACCTGCTGATGGTGACTGTCCACCCTAAACAAGGAGTCAAATTGAGGTCAATGTTACTACCATCTTGATTCAATAGCTCTAAAAGACTCAGTAGACTCTAAAATGTGTCCCAAATGCTCAATAATTTATGATGGCCAGCAATTGTTTGGTAGACCATATCATTGCATCTGAACTTGGTGAATGAAGTTATTGCTATCCCTGATTGTACATGTATGGCATGATACATGTCTATAATCACATTGGTCAGCATTAGTACTGATTAATTAATAGCAGAAGAATTAGTGTTAAGATCTGTATTAGTCAAATTGAGGTCAGTGTAAGACCTGAAATAATTCGGACCTAGTTTAAGACACTGGATTAATTAGTAATTACTAAAAGTTGCTAAGCATTTCAATCTGTAAAAACACTACAGAAAGTTGCTTATAAATAGTGATTTTGCGCCAAACTGTTTAAATTTTGTCACAATATTTATATTAGGGTTCATTTGTTGTGATATGATACAGGCTTTATGGGTCAGTGACATCAACTTGATTCAAAACTTAAGGTGGTTATGGAGGCATTATAAAAGTGCTCTAAACATGTTTTAAACAGATTAATTGAGTAGAGCAAAGTACACTGATCAATATGCCTTTTGTTTGGAGTTAATCGGACATACGGTTTTCAAAATATATCAATTTATATTTTCTTTGTATCTTATTGTTTTTATCAATAATCAATCAAGTTAATGAGCTAAAATGACTGGAGAAGCTCATTTACATATAATTTTGCCAATATTTTGCTAAAATCCATGCATAAATGTTCAGGGTACTTTTATCTTGCATGATTTTGCCCTGAAACTTGGTCAAAGTGTTTCTAATATGTTCTAATGTATTATATAGTGAAGCCGCCCCCTAATTTGCATATTTGCATAATTAATTAGCATTTATGCAAATTAGCTCATTAATTATGCAAATATGCAAATTAGAGGGCGGCTTCACTATATAATACATTAGAACATATTAGAAACACTTTGACCAGGTTTCAGGGCAAAAGTATGCAAAATAAAAGTACCCTGAACATTTATGCATTGATTTTTAGCAAAATATTAAAAATTACATATTAATGAGCCTTTCCAGTCCTTTTAGCTCATTAACTATATTGATTATTGACAAAAACAATAGGATACAAAGAAAATATAAATTGATGTATTTTGGAAACCGTATGTCCGATTTGTTCTCAACAAAAGGCATATTGATCAGTGTACTTTTACCCTACTCAATTAATCTGTTTAAATATGCTCAAAGCATTTTCTAATTTCTAGAAAATGCATCCAATACCACCTTAAGCACTACATGTAGCAGCAATTAGCCTCCCCTGTCTTCCTTCTAGAATCTGTGATGCAACAGTTACATAACATAGAGAATATGTGCCTAAATTCAGTAAACTGAAAGTGCAAGGCAAACTGATATCTAAGTTCAGAGACCCGAAAGTGCAAAAATAACGTCATTTTACATCAAATTGACTCTTTCCTTGTTAATGGCCGATTAATTTGCTTTCATTTCAATCATTTGTCAATAATAATAACACTGGCTCACTCAACTGCACAGTATTCATTGTGTTACTACTTTCATAATTTTTGGTTGCCAAACCATGAAAGAAAGAAAATTCTATACTTTTGCAAGCTAATAATAACCCCTTCTAACCATCTTGAATGACTGTACTTCAAAGCATCAAAAGGTCATCCACCACAACTGACTGAACGGTGGAGTATAAACTGAAACACCTATTTGGCCATTTGTAATGTCTCTGTCCAGAGATGTTGGTTTCCTCATTCTTCTCCTCCCACATCATACATTGTTACCATTCATCAAGGTACATTAAACTGGACATTGCTCTTTGACCAACTTCCACAACCGTGTTGAACTTTTCACCTGATTTTAAATAGTCAGTCAAACTATGGTGAAACAAATTATGTCCTAACAATACATGTACCAGAAATCAGTTTACCATTAGTCAGAGGTGAAGACAAAAAGAGTCAAAAAGAATGACAAGTGTTTGATGAATTGTTTGGTAGGGTTAAACAGTCAAAATGGGTCAAATACATGTAGTCTGCCGACTCTGCTCTCCCAGGTAAGCCAACCAGTTCAAATATTATATTTACTTCACCTTCTTATGTGCAGGTATTCACAATTCCCATTTCATCTGTACTCCCAGGGAATAACAACCAAACAACACCATAGATTAAATCTAGAAATCTGTCCATAAATGAAACCTACTCTTTACTCCATACAAAAGACATTTTGAAACTTAAAATTGCTACTTTTATATTTAAATCACTTGAAACTGCTTCATGGTGTAATTTATTCCCATTCTTAACTTCAATCATGTGTTTACAAGCTGATTGTGTCCGGTGATTTCCATGGGAAAATACAAATACCCGGTGCTTAAAAAACTCACAATATCAATCATCATTGCAAATTCAATAGATGTAAATATAGAGCGACTTTTTTCTAGCACTGTATCACATGTGTACAACATGGAGGGTTACAGTAAGTTGTTTTCTTCCGTCATATCTACCAATGTTAACCTGGGGCAAACTTTTTGTAATGGCTTATTACCAATCGCCCAAATTCAAGTAATATATAGTCCGAGTGCTACATACCACTTGAACCTGTACATTACAATATGTTTTTCATGTAGGCCTATGTATTTGTGGCTTGAGCTGCCTTGGTTGCACTGAATACATGGTATAGGGCTAGTGGTGGTATATAGATGCATCCAACTTGAAAAACAGCAATACCATTTCACTCTGCTGAATTCATATAGAGCCAAGTACACTTTTCACCCTCTCAACTATGCAAAGCTTTGCCTCTATAGATTGGCGGATTAACCTCTCTGATTTAATCCTGTTATTTGGACAGCGATGCCGAACTGAAACAGACTTCCTCTTGGTTTTGCTTGCCTCATTGCTCAGCACAGGCTTTTGCCAAATCCTTTATTATGACCTTTATATAAAGTGTCCATGATGGAATATGTGTTTAATTGAATAAAGCCAAGTCTTACCTTATTTAGCTAGACACTGGGCAATTAAACCTACATTTGATTCTTAATTTGTTGCCTTTGAAACAGCTCAATAGCATTGTTTTCAAATCAATGGTGATACCATGTACTCAAAATCTAGGACGATAAAAATCTAACTTTTTAATTCCATTATTACTCATAGTAGCATTGCATATAAACATACAAAAGTGGTTTAACATGTCCAAGGGCATGTTGTTCCGACTGTATAGAATCGGTTATTATGATTAGCCATTGAAGTTCATTTCTCTATAATATACAAATCTTGACTAAATGTACTTGTATGAAAAATTTGTACATACATTTGTACAAACCAATGTTCTTTGGACATTGTCATCATACCTTGAATCATTCATCACATGTATTGACTTCACTTTAATATTCTTTGGTACTGATACATTGGTATTCGATGTTCTTCCATCTACCACATGTACATGTACCATCATGTTGATGCCTCAATGTTATTATTACAGTCCCAGCCACATTTGTCAAAAAATTTCCTGTTATTTTCCATTTCTACCACATTTTGGCCTGTGTATTGAACCAACATCTTGTTTTTAGATGTCTACAGGAGGTGGGTTCATATTCCATTGTTTTAACCTCATTTCATGGTTAAGACCATACTGCAGCTGCACAATGTACTGAGTTCCATTCACAATTTCCTGCACTTGACCCCTACCTCTTGTATTGTATAGTTTGGCTTCTGTTGTGTTCTTCTACCCTTCACCTGCAGGCAGCAGTGGTGTAGCCAGTTTTTCAAGACCAAGGAACTGCATTGGTATACAGGGACATGGTAATACTACACAATCTGCGTGTTTCTACTGAGGGCCAAATTCCGTGCCATGCCGTGCCGTGCCGGGTCATACCGGGTAACAAGCCCAGTAGAAACGATCTGGGTAATCGGTTGCCGTGTCATGCCGGGTCATGTGCTCGCTTTCGTGATCCACCTCTTGAGGTGGATCATGCCGGGTCAAAGCGTGTAATTCGCGCAGTAGAAACGAGCCGTGTCATCGGTTGCGGGTCGAGGTCATGCTTGTTGCAAAAATAACGCGATTTATATTCTACTTGTATAGTCTAGCCTAGGCCTATAATGTAGTAGGTTCCTTCTTTCTGATATTATATACACTGGCATGATGTGTGACTCGCATGAACTTGATGAAGTAAAATGGATATGACTTTACTTAGTCTAGGCCTACTTCTTTATAGTTATTTAAATGAGTTGGTTTATATATTTTGGCTGTAAATTAATTATAATAGCCAATTACTAGATCCACTGGTAAATTAATGCAATTTGTATTTTACGAAAACACTAAATTGTGATTGTAGGTCATATGCCATGAGCTGCCATGCGTGAGACATTTAAATTAGAATACAACCGTCAGATCTGTTTTCCGTACTTCGGTTTACAGGAAAAAATGCCGTGCATAAATGCGAGACACGGCTTTCTGGTCTCAGTAGAAACAAGCTGGGTAACGGTGGCGGATTATGATCGGTATTTTGTGCCCGGAAAATAGCGGGTCAAAAAGCCGTACGCTCAGTATAAACACGCTGTATGTGTAGCAGTTGTGTGTACTGGTATACTGATTCCCAGTCATAACCCTAAGAAGTCACTACCCTAATTATGATCTTACGGAAGGGCAGTGAATACAAGGTGTGCATGGCAAAAGATTAATTGAAATCTTACTATATAGTCTGTATAGACCTTTAAAGTTCAGTGTGTTCCGAGTTAGATTAGTGTTACTTGGTGCGTGTACATACTTTAACGTACGCAATCAACATGCCACACATGTACATGCAATAGGCCTATAGACTATAGAACATTTGAAGTCACTAGAATTTAGATTCTTTCACAATTTACCACAATAGCAGAAACGATCATGAGAAACAATCTCGCTTTCATTACAGAAACAAGAGCACCAATGGTACTGTGGCTCTATGCTTCTTTGGTGGGAAAGCGATTGTTCTTGAAGTCGAATGCGCAACAGGTTGGTAGCTGACCCCTAGGTGACACCAGATGACCCCGAAATGACCTTCCAAAAATTTGACCCCAAATGTTGACTGTACCCACCAAGTTTCATGCCCATATGACAGTTTTTGCTCATTTGACCTCAGATGACCCCTGGATGACCTCGACCCACTAACCAATACAAACTTAATTGTTCTGCCTGGGGTCAAGATGCACCCACCAAGTTTGAGGAACATGCTACCCCACAAAATTTGGCTCCAAATGTTGACTGTACCCAGTTTCATGTCCATACGACAGTTTTAGTAATTTGACCTCAGATAACCCCTGGTTGACCCCGGATAACCTGAAATGACCTTCCAAAAATTTGACTCCAAATGTTGACTGTACCCACCAAGTTTCATGCCCATACGACAGTTTTTAGTAATTTGACCTCAGATGACCCCTGGGTGACCTCGAATGACCCCAAAATGAGCATCCGAAAATTTAACTCTAAATGTTGACTGTACCTACCAAGTTTCATGCCCATATGACAGTTTTTAGTAATTTGACCTCAGATAACCCCTGGGTGACCTTGGATGACCTTGAATTGACCTTCCATAAATTTGACTCTAAATGTTGACTGTACCCAACAAGTTTCATGGCAATACGACAGTTTTCAGCAATTTGACTTCAGATGACCCATGGGTGACCTTGGATGACCTTGAATTGACCTTCCATAAATTTGACTCTAAATGTTGACTGTACCCACCAAGTTTCATGCCCATATACAAGTTTTTAGTGATTTGACCTCACATGACCCTTTGGTGACCTCGGATGACCCTGAAATGACCTTCCGAAAATTTGCCTCTTAATGTTGACTGTACCCAACAAGTTTCATGCCCATACGACAGTCTTTAGTCATTTGACCTCAGATGACCCCTGGATGACCTTGGTTGACCCGAAATGACTTTCCAAAAATTTGACTCTAAATGTTGACTGTACCCACCAAGTTTCATGCCCATACAACAGTTTTAGTAATTTGACCTCAGATGACCCCTGGATGACCTCGGGTGACCTTGACCCACGAAACAATACACACTTGTTTTGTCTGGGGTCAAGATGCACCCACCCACCAAGTTTGAAGAATGTGTGACCCCCAGTCTCTGAGAAAATAGGTTTTCGCCTGTAAAGCACAAATTATGCAAATTAAGTATTTCATAACCATACTTTGTGCTCAAAATCGAATCAGGTCGAGACCTTCTATACTAAAATGCAGCAAACCTTTGACGAGCGCGACTACCATGATGTTGCAAATTTGGCGCTAACAACGCGTACGGCGCACAGTTCATTCATAAATTTCCACTCAGCAACAACATATCGCCTTAGCAGCCAATCAGAGACAAGTGCGTACAACGCAGTAAATACATGTTGTATCATTACAATACGTGCTCGTCAAAGGTTTACTGCAATTTAGTATAGTCATGCTACCCCCTATCAAGCTACATCATCATAGCGCTAAGGGTTCTTATGGATCCCCATATACAGCTCCACAAGGCGGATTTCTTCAGATTTCCAACCATATTTGTAGAAGTGTTCCGCATAAATTATGCAAATTAACAACTAAATGCACATAATCTTTGCCAAAAAACTAACCAGGTGATCAGCAGGTGTGTATCGTTCCCAGGGGTAGCGCTAGAACTAAACACTCCAGTGTACGCAGGGACCCCCGAACTTGCAGAAAATTAAAAAGTAGGGGGTCCGGAGTAGAGTTTGGCGAGTCCGATTTGCACAAATTCAGCATAAATATACCTGCAATAGCGCTAGATTGAAAAAACTGGGGATCTGCAGGGACCCCTGAACTTGCAGAAAATTTAAAAATAGGTGGTCCGAACTCTATTTTGGTGGGTCCGGGACCCCAAAAAGCAACCTAGCGCTATACCCCTGATCGTTCCTGCCACCAGGTTTCGTTACCCTGCGCCCAGCGGATCTTCAGATCTTGCTATCAATTTATGCTGATTTTTTTTTTTTTTTTAAACATCCGGTTACGGAGCAAACTTGTATATGCTTCCTCCCACCAAGTAACGTCCCCGCAGGTCTTATGGTTCCCCAGATACAGCTCCGGACGGACACACGCCCCCTCCCCCACACACACAGAAATAGTGATTACTAAGGCCCATCCTGAGCGAGGTATCGGTACATGAGACCAGATATAAACATAGTTCAGGCGAGACAAAAATCAAACCCTCACTCTTTTGCAGTGTTTGTATCCAAAGCTTATGCTTACATTTACAACATTACTTTAATCAAATTCGGAAGACTGTACAGTCACTTCCGGGTCCATTTTATCACTATCTGCACCATTGATCCATTTCAGAATCCGAATTGATGCAGAATTTATCCTCATCTAACAAATATTCATGATTTTCTTCTTCATCTGAAACATTTGCGACATTATTTGCACAACTGAATCACTGCAATTTAATCTTTCCAAAAACTACGACTTTCGCCATTAGAATTGTTTATTGTGAACACATGTGCGAATGGTAGAGGGCTGACATCCTGAATTAATTGCATTACGTCATGCTCATCACTCTCGACACAGCGGCTGTGGTTCCGGTCCCTTCACTTCTAGTGTGGAGCGAGCGGACCAAAGCGGCTGGTGTAGAGACTGAAAATTATATTCATTCCTGATTCATTCATAAAATTCACGGTAGCGTCGATTCTACTACATGGGTGACGTAAATGCGAATTGAAAACAGCAGCAAATTAATTTCCGACATTTTCTTTCGAGATTTATGAAGAAAATATGAATGTTTTTCAACAGATCATCAAATTACTTTATTATATATATTTTTTCAATTGGTAGCATTACCCACACGCTTTATATATTGCTCCCACGCTTTTTAGAAACCCACCATTTATTCCACAAAATTTTAACCCCCACCCTAATACAGATTTTCAGAATTCCCAACCCCACGCTGGTAGAAAGCGTGCAAGCTAAACAATGCCAGCTGTGACCTTCGCTGGCGAGCGTTGTTTTCAGGGTTGTCAAACCCAGCGATTTGGTAACCCAATTGGGTGACTTTTGAAGATTTTAACCGGGACAATTTCCTGCCCCATAGAATACAAAGGGTAAAGAAAAAAATTGGGCGACTTTTCGATTATTTGATTCGGGCTGAATTTTTTTTGGCAACCCTGGTTATTTAGCGTTTATTTAACTAAATTACTCGCCACTGGTCTCTAAATATTTTGAAGTGTTGTCCCATGGTGACGAAACTCCGAGAACTCAATAAACAATCTGGACAAAGGAATCATCCAATCACGTTTCTAGCCACGTGAGATCACCGCAAAAATTCATGATAAAAGGTCACTTTCCCAAAGAAAAATAGTGCAATCCGTCAATTCCCGCCATGATCTCTTAACTTAAATTACTCAGACCAAAATAATCTCTAGCGCATACAGGGAACCAAGCAAAAGATAGAAATGACTTGTTTCTCGTGGCGACTTTTGACTTTTCTCACTTCAAAATAAGTACTTTCCCCACCCCAAATTCACCTCTAAAGGAGTGCAATCGATTGAAAAATAACTCAGCAAAGCTTAGAACCCAATTTGATATCTAAATATCACACACAAAAAAGCCTTAGTATAAAAAAGCAGCGCCGGAAGTTGCCGAAAAATGAGGTAAAATATGGCTACCATCGAGCTGGAGTCCTTAGGCCCATTAGCTCCGCTAAGAGCCAAAAATGACAATTTATAAATTTTGTTCCTCTTTGTATCCTTGCATTTGCTAAATAAAAGTTGATTAAAACCTACATGTAGGAACTGTGACAAAAATTCTCCTGCATGTCTTGTCAGACTGCAATGACAGCCCAAAGTTTTACTTTAATATTAGTCAATTCATATGACCCAATATATTTGTGAAGCTCTTTCAATAATGACTAATAATATGTAATGTGTGTGAATGCACAGAACTTGTGTCTAGTTAACTCATAGTCATAGTTGTGCAAACTAAGAGAGCTAAAAATATCTGCAAATTTAAACAAATGCCAAATTCCATTTTGATAAAAGCATCCATATCATAATCTAACCTAGTACATGTAACATTGTATGCGGGTGTAGGGCAGGTCACAAAAATGTGATAACTCACAGGTATCATTCTGCATTATGGTGACTAGATTTGAAATTAATGTCAACATCAAATTGGCACTATGCCATTTCATGCCACGCTATCTAGATACAGGTAGTGCTTTATTATTCTGGTAACAAATTGATCACACGTCAAATATATGTGAAAGCGGCATTTTATACCAATTCTAAGGGGGCCTTCATTTTTATGCCTACATGTTAAAATTAATAACAACACACTTCTTACAATAAACAATTACCCATCAATTGCACTGTACAAATTTCATAATTTAACAACATCCCCCTCACAATCGGGACCAACCCAACCACGAAATTGTAATATCAATCTATTTATAAGAACATAATTACACCAGCCCTTACACGTCATACTAAAAGACACCAAGCCCTATTTAGCTTCAGGTTCGCGAAATGACAGCAATTTCCTGTATTAATAAAGCAAAGTAATAAACGAGCGATTACGTATTTTGCAGTATTTCATAGCATCCATGATCCAGTATATAAGTTAAGACCATGCGGGATGGATTACCGAGGCGACTGTATGATGAGTACAATAATGTGCAGAATTGGTATTGAACAACATGCTATGTGCACCATATCAATAGTAATGCACAATATTGTTTCTGCTTGGCGAGGCCGAGACATGCATTGTAACATACATTTAGCAATATTATTAGCCTGTATTTAGATGATCTATGAATATAGTCAGTCGCTTTCCATTTCTCTAGTTTGCTTAAAAATGTAACCACTAAATCATTGATACACACCTAAAGTACATTTTTGGCTTTGGTCCGCCCACTAAAAATGAGCCTGAAACCAACCACACAAGTTCACTGTCCTTAGTGTCCATTGACTGAACAGTAACATTTTGACATAGAGAGAGTGGGATGAGCCTTTTAAAATGAGGATAGTGATTTGTGACAAGTATATTGGTAACATAGGCCTTTTAAATTATAAATGTCATGGGGGAAGGTATGGTGTACTTTGAAAATTAACGTCATATTGTTTGATTTAATATCACATGGCCATGTATTGGGCGTAGACAAAACTGAACATCAAAAATTTTTGTTTCATACTTGTGCTGGTATTGATCTAATGTTGTTCACAATGTTTACATTTCTTGGGGTGGTTTGGTGGTTGATTATCAATATGTATTATTATTTTATCATGATTATTACTAATTATTACCATACAATAATAATTATTAATATCATTTTAACATTTACTTTCAATGCACACAATTATGGTCAAGTTTGCTTTCTTGCGGACAATTTTAAGTGCGACCTATAACTTTGAGGCCTGTATACATGTATGTAGTACTGGTAACACCACTTTGTTGTTGTTGTGGCAGGTTTTCCTTGTAACTGCTTCAACGTCACAATCTGTGGGCAAATGCATTACAACTTTGTTGACAATTGTAATTGTTTGAATAGGCTAAGTACCTGTAATAGGTCATTGCCAAGGCTAACCCATGGTTGGTTGGTTGCTAGGTGGGTGTCATGTTATTTTCAGGAAAATATTTATAGTTGGAGGACAAAATGCTGTCCACAGGAAGTTGTTTACTTCATGATGTCAATCGTGGATTCTTGTGTAGTTACTAATAAAAATAAAATAAGTTGGAAAAATGTGGTGGTCAAGTTTGACATTTCCATATTTGGTATTGGCAGTCAAATTCAACCAAATACCTGCCATTTCTGATATCCTAATGTCCACTCCACGTTATGAATCACACAGGATGGACAGAAAGAGTCACAAGTAGGCCTATAATTTTATAAATTAGTAAAAAATATTTGTTACATTATGTGTACATTATTATGCAAGACTAATTGTATAAGATGTGTGTATGTTCAACGGTTGACTCATCAACACACACAACCCAGGGACATGCTACATGTCCGGAGCTTCACAAAAATTCTATGTGTACCACTGGTCAGCGTGGTCAGTGCTAGCCCAGTCCACTTTGACATCTCTAAATATTGACACTCTTATATAACCTTCTTTGTGTTGTTCTACATCTGACTGAGGAGTGAAGAATCAAAACTATGTCAAACAATTCCCAAGCAAATACAAAACTTGACATGTCAAAAACTATGTCTAACAATTCCCAAGCAAATAAGGAAGTTTTGTTGGATTCAAGACAAACTTCAGTGTCCTAGGTCTTTTTTTTTAACCTTACAATCATGTGCTACCATCCCACCATGTAAATTCTAATGCTATACTGCTATTCCCATTTATGTAAATCAGCCAATTCGATCTCAATGAGTACTTAACGCACAGAGCAAGCCAACAATAAAGTTTTAGTCATTAGACAATGCAACATCTCACTATATATTCGGGAAGATGCGCATATCAGGTACAAGTGTTCATCTTCAGTTTCACTACTTGTGAATTTTGATGGAAAGTCGATAGGTAGAAATTCATTTGAGCATCGAGTATGTTGCGTTGAATTTCATAGCTTGTGCAAAAAGAGCAATATGCAACAACTTGTGATGTTGTCATTTAATACCATACCTTATACATGTATAACAATAAATAGAAAATCTATGCTTTGCTTTGTCTTAGCAAGTTTAGTATCAAAATGAGCAACATTGGATGGGTTGCTCAAATTTAATTTATTATTTTGAAAAGTGGGTTGCCGGTTGTTCCAATATTTAAATGCACAGAGTAAAATTGCAAATTCCTTCATTCTTAATCTGTCACCAGTGAACTTGGTGAAGCTAATTAATTACCAGTTTATGTGTAGTTTGTCAGGTTGTTTACGAAACCAAAACATTTACAACATGAAAAATGTGCACTTTGTAATCTATCTGACCTGGGTTATGGTATTGCCTGCTAAAGATATAATAAACAACAATAAATTCAACTTTGAAACAGTAAAAAAAATGGGGTGCCCATTTGTTAGCCTGTTGAGTTCAATCTCACTTCACAATTTATTTACTTCATAATTTTGAGGTGTACTGCACTTAATATTAAATCATCATCAAAACTATTTATTCCTGACATTCATAACATTCATTTCACCATGTGCATGGACCCTGATTTATATTAGCAAGACCAGAATATGATTCATTCAAATTAAATTTATATAACAATTTTAACTGTATTGCCCCTCCAACTCCAACATTTGTGTCCAGAATGGAGGTTTGTGTTCTTTCTATGCAGGAAATAACCACACATTTTTTAATTTGGTCAAAAACCAGTGCTGTACGGTGCGACCATTTTAGGCGCATTGGCGACTAGATATTTTCTGATGCGACTAAATATTAAATCCCTGGCGCCAATGGCGCCCAACTGTTGAAGCTTTTAATCGCCAGCAAATTATGCAAAACATGTATGTAACGTAGCATTCAAGAGTACGAATGTATGCTATGAATATCCATTTATCATGTCTTGATGGGGACTTCCTGGAAAACATATAGGCGTACACTGTACATGCTGCGTACAGGGTTAGCGCTGGGTCACAATTTACGGGTTGCATTGGACCCCTTCAACCCCCAATTTCAAACATTTCGGGGTCCGGGGTAATTTTTCGGGGTCCCAAAGTTTGTTCGGAATTTTTTGGGTAATGTGATATATGAACACATTAAGAGTACCGTACTGAAGACGAACAATAAACAATTGAAGAAACAAGGATATATTTTGTGACTGATCATGTTTTGAAGAATTTTGCGACAATAATTACCACATGGCCACCCGTGCATGGGAAATTGTAACATTTGTTAAGCTTATTACTGGGTAATTTTGTCATTTGGAAGGACTGAATTTACTAGATGATGTGAAACAGTCAAACTTTACTATCTGCGCCGGTAGAGGCAGCGTTATGCAATTGCGGTGTTGCAGGCCGAATGTGGTTCAAAATTCGGCACCCTAACTTCTTAAGCTGATTATTCATGTGTCCTTTCTAACACAAATTTTCCTTCAGTAATCAAGAGAAGTTCTACATTTTTTTGAGTAGAGGAAACTCACAAATTTACTAGCTGAAGCATTAAAATAATGTGAGGAATCTATGAAATCCTGAAAATCTTGTATAATTTTGGAAGATTGTCACGCAGGGCAGGACGCACGATATTTTCGTCTCACCACTGAACTATACACCCATATAAACATTGCTACTTCTATGACGTTATAGTTGTCTGGCATTAATTTTGGAGTATGAGATCCATGAACTCACGTAATTTGCATAATATAATTTGCATATAATGGAGAATACTGTATTTAGTTTGATGATCAATTGGCGAATTTCAGGGATCTTTCTTGCATTCTGAAGACTGACATTGAAATTTATTGCGTCCGTCGGACGCAGAAGGTTTGATAATTTCAAAATTAATGCGTCCGGCGCTCAAAAAAAGCGTCATGGACGCGAAGACGCGATCTGGCGCGAACCCTGGCTGCGTATGAAGTATGTAGCGTTCAATGGAAATATGTAGATTGATTACAGCAGCTATGAACATTCAACACACGTGGCTGTTCAGTTGGTGCCTCAGATTTTTTACCTGGGAGCAAAATTTGGGCGCCTAAATTTATAAAGTTAGGAGCCATTGGCGCCTCAATCAGTTTTTGCACCGTACAGCACTGTCAAAAACTCACATACAGGCAAAAAACATTGGGGGATGATTGTATGGACTATGGACCATCATCACTATCAAATTATTGCAGGGGATTTATCCCCCATCCCTCAGGATCTACGCAGGCCTCTAGAAGTTTAACGACATTTCAGTTCCTGGATACATGATTCCAAATATTTTCACAAATTTAAACTTTTCATAGTCAGACTTTTATGAAGTAAAGTTTGTATCACCTTTGAGTCAGGATCATGCGCATGTAAATGATCTTTTATAAGCTGAAAACTTCAAATCACAAGGCCCTGGAGGTGATAGTTCCAGACTTACAGGGCAAAGGCCCTGCCTACACTACACTTAACTGTTACTTAACCTTAAGTTGTGGTTGGTTAGTAATTACAAATGTATACGTAAAGCCTATACCTAATTGTTGCCATGCATTGTTTTACAAACCTCAGCAACACCACCTCACATAGACTGTGACACAAATAAACCCTAGTAAACAATTAAATTTCTACTTACATGGATGTGGCTAATACCACGTAATATTCCATTTTAATACCATGTCTAGGCCTACGCTCTATTATGCAATAGGGACAGTGAAATATGAGGAAAGCATACTTTATTATCAAAGTAGGATCTAGGCCTATGTACATAAAATATGATGTTATTTCTGAAAGAAAATTTAGAGGAAAAGGAAAACGATCCCCATTAATTTATACTGTGATGCAATGTTATGTTAAATACAGATTGACTCGTTTTATAACATGAGCATATATATATTGATACTACAAGAAAAATAGTGGATGCAATGTACACCACATAATTATTTTCACTATACGGTGCCAATGAAGGAAACGGTGTGCAATGATGTACTTTGGGAACACATTGCATCAATGAATGATATTTTGCATTAACTTCCAGATGGTGTGTAGGTGGCATGATCATTTACTAAAATACTACAATAAGAATTCAGTCATGTTTTTATTGCATTACTCATGCTAGTATTTTCTCCATATGTTGATACATCCACGTGTTTAACACTTCCTGTAGACACAAAATTAATTCTATAGCACGCATGCTTAACACCAAATTTTGCCTACATGTACCTATACATTTAATATACATGAACATTCTGTTTCTGTACTACGTGTTTCTCCCTCCTACTTAAAGCCATAAATGTATGATTTAGGTCCAATTTTAATTTTGTTATTCTAAAGTTGCCAAAAATTACATAATATTAGCAATAACTGTCAAGGAGATTTTCTGATCATTTTAAGCCGAAATATTGAGGTAAAATGAAAGAAAACCACTTAGCCGCTAACTGTGGAGTTGAGGGAGATGCTGTGGAGCAAATCACACATCATACCGGTAACTGAAAAACACATAAATTTCGAGTATGTTTTATACGATGTCAATTGTCATGGCGGAAAACACTTCCTGGTTTAAGTAAATATACATGTATGGGGCTGTATTAAGGCACCTATTGAAAATCCCATTATGTATTTTCCCTATAAAAACAAGACTTTGCAAATTTGTCAGGTAAATCTCATTTCCAGGGATCACTACATTGTGTAGCCTTGTGAAGTTGTGTATACATGTACAGTGCTCATTACTGTTAAACCATGGAGCACAGGAATATGTGTGTAAAATATTAACAGTCCCATATATTACAATGCTGTTTCTTTCCATTTCATTTTAGAGCACAAAATGGAGGCTCTGATATCCTCAAGGACAGATTTAAAAAAAAGTACACAAGATTCACTCAAGCCTGCATTCAAAAACTACTAAGCATTGTACAGTAGACTATAGAATCCCTAAAACTAAAAACATGGAATTAATGAATCTCGGTGTCAAAAAGATCCGCTATTCAGATGCATGTCTCATATATCTTTATCAATGTAGGCCAAATCAATTCCAATTTAAATCATGCAGGTAAACCAAAAATTGAAATTACATGTTTTAGAGGAAAACCTGCTATTTTCAGCACACATGACATCAAACCCTGTGTGACACATCTTCCTGGGGGAGTCCACTATTTCATATGACTCAATCAATGAGCATCCAAAAAATTTGGGATTTAGGCACTTGGGGACTAAGCCTTGGACAATTCAGTCTAGCATAAAAATATGTATCTGACCTGATCACCTGATTAATTCAATGAATTGTCATTGATAATGATATGCAACCTACATTCTAAATTGATGACTGGAACAAATTCTAATCCTTGGAAAGTGTTGATAAGCTTATCAACATCTACATTTTACTACTCTATTCTATTGATCAATTTGGAGGACATCAATTTGCAATTGATTCCCATTTTGACTTCTAAATTAATTCTAGAGTTAACATGGATAATCCAGAGCAAATAAAATTTCAAGGTCCCATTTTTAAAATAGCAACAAACAATGAAAATTGTAACAATGGTTTGATGTAATCAGTCTATATCTTGGATTTGGGCATGCACAGCCTCATCATATACAAATGTTTTACAAATTATTTTACTAAGTTTTGGTTTTTTAAAGCTGGATAAAGTAGTATGTTTTAATTACTGTTGCTTCTATTGAACAGCCAGAGACACATTGAATTAGTATGCAATGCTAGCTGTTCAACAGAAACAGAAGGAATTAAAACATTCAACTTAACCCAGCTTTGAAAACAACAACTTGATGAATAACTTTTTTTAGCAGTATTTGTCCAGATTCCGATCTTGAATAACAAGAAGTAATTTAGGGTCCATTAACCATCCATTATTTACAATGTACTTGTAGAACCTTATATTAATGTTAAAATTGCTTCAAATATAATGTTTTTTTGGTACCGTATACAATAATTGTACTGATAAATAACCCACACTTTTGCTTTATTTTTTATTTAGTTTACAAATGTACATCATTAGGAGTTTATAGATTTTGTTCTTTCTTTCCTTCTTTGCTCATCTTTTCATTATTATTGATAATTAATAGCGAGTCTGTATGTCACTGGAAAGGTTACAGTGTGACTTACAATGCATATTAAATATCAAAATATGATAAAGCCAAGCACCATTTCACACTGAACATGTGACTAAATGAAATTGAATGTATCATTCTAAAAGCATTTTCGTTGTACTTCATTCATGTCATGACCATGATGATATGGTCAATCTCCTGTTGCCATTGATTCCATTTCTGTTATTGATCAACCCATTCAAGCTGTTCTTTCACTGTCTGTTTTTGAGATTTGTCATTGATTTTTGTGGAATAAAATCTGCTCCAATGGCATAGATCTACTGTATAGTTTAGGTGTATATAGCATAGCCAGGATAATATAACAGCCAAAATTAGCTCAGTCAACTTTGAAAAGTGCAAGCTGGTATTCAAACAGGCGTAAATTAAAAGGTCATGGTCTAATTCAAGGCATGGCAATTTGAGTTTTTGATATCATCAAAGGTAGTCATTTGCAATGCTACTAATTCAATAACATTGTATATTTGTGAAACATCAAATGCAGTGTTCTACATGTAGCCTATGATCTTTGCACAGTTGGTCTGCTTTTGTTTACTTAAAATTTGAGCTAAATTCCTCTTGAAGCTATAAATTTAAATTACATCAATAGGACAGAATAATGCTAAGGCCTCACCTACGTATAAAAGGCAAATTATTATTTCATTGACATTGTGCACGGTCTCGCAGTATGAACATACAATGTAAGGTATGTTTACGCCCGGGTTATTGCTTCGGGCACATGACATTGCCAGGACTAAAAGAATTCAGTAGAGCATGAAATCATAATTGTAATTATGCCTTAGTAGCTATCAAAAGTTAAACTGGATTTGCATCTCCGATCCAGACAGGCACCAAATAGACATAGCCCATTGGAAAATAAAAAATATAAAATAAGTAAATGTAAATTATCACTCTGCTTTAAAATATAAAAAAAAGTACATCAACTTGAGTTGACTAATGTGAAAGTACATGCCCCCAACTGAGTCTGAAACTGAAATAAATTCCCCTCAATTGGATCCAAACCCCATTTCTAGAAAATGTCTACATGTTAAAACCACTAAAGTAATACAGACTGCAATAAATATATGTTGAGATGGTTGGATGTTGGCAAAGGTGTCATCGACAAATTATGTTATTAATAAATAATTCGCCATTCACACTGAACTGAAATGGCTTCACTTGACATTTTGACAACTCTTGAACATTTAGCAGTCATCTATCTGTTTTGTGGCTGCAAGGCTTCATGCGTTCAGCTCCGATTGCAAGTTCACCAGATAATTGTGAATATTTAATGGTGTGTTGTTTCGAGTAGCAATTATTACCCGACTGATAGAGATTAAAGCTGCATTTACTGTAATGTCATACAGATATTGTATAACATTTGGCCATAGGCCCAGGTTTCATACAAGATTGCAGCTTTATTGTACATTCATGCTACGGTATGTCCCAGTATGATACCTTCTTGATCTTCATCACATACTGAGTGTTCCATTTGAAAGTAACCAATTCAGATTCCAGTTCTGTTGCATAGATGTGGACAAATCCAATTCAGATCCAATTATGTAGACATAATTAATTTCTTTTACAAGTTACAAACCTTTGTGTATTTGGTAGTCATGCAAAACCGACCTAGCTTTGAATTGTGCCCTCTGACCTGAAATGGTCATTGACCTACCAAACTGCTGCTCTATGTTGAGTGGTTATGCTTCATGCTACTACTCACAGCCCTGGGGTAGTAGTGTATAGTGAAAGGTCAGTTCAGGTTATGGTAGTTGGAATTCAAGCATCATATTTAGCACCCCTGCTAAGCATAGAGTACCATACACTGAACATAGATACAATGTTTACAGTCAAACATCTTGACATGCCAACAATATTTTATCAGAATTATTTCTTATTTCAGAATCAATAAAATCTGCTCATAATAGATTGTCTGGATTTTGATTGTCATATTGTACCTAGTTGTTAGTTACTGGAAATGGGTTCATGTTTAATTAACTTTGACTCCAGAATCCAATAAATTTGACAAGTACTCTACATGGAAAGATCTTCACCACATTGCACAGGACTTGTTTTAAACTTTTAAAAAAAATGGGACACTTACCTAATTCCTCTACCAGTTTGAGCATGATTCCTCCGATGTGAATATCTCCAGTGACCGACAGTGTTTTCTCCACTTGTAAATCTGTTACGTACAGGTTCAGCTCCCAAGAACCATCAGCATATTTCCCGTCGGGAAGTTTGAACATTTTACCTTCCATGGTGTTAGTTCTTTAGTCTCAACGACTAGTAAATTCCACAATATTGCAAGATCCTATTTAACTTTCAAGAGTCAAGTTTATTTCCAGTTCAGGTTGGATCCAGATGCTAGTCCTGTACAGCAAAACCAAATATTCCAAAGTTAATGAAGATACAGTACTAAATAAAGTTGAGCAGTCCTGTTTTAACAGGATCAGTATTAAATCACATAACATTAAGCTAAAAAACGCAAGTGGGTGCAGGAGGAAGGACCTCACTTGCGGAAATAGCACCTACCAGGGTTGTGAATATTCAGCAGACTGATGCACACCCTGGTTTGACTAGAGATTAGAAGATTGACCTTTGGAACAGGAAACTATATGACAGTGACACAGGGCCTGCAGTCCAATAGATACAAATCCAAACTGTCAAGTATTTCAAAGTATTGTCAGTGCACCAATGTACTTTAAAATAAAAGTGCAGGGTAGATTTCCTGCCACAAGCTGCTAAGGTCAACTTAAGATCCTATTGGGTAGTCTATTGGAAGCTCAACTCAAGTCACAAGTTTGATGTGTTCATCTAAGTAGGAAATAAAAAGCAATTGACATGACATTGTATTAAAACCACACATCTATTATGTGACATACATCAACTGCTCAGTGCCCGAAGTGGGTAAATGCAATAGCTGCCCTGTGAACATTTGGTAATTTACACACAGTATATTGTACTTATCTACACATGGCAGCTATTGCACTCCACATGCAGATCACACACCATGCAGATCATTTTTGCATGAGCACTGAGCAGGATACCGGTACTGTGGCAGTACATTAAAATGTTGGTAGAATCTGTTCAAAATATCTAATATTTTCAAGAAAGTATTATCAGAAAAAGTACCCCACCAGCAATCATACATCGCATGCCACCACAATAATATTTTAGCCAACAGAATATACTTTAATGCGTGCATTTATTTATATTGGCTGGCCCTATCTTACTTCAAATGATTGACCATACAATACCATACATGATATGTGTACACAGGAAGTGATCTTCACATAACATGCATAGTGAATTTGTTACTCACACAATATATGGTTATACACAGTCACTAGCTACACTAGCTGCAGAATTTTGCACTGCAAGTTCAATTACTGACAGACCTGTGCAAAATGCGGTAACTTCACATTTTAAAATCATAGGTGGTGGATGGGGGAGGGGACATCTCCAACTAAATTGCCCTTTTCAGGACTGTTTTGGGCCAAAATAGGATAAAATTGCACAATTTTACATGCTAACACAAACAAATATTATATACTCACCCCCCCCCCCCAAATTGGAACAATTAATGCTTCCGCTGCCATTGCTCATAATTTAATATTGCGACCAACACATCAACAATGATCTTGCTTCATTCAAATTAAAATGCGTAATTTATGTATGCCTTCATTTTAACATAAATCATACAAAATTATATTAAATGAAATGGGCCAGGTTAAGGCCAAGTAAAATAAATAACAAAACATATCGTCCCCACGCTCACTGATTGTTGGAGATTTTCAAATATTTTTGTTATTTTTCTTCTTTCCTCCTTTACTTTGTTTCTAAAATTGTTGTAACAAAAAGACATGTTTGGAAGTTCCTGATTATCATTTTAAATTAACACATTGCAAACACTCTCTTCAAGCTAGGGGTAGGGCTTTGGGGAAATAACAAAAATATTAGGGGCCTCCCCGTTTATATGATGTGTTGACAAAGACTTTTGAATGGTAAAAAATAACATAATAACAAATATTACGAGCCCCCCTCACCAATTTTTGAAAAACTACGGACAATATACATGTTATTTTTTTACTTGGCCTAATTATGTTAAAAGTTAATTAATGCCAAATTCATTCTAGTTGACAGTCGTACTCCTTGTGACATGATGTAGTACTCGCGTAAGTTTAGTAGAGCGTTAAGCGTATACCGTCATCCAGCCTCTTTCAAAATAATATATGCTGGACGGTTGGTAGTACTTACACAACCCACAATGCGTATGGCGGTAGAAGTTAAAAACGTGCTAACACGTACGATGCAGAAAGCAGACATACATGTAGTACGCTTTGGATGCGCCTTGTTAACACCGCAGAAGTACGCTCTCATCATAACTTACGACGACTACCATGCACACAAGACACATCAACAGTACTTACTCAACAAATACCAATACATGAATACAACAATTATAGTAATAATACTACAATTTACAATTTATAACAGGATATTGATAACATTAACAAGGCTCATGACATGGACGGTCACAATTACACAACAAACAGCAATGTAAACATTACTGGTCACTCCACTATCAAAATATTGCCACAGCAGATTTTCAACTGTAAATCCATAAGTTAATCCACATAACATGTCATCACTGGTCCAAACAACATGCACATGTCATGATGCAGCTGCAGCATCACACAACAACATTGTTGATGCATGATGATCATGATGATAAACTGAATTGTATCAACTCATTTACTCATTACTGTTGATGTCATAAAACTAATATACTGAAAGCTGACAAAGTTGTTGTGATCGTGACGTAGTCCATAATTATCAGACTTGGTATAAAACTAGTACACAGCACCACCACTGACAGGGATACAAGCAGCACAGAACCGATCGTTTGATCTTACAACTGACAGTGCGTATACACTACAAACCTGCATTAACACCAGTTCATGAGTTGTGATAACCTTCGTTAGTAACTCCTATGATTTGATCTTGAAATGTCACACTAACTACGATCCAAACTAATGATTAAACATTTCCACAAACTTACACCAGTCTTCGCCCACATATCGAAAGTTCACTGAGTCGAAATTTTACTCTGCCACTCGTTAAATTATGACGATTTCTAGCATCACTCGCTACCGCCCACGCAAAGATTCTGCCGTCGGCAAATTCATTTTACATGATATGTTAATTGGAAAACGGTCCATGTACAGTGCTATAAAATATAGCACGGTAAAAATATAACATGTTAATACAGAATTAAATCATTCAGTTGATTGTCTATATATATGTTACTTTATAAAATAATTAACAGTCAATTTTTTTATTATTGGTGCTGTAATTACCAAAAATAAAGAAATTGTATATTATTTATTGCAACAAATCTATTTTTAGAAATACATTATCAGCACGGTATTTTCACATTCCAACGTTTAGCGTTTCTAGAAAATAAAAGTGTGAGGTATATTTTGTTTTGGAAATGGGACATTCATCCGTGATCATACAGTGATTCATCCAGGACTCGTCCAAAGACAAAGTTACCCCAGTTTCATTCTAAATTAATTATTAATTAAGATGCAAAAAATGACAAAAACGTGTTTTTTTGTGCGGGATCAGTGATCTAATTTTTTTTCCTTGGAATTTTCTTCCTGTCTATTACAGATGCATCATGCTGTTTCTGCCGGGTGTTTCTGAGCTTTTCTGCTCATCTTGGGATCTGGATAGATCTTTAAATCTAAGCTTGGATTTGTCCCTCATCTCAACCTAATAGATTAACTTTTTAATCTTAGGAATTTATAGAGTATGTAAGAGTTATTTAATATGTACAGAGTATAAAAGCCAATAGGCCTCACTATAAATAGTATAAGCCTAATTGCTTTAATTATTTGAAATGTTTTCCTTTAACATTTTAAAGAGTGAATTTCAATATTTTTTTTTAATTTGAAAGTTGTCCCGGGACGGCAAAAGATTGAAAAACAATGAAAATCAATCCTTTCTACTGAAAATTCAATCGAAAAAGATTTGTTCCCGGGGGAGGAGGCACTCAAGTATGATAGTGACGGTGACCATTTTTTTCTCTGAAACTGAGTTTTACCAGCAAATTAGCCCTTAATAAGGTACTTTAATGTAGAATCTACTCCTATTGAATTTTTGGCTGGTAAAAATGTAAAAATTGTACCCCTGGACTCGTTACCAAAAATTTAAATGCCCTAAGCAAGTTGGTCAGTTTCAGAAAACGCCCCTTATTCTTGAAATGATCGTGTTTTTTAGACCCTAAATGCGTCACGTGCGTATCTGTGACCCCTTTTTATTTGTTTTGTCGGTCACGCATGGGTACCCGGTACAGATCATTTATGTGAGTGCCCCCCCCCCCCCCGGTTTGTTCCTAACTTTAATCGCTAAAAGATTGAGAATCACTTGACTTGATTGACAATTCAAATCACCCGACTGAATAGGCCTACAGTCGATAACGATTTATCCCTAATTCGGAACGGATAGCCTATAGATTGAAAATTCAATCTTTTGATTGAATATTCAATTGGAGAGTAGATCGGGGAGTAGATGTGGAGAATCATAAGAGTAAAAAAAAAAGGCACTAAATGTTTCTGTTTATTGCTTTACTTATTGGCTATTTGCTATTTTTGAAAAAATAAATAAAGGGAGTTAAAATTTGACGAAATGAATGGTCTAAAAAATGTCTGCCGGGGACAGGGTGAGAACCCAGGGTGAGAATCCGAGATGTCCCACATGGCTGTTCCAGTGCCCCTTCAATCAGCTTCCCCTTCTTCCCCTGACACCATTTTCCCCGCACATGAAACGTTTTCAAGCCTGACAGCTAAAATAATAGCAAATTATATGTGGAGGTGGCCGAGGAAGAGCGAGCAAGGGAGGCTCCGGTCAACTCCGAATCATTGATAAATGAGGCCTGTATCTTAAACTTATATTCATCAGTATCAAACCAAACGCCATCAAACACAGTTTGATGTCTCTTTCCCTCCCCTCCACCTCCCCACAGTGGTGGCGCCACGGGGGGGCATGAGGGGGGAAATGCCTCAGTCATAACTCTTGCCCCCGTTGCCCCCCGCCCCCCAGTAAAAATCCAAAATTACGAAAATGTCACCTTTTTGCGCAAATTTGGTTGATTTTGCCCCCCTGAAATTCACTTTGCCTTTGCCCCCCCCCGGAAAAAATTCCTGGCGCCGCCACTGCATGCCCCCACACAGTGTCATCGACCCTATATCTTCATGGCATAAATCGCCATGGTAGGTTGAATCCACAGCCACGATTGGCCATTTGGTTCAGACCTTTGAAGCTCTTTGAGACGAAGAATTAGTCGAGGGACATGACTAAGGCTACACACAATAGCCGGGTAATTGATCTTGGTTGTGCGTGAATAAGCTTGTATACCCCATTGAGGTCAATGGTCATCGACTTTTATACTGCCTAGTAGTGAGTGCAGCTGTACTACACGCTGTAGTACCACGCTACACGCTACAGGACCAACGCAATATAAAATTAGAGTTTTGGTCAAATTTTGAGTTCAAAGCGCACGGCCAATTTTCAAAGCGCATTCTAGCGACTATCATATCTGTTCAACACGTATTTTCAAGTGTATGAGACCACATCTGGTTTCTTGAGAAAAAATCATTTACGGGAGATATTCATCATTTTCTAACCCGGTATATCAAAATCGTGCATAGCAATTCACGTGTATCGATCCCGTGTATTCATTTTAGTGTCTCTGCTCCACCAAATAATTATTAGCCAGGCGGTGTCGGTGTGCCCCACACCCACCCAGCTCGTCATGTCCGATTGCCTCACTCCTTTTTGATGATAAAAGTGATCTGAAAGTGATCCAAGCAGACAATTTTCATTCTAAGTTCACTTTAATAGCTTCGAGGTAAAACTTGGGTTTTTTAATGATTGGATTTGTCTATATTACAGAAGCCTTTCTTGTGATTGGTTGGAGTGATGTGAATATCCTCCTCCTAATTAATATAATTTACGTTGCACTTATCCGAAAATGAGAAGCACCATGAGCACTGTCTTCGTCCACAGTCTTCGTCCGTTTGAACTTTTTATGCATATGATGGCGCTATTTAAATTGTAAAGCTAGGAGCAGCAGGCTGGGCAACAACGCACTGGCCCTCAAAATAGAAGGTCAAACACATCAGGGGCTGTGCAATAATTATGAGCACGGGGGAGGGTAAAATTAGGGTGGGGGGTGGGCAAGAAATTTGTGGCGAGCCGAAAGGGGGGGGGGGCAGGCAATTTTTGGCAAGCCGAGAGGGGGGCCAAGCGAATTCTGACACCGTCACATTCATGGGGCGCCTTTTAAACTGAGAACACGCTCTAAAAAAGCCTTGGGAAAACAATACGGAAACGCTTAAATGCAAATTTTCCTGGCTTTTGTAGGCTTTTTTTGTATCTTTTAGCCCATTTTTGACCAATTTCGTCAAAGTTCCACCCCCCCCCCAGAAAGTTGACAAGACAAGATCATTCTGCCTAAAGTCTCCCCAGTGGGATGCTGGCCGCCATGTAGACTACCCCGTAGTCCACTTGCCCATTGTGCATACTCTGGATATTGTATTTAAGATTAAAACTCTGATTTAATTAATGTGTGCACAATTGATAGATTTTCACATCTGATCAGTCACCCTACTCCCTCTGTTTGTTAGCTTCCCAAGTGTATTTCGGGGTTCGCTATCAATAAACTGGTAGATTCCAAAATCAGAATTGTTCAGTATTAAAGTGAGCCGTTATAATTATGCAAGATAATATTGTATTCAATTACTTTTATTGTCACTAATCGTCTGATATTTTTAACTCTTTATGACCATTTTACTATTGAATACTTTTTTTAATAAACATCAGTATAATTTTGAGTTCAACGAAATGGGTTCATCATGACTAATAATAACATATTTTTAATAAAATTCGACTATGGCATAGTCTAGCCGCCATGATAAGATTTTTAGGCCTTTTTTGATATGAATTGCTGACCATTTTCATCAAAATAATAATAATAATAATACAAGGGTCATTTAGTGTAGAGTTTATATTTTCCACTACACTGGATTAGGCCCCTATAAGTACAATCAAATCTTTGATATTCCTAAATAACAAGACACAAACCATACAGCACAAGACGTAATCATACTCTACCATCCTATCAAGTTAGAAGTTAATTGGTTAGAGTGGGTTAATAGAATGTCAGGCGAAATATGTAAATACTTATACAGCACAATACAGCACAAGAGGTCACCATACTCTGTCATCCTAGTTAGAGATTTTAACGGGGTGTAAACCTGCTGTTACCCGGGCTGTTACCTGCATAGTGGATTAATGGAATTTGAGTTAAATAAACAAATAAGCTTTTTTATTTATAAATATGCAAATAACATGACACAAACTACACAGCACATGTGGTCACCATGTCAGAAGTTAATTCAATAATTGGTTATTGCGTATGCCCCCCCCCCCCCACCACGGCCCAACAGCCAAACTGACCGCCCGAACAACCATATTATAGGCTAGACCGGACCGTACATATTACATAAGCTTCACACAATACACTGTTGTGGGGCCAAAAATGGGGCTAATTGTGTGGGAGTGGAAACATAGGGGTGGGATGGGGACCAGGGGGGACTTCAATATGAAATAGATATAGGCATGATAGGTGTAGGGCTGAAACTTTCACAGTAAGGGACATTCGGTGAGAGCAAGATGTAACAAATATGGGGTCATTTGGGTGAGAGCATGATTTTTGACATTCGGAAAATGTAAAAAATATGGGGTCATTGGATGAGAACATGACCTTTTTCTTAAATGGAAACTTTGGGTGAGAGCCAAAACAGTGCCACAGAAACCTCGAACATTAATTTCTAGCTCTAAATGGCTTCAAATTTCTTTGTTTTTTCAAAATAAGTAACAAAATCAGTGATAAATGAAAGTTGCTGTTCAAATTGAAAAATAAGGGTCTTTGGGTGACAGATCAAATGGATAAATAGGGGTCTTTGGGTGACAGCGACGCTGAAAAGGGGGGTCTTAACAGCCCTACATATGCGTCACCTCCAAAGTGGGAGTGCCCCCCGGATGTGGATGTTACCTTGGAGCAACGGCATAATGGACAAAATTTCCAAGCCCTGAGGAAAATTACTGGGCCAAATGTGTGAAATGTGAGAAAATTTGCAGTTATAATGCTGATTGCTGGTCAGTTCATTACCACTCAAGTGGTGAATTATAGGTGGGGGGGGGGGGGGATATTTTGGCAAACTGAAAAGAGAGTGGAAGGTTGAAAGGGGAGGGCAAAGCATTTTTGGCACAACTTTTTTGGCCCCCCTTTTCAATATTACGCTCTAATAAGGTATACAAAAAACGTTGGGAAAATATTCTTTTGGTTATAATCTTTATTGAATATTTTGTACAGGCAAAATAATCTTGCTATAAAACATAAATAAAGTACAGAGAAGTGGTTCACACATAATAGTTTATACAAAGTTATGTTATTGATCAAACCACTACGAATTGCTTCATTTTGATTCCCCTTAATGGGGCATTTGTGATCCACAGCCTCATCTCCCTACTTTTCTCAAAAGATGAGATTTTGATATCACTAGAAACCTTGGAAATTTCTTGCAGATTTGTTCATTTAGCAAAAATATTGTCAAATTTGAATTACGTTCTGGTAAATTACAACACAGTGACCTATGGTGCAGTGTAATACACATAAGGCACGGTGCTGGGGCCGTTGTTATTCCTCGTTTACATAAATGATTTGCCTGAAAAATTAAACTCGTCTGTCCGTCTGTTCGCAGAGCGATTGTGTTTTATACCATGAAATACAAAATGATTTTGATGCTAAGGAGCTTCAAGAAGACCTTAATACATTGGTCGAATGGGAGAAAAAGTGGCAATTATGTTTCAATCCCTCAAAGTGTTTCATAATGAGACTCACACACTCCAGAAACCCGAAGCACTTTGAATACAAACTGGGCGACTCTGTTTTAAATGAAACGGATGGCCACCCCTATTTAGGTGTCTTCATTACCAGTAAGCTCAATTGGAAAAACCATATTCAACAGATATCTGCAAAGGCAAACCGGACATTGGGTTTCATCAAGAGAAATTTTTATTCATGTCCTAAATCCACCAAGGAAGCTGCTTACAGATCCCTCGTTAGACCACTTCTAGAATATTCATCGGCTGCATGGGATCCCCATACCAAAGATTCTATAAACCAGATTGAAATGATACAGAAAAGAGCTGCTCGCTTTGTCTTCAACGACTACACATCTCGCACCCCAGGAACAGTTACAAATATGTTGAAAACCCTTGAATGGGACTCGCTGGAGAACAGAAGAACCTCTCGCAGATTAACCATCCTGCAGCAATCTCGCCTAGGCCACTTATCCCTGCCAACTGGAACACTACTACAGCCCGTCCAACGTCAATCGCGGCACCTTCACTGCAACGCCTACACAACAATCACCACCAGCAAAGACTGCTTGAAATTTTCATTTTTCCCGAACAATTATTAACTGGAACAATTTACCTGAACAAATAACCCAAATAGAAGACATACCACAGTTTAAAGAGGCTGTAGCCAACCATATCAAAGAGAAGCATCAAGACTAACCAAGCACACCGCACGCACATTCCCTGACCGTCTGACTCCAGGAGGAGTGTTGGCCAGTACTAAATCAAGATCAAGAAGATCATAATCATGCATAACTCAAAAATGCAAAATTGGAATCCACTGAAATTTTGGGAATAAGCTTTTTTCATGGATATCTACTGAAATATGTCATAAAAAGAGGATGCTAGGATCACAAAATACTCATTTAATTTATGTTGCATTATTATCATAAAGTTCCACACAAAGCCATATTAGTGAATGTAATTAAGTACTGCTGAAAGATCATAAGATCCACAACTCATATTGCATGAAAATTTTTAAATAGTTATTGATGTATTTAGGTGCTTCTTAGTATTTTACCATTGGCTTGTGTATAAAAAACTTCATATGTCCAAAATAATTTTACGCTGTATTCAGCAAGATGTCTTTTAATTGGATTCTTTAACTGAAAACAAGTGACCTTGGGTTTTTCTTATGTCCTTGAATACTATGATCCACTTCTCTTTATTTTGTCCACTCCAAACAATTCACTGTCATAGGTTACTACAATATTTGGTTAGGATTCTGTCCGTTTCCGTCTGGTTTCCAGTGTTTAGAACAATAGAAACCTGACGGAACTGGCGGTTAGTGTTTTGATTTCATCCTTTGTACTATACCGTAAACGTTCGCCTAATGGCGCACCTGGGCTCCTTTGCCTTGGGGTAAATTTCATGTACAAATAGAGAGCTCCTTACTCTAAAAATCCCAACAAGAATTAAGGGTACGTGCCCTTATTTGTGTAAAAAATTCCAGTTATGTCAAGGGAGCCCATAGCGCCATTAGGCGAACGTTTACGGTATAGTATAAAAGGGACAGCATGTAGGATTGAGGTAATCTTACTACTATTCTTATATAGTAACACCAGTTTTTATTTCGAATCTAGATTGTGACACAGATAGGTACACTGATAAAATTGGACAGAGTATAGGCAGGGATGGAAGCAGAATGTGAAAAATTGTCAAATTACACTGAGTGTAATCAAGTGTGTTAAAATAGGCCAATTTAGATTTGTGCATATGTGCAGTGGATGATCTGTGCTTCCCCTTAATATACTAGTAATTTGCATTCAAGGAAGTGTGAGGAGCATAGATTCAGTGGCATAGCATGGGTCATCCGATTGGGGGGGCACTGACCATGATGGGGGGGCACCGGGTGTGATGGGGGAGGGCACAAGCCATTTTTGGCAATTAACCACTCGCTATTCTTGTTTACATTGCTGTTCCTCATCTATAAGGTATATTGCTGATCGAGATCGATGGCCAAACGTGATGCATGGTGGGAATGAAAAGGCCTCAAAAGCTATGAAATTTGTCACCCGAGATCACTAATTTGAGCCCTTTTCCTTCCCAGCAAGCATCACTTTTGCCTATCGATCCCTATCAGCAATATACCTTATAAGACGCATGTCTTACTGCACTACTTGTCCATATTTATTAGAAAATTGTAACAGAGACTACTTAGTAAGTTCAATATTCAATTACACATCAACTTATAGGCACAAAGCTATTTAATGTCAAGCGAATTGAGTAATATAACATCACAGTAATGGGTTGTATAAGTTTACAACAATTGATAAGTGTGATCAAGGACAATGAGTTATCAGTCTGGAAAACCGATTTCAAGTTACAACCAAAAAATGTACAATTTCATCAGGTTTCAGCTGTAAATGGTAGTACTTAAGTTCTTAATAGTTTGAAATTTGATTGTCGTAAGTAACAATTACAGAACATTCTGATATAGATAAAGCAAACATTTTTGAATAGTTCTGCAGCATTTTTCCTCTGAAACGAGAAATAACCTGGTAAATACTAAAAGTTGAATTTGCCAAACGGACCACACACTCATTGTGCTTGATGCCACCACATACAATCACACCAAATATTTGGTACAATATTTATCATACAATAGTATGTACTGATATTTTTTTAACGTTGCTTACAAGTCAGCCAATGGTTCTATCATCGACTCCTCTAAACCAACTGTCAACAGGGGCTGTATTTGAATGATTACTATTACCAATAATAATATTATGTTAATACAGACGAAGCCCAAAAGGTACACAATCTTTCCCCTAAGATGACTCTTAATGATAAATCATTTCCTTGGCCTGGAATTGAACCAGGGACCTTCGGGCTGCAAGTCCGATGCTCTATCCACTGAGCCACCAAGGGTATTATTAAAGACTGATATCACAGCATAACAGATACACTCTTAGTCATATCAGGAGAAAGATTTGTCACATAATGGCATATATGGATGATCATCTGTATAACCATCATATCTCACAGTTGCAATGCTGGCGTGATTGTTAGACATGCACAAGCAAACAATCAGCCTTCATGAATATGCGAGAGATCACAGCATACAAAGCACAGGAACTTTGTTTGTGGTTAGTCTGTAGTAGTCTGTGGTGCTATCGCTTCAAGGATATTTTGAAATAAGATTGATGAAGCCCTATCACCCTAACCAGTTTAGTTAACTCAAATGTATCAAAACAGACAGTGCTCAAAATAACACTTGTTTACAGGGCATAGAATAAACTTAATCAACATTTTTTAAACCCATCCCTCCCTAATGAAACTTCCTTGTTAGACTGTTACAAGTGAACAAGTGAACAAGGGACAAATATGTATCTTAAAATTCAGCAAATTTAGCACTTGGCAGTAAATAAATAAGCCCATTAAATACAATGTGTGGTGATTTACACATTCACAACTATGTAGCGTCCACTGAGATACATCCGAATAGTTTTACTTCATCAAGGAATACATATACGACCAGGCATGCCAACCCCTCTGCACATGTAAGACAAAGATTGGCAAAAACCAAACAAACTTACCCACTACACTGAAGTTACATGGCCCACTCACCATCATATGAGTGCTTGACCTTGACCACATGATCAGTATATACTACATTGACCATGCTCCCTAAATAATGTCATCATTCATCATACTATCCTTATTACCGAGGTTTTACAGCAGCAAATGATTGCAGTATCACTGCTCCTCTTCCAGCAGATAATGAGAGTAAAGTGTGAAACAAGTTTTAAAAGAGCAGTAGTCTGAAACCAGCTTACACCTACTGTAGTCACTCTTTGCACGGATCCATCATCTTGCTACCAAAACGAGATTCTCCCTGCAAACGCAGGCACAAAAAAGTGCATTTTTGTTTCTTGCCCTTTTCTAGCAATGCGCCAGAAGGCTTTTGCAAACTGTTTGACAGGCGTAAGCACATGCAGCACGCGCTTTACGGGTAGAACCTCATCTTGAAATGACCGTGCAATCGGTGAATAGCAGGACATTTTCATGGTATCAATGTTTTCACTGTTTTGAACAGTTTGTGAATTTCTTTTATCCACATAAATAAAAATATTTTCACAGGCTTTCAAATTACCAGTTCTGAAATTACCCGTTCTGAAAAAAGTGCAAAAATAAGAGCTGTGCAAACATTCCCCGTTATACAGTAACTTTGAAAATTATCACACTATACTTTGATCAACCTGTAAATAGGTGAAAATAACTTGTTTTTTTGTTGTTGCTGTGCAAATCAAAAAAGTCCTACTTCACATAAATTCAGAAAAGTGCTCATCAATCACAAATTTCCGAAAGTGTATGTTGTGAAGGTGCTGTATGCCATTCTATATCAATCCATGATGTAATGAGTTCCAGCATATTACGAGTTGATCATAGTATAGGCTGATGAGACAATGGCCAGTTTGTCTATTTCACTCCAATCCATTGAAAGTCAAGAGCTACTCCCTGTGACGGTTGAAGTTCTAAACCTTCTCAACCGCTATTCTATTGACACCAGAACTCATAGTACTTACAAAATGTTTGGTTGGGTTTTTTTTACACATAAAACATCCATGCACAGCACAAAAATTGTATTCCTATGTAATGTACATCCTTACTTACATATTTCCATTTATACAAAAATTATGTGAGTTGTTCCCATAAATCTCTTTCTAGAAGCATCTAATAAAAATAAACAAAATAAACATATATATCCATCGCCATTTTACCTTTTTACAAACTGTACCCTTGCATCAGATCTTTACAACCATCATAGTCGCATACTAATGTTTGTTTGGCTTATAAAAATGAGGCTCATAATATCGTGTATTGATATAGAATGGCGCGCACACATTTGGGCACAGCACTTA
The DNA here is from genome assembly GCF_039555335.1 of Amphiura filiformis. Taxonomy (NCBI): domain Eukaryota; kingdom Metazoa; phylum Echinodermata; class Ophiuroidea; order Amphilepidida; family Amphiuridae; genus Amphiura; species Amphiura filiformis. The sequence goes on along the minus strand of NC_092632.1, from coordinate 43,439,625 downwards.
AGCTAGTTGCATGTTGCAAATGTAAGCTATGACTTTATTGATGCATGCAGTAGCAAAAACTGAATAACTTTTGCCAATTATAAGCCGTACAAACTTTACACATAACCTGTTCTACAAAGTGAGAGCCGCACCACAAAGATACCTTTTGAAGTGATAATGTGGGCTATTCCATTTAAAAGTCGCACTACCCCTGTACAAAATGGGTAACTTCCATTTGAAATACTCACACCAGTTGTGGAAAATATAGGTAAAGCCATAATACAGAGGGAGTATGGGTGTCAAAAAGATTAACCCTGACTAATTACATTTGAAAAACATACACCCCTGTAGAAGATATTTCCAAAATATTCCAGAGATAGTATGGATTTCTTTATCAGTGTCCTGTTAATTTGGACTTTCTTGTTTGGTTGATGATGTATCTTTGCTTCTGTCTGGGTAACATCGGTCTCATTTTGTAAGAAAAAGTCTCATTATTTCACAATTTTGCCTTTTTTTCTTGATACATAAATACACCCTTGCGGAAAATAAACTATAGCAAAATTTTGTCATATTATTTGATTTTTCCCATTCATAGTAATTAGAAACAAAGAAAATACAAACAAAAATAGTGGTAAAAATTCATTAATTTTTTGCAAGAATGAGAGCACCTGCTCAAGTTGTGTCACAAAGAAATTGTTGAATATGGTTCATTTGCATCATCTGAACCACACTCAATCAAGGCAGAAATGTGGTGCTACTGAAAGTAATACAAAAACCATAACAATAAAAATAATACGTTTTTTACTTCACCATATGGAAATGCCAGAAGGCCAACTCATGACTCTTTTAAGGTGGGGTTGTTCCTTTAATAGCTTCCAGAGGAGAGCACTACTTTCTTGCTTGTGGTGAGTATGTGCAGTGTAAACACTGAAGTGGGGTTCTGATTGAGCCAATTCAAATTTTAATACGGAAAAAAACTGTTCTACAGGCCCGACCAACCCAGAAGTTAAGAAATTAGGGAAAAGACCTTAAAAGGTCCATCCTCCCTTAGAACAGGTTTTTTTGTTGCCTAACAGACCTGTAATCTGATTGGCTGGTTATGTGTCAAAGGCATACGGCACAGGGCAGCACTCATGAACGGAATAAAGTCCTCCTGGCGTATGTCATTCATTAACAGAACGAGCGCATCGATCAGAGCAAGAATGTAATACTTCTCCGGAAGCTAGTGTGGGTACCCTGTGGAACTTAACCCCATGAGAACTACCAGCCTATTGGTCAAAACGTTTTCAATATTAATTGGACCAATCAGCAACATTGTTACAATAATTTCACCACACAAAAAAATTATTTGCAAAGCTCCATTCTGATTGGTGATTAAAATGAAAATATCATGTACTTGACCAATCAGAGGTAATGTTAGATCGACAGGTAGTGCTCAGAGGGTTAACAGGCAATCTGCAGAATTCCAACCACTAATATTAGTTTATTACCTTTATGTTCATCAAGTAGCCTCAAGCTTCTGAAGTGAAATGAAAAATACTAATTGGATATGTAATGCACTTAGGTTTATGAACAATTCACTATTATCCCATCACAAATTCATTGACTGGGTTCTGAACCAGTGGTGTCATAGAAAACCATTGATAATGGTTTCCAATAATTTATATACATAATTTACAATTCATTATCTACAATTGTATAATACATAGTTGTAAGATCTGGCAAGGTTAAAATTACTATACAAATAGTACAACAGTGAGAACATTCCACTTTGGTTTAAATGTTGAATCTATGGTTCAATTTTGACATAATAGTTCCAAGAGAATATTCAGACATTACATCTCACATTTCACTTGTTAAAATCAGAATTCAGCATCGGCGGATTTGCACCGAGTTCAATACTGTTTGAGAATGGAATATTCACTGAATCATGTACACCACCCTCTACCATCATCTCCGGTGAATTGGGCTCAGATATCAAAATATCTCCTCCCATTTGAGCATCTTGTAAATGAGTTAAGTCAACTCTCTCAAGGTCTCCCGATGTTGTCGTCTGCATATACTGAGCAGCGTAATTACTGATTTCCTCCGCAAACTGTGAATCGGCTATCTCTACACCATCTATTTGCCAATTACCGGCACTGTTCAACTCAATAACGCTAGATGGGTTCACCACAGCCTCAACCGATGGCCCCTGGGGACCTGGCAATTGTGACAGTATCTGCTGCACAGCATTATCCGTTTCACTCATACCATCACTGGGCCCTGCCATAGCGCCCTCCTGCATTGAACTAAACAGATTCATTGCCGAATCTATGTTATGCAATGAAGTAGGTACTGCAGTAGGCTGTGCTGCTGCTATTGTTGATGCTGTCGTCTGAAGCCCCATGCTGTTGAGGATTTCTGGATTTATGGTCAGAAGACCTGCAATAGCGCTGTTGACATCAGCTGTAGTGGCCCGTGATGACGTCATATTGCCAAAGTTAGTTGCCGTTGATACATTGAAGCTGGCAGCAATGGGTGGTGCCCGTTTCTGAGAACGCCTGCCTTTTGTTGGTCTTGATGGTTGGTCATTTGGTGGCAGTCTTACATCCAAACCTAGACAGAAATAAACAATTTGATTAATCTAAGCTCTTTGTATATTTCTTTGATAGTTAATTTTCCTGGCATGACTGCAATGCAATGCAACGCAGTAACATATGTCAACTTGTAACAATAACGTATGTAAACTTGTACACATCTTTGCCTAAGAAGACACTTTAAGCGCTGACAGTGACAAATATTATACAGAAAGAACTATAAAGTATAAGTTCAGTTTCAGAAAGATTGTTTACAAAATATTGCTATAGCATTCGGCAGTGGTGTTTGACTGTTCTTTCTGATTATCACATAAAAAGAACTAGGTCACACCTGGATTGTGCGATGCTACACAGCTTGTTTAGCGAATAAGGTGCCGATGGGATGATGATGGGATTTAATTATTCAATCAGAACCCCAATTGCGCCAAATTGGCAAACTGACGGACCTTGCCAAAAACTATACGGCTGCACACACTAGGAAACAATGACCACACACAAGCTGAGGGACATGGATTGATAGTACACAGCGTCATCATCCCTAAATCTTTGTGTAAAAAATTGCAGTGATAGTACGACAAATCCACTCGTTTTTCAAAAGCTACGCATGGCAATTTTGTTCGAGATAAGCCGAGCAACTCAGGCTAAAACCCAGGTTTTGTTTTCAATACACTAACTGGAAATTCAATAAAAATGTGATATATTCCACTGTTTGAGAATCATTATCATATAAACGCATAACCCATTCAGCTTAGATCCATGTGCTGTATAGTATATTAAATCACAAGTCTAAAATACAATGCACTATATCGAGACACTATGCAACTTTCTTTATCTGCGTCAATAATAGAATATTGATTTAAATATAAATATTAAATATATGGAATACATCTCTACATTTTGAGTTTGTACTTCATCACTGAGCGATCTAGCGATCGATTCCTAGCCAATCAGATAGAACTCATTTTCTTGCGTTCCGTGAAATACCAATCGCCCTCGCTCACCAACGGAGTATTTAGTTGCAGGGAAAAAATATTTATAATACAGGGTGTTGACACTGTGTAGTATCTATACTGCTCTGAGCCTCTTGCCTAATCACTTGTCAAAAAGAGCATATCAAAAAATACTAATAACTTTCTTTAATTTTCTGCTTGTGACTGCATCAAGTTTAGCTTCTTTCACTCACTTTAGCCATACAAACACCCTCACACCCCCCATACACACTCACATACACAGGTATGGAGGTTCTAAAATAGATTGACCAGTGGCGTAGCTAGGGGTTATGGCGCCCAGGGCCCAAGGATGCATAATGCCCTCCCCTGATTTTTTGCACACAGAGCGGGCAAAAATTTGCACAAATAGGGCCAACCACTAATTAATTTTGGTTATAATGAAGTTGAATATCGGGCTTAAATTGATCTTACTATGATTTTGTGCTGAAATGGGTGAGAAGTGTGCAAAAATTATGTTTTTCATCGCTTGGAGGGAGCACAGAATCGATACTGAATTGGTCAATTCAACAACCCCTTAATTCAACATGCCCCCTTGCCCCCCCCCCCCCCTCCGCCACTGAGATTGACCATATTAAACTTATCAGATTTTTTCAATATGACCATCCTTACCATCAGACTTGTTTGAGTTTGAAGCTAGCAATTTCCCTCTCAGTTTCTGTTTAACATCCATTACAGGTTGTGGCATTCCTGCTTGAGACAGAGCTATAGGTGCTACATTTGATGCGGAGCCTGTTAATCCATAACGGGCAGCATAAGTACAACTTGATGAATTCTCACTAAGACTTTCAACTGCACAAAAAGGAAACAATTTGAAGATAAAAAGTGACTACAAAATATACTAACAGCTCAATAATATTTCAGAGAACCATATAACCAATTTAAAATATCCTCCTAGTTCATGTCTGATGTATTCACATACAAAATAGTTTAAAATAGATCAGTAATTGAGTAAAGAAAACCTTTGTCATAATTTATATGCCTGTATCTGTATCAAGGGTAGTGGCTTGTTGGCATGCTTGCGGCGCAACCGCGAAAATGCATTGGCATCACTACCAAACTTGAAGTGAAACCAAAGTATTGATTTTGTACTTTCAAATAATACTACAAAAATCTAATCAAATTGACAATAACAATAACAATTCAATGCATATTTTTGCTCAATTTTTATCCATTATTACAAAGATTTACATACCTTTTACATTAGCATCCACTGGACCTTTGAAATAATCTTTGAAATTCCCAGCTTTCCTTTTTCTCTTGGCTCCAATTTGTGCAATGTCTGCAAAAGAAACAGTTATGTCAAATAAGTACACAGAAAGCCTTTTCAGATCATCAGTTAAGGTGCTGATACCATGGGTTCAGGCTATTTACCCCATCGCAGACATACTATAACCCAGATGATTCACGCAATGAAGTCGCCACTGCATAACAAAATGTTTACTAAGACTTAACTAGTTGTTCCACCCCGGGTTATGTTATGCTCAATGCAGACGACGTTTCTCTGCGCATAGTACTAACTCCTTGCCATCGTGACAAAACCATCATAGATACATGACTTCATCTAACAAAGTGTTTATAAATGGATGTTCATAAGTCTAGGTTATAGTTTGTCTAGGCTCCCATGTCATTCACCTCTATGATGTGTCAATGGCTTATTTACAGTGTGTATCAGTAAGGATCAGAATCTCCTATCTCATCTTGTTTCTAAGAACATTGCATTGCAAAGAGTGTGGCTTTGATGGAATAAGTTTCCTGTTGTTAAGGAAACAAAACATACAAATCCACACTGCTCCAGGGTGCAGGGTCATATTGCTTCGAAGTCCAAATCATTAGATAAAATCAAATAGGGTTAGAATCAAGACTAGGGCACAGATTTATGAATATGAGTCTAATATTTAGAGTTAGGTTAGTAAGGAAAATCAGGATGTCTCCAGCACTGTTTTGTTGATTTTTGATGTTATAGGATGTGAAATTAAATTTATCTATCTGATCAAGAATATTATTTACATATAATTTCCTCCAGATTGGTAATTTCAGTGTATCATCCTGTGACTTTTGCAACACATATTTATTAAATTGACCAACAAGGGTTCTGAATTTGACATCGCAAAAGTAAAGAATAGAAATACAAAAGCTTATTGCAACTGGCGATGCTACCTTACCATCATCAAAGGGTGTGTATGTAAAATCCACAGGATCACTTTGTTCAAGATCTGAAGGCCGCCTCAGCAGAAACTGCACTCTCACTGGCTTGTCTATTTTGAGTGTTTGGTAGGGAGGTGTCCTACACACTATTGCTACCTGCAATGAAACAATAGCACAATAAAACATGAATTTAAGTACTATCACTGAGTAGATTTCAAAGTTGAAGTGCATCTTTTCATTACACTCTCCCCTATTCCTGAAATGGGCTATTCCAGTTGAAATTCGTACTCCCTATGGAAGACATGACCTTAATCTTCTACACAGGGAGTGTGAATTTCAAATGGAATTACCTGAGTGGGCAAACTATTTGAAATCTATACCCCTGTGTGGGAGATTAAGGTCATGTCTTCCATAGGGTATATGGTTTTCAACTGGAATAGCCCATTGTGGCAAGGAACATTGAACAATTTAGCTGAACTAAGATAGTAATGACATGATTTGCATTCCCTGGTGGGAGCATAGGGAGTTGGCCTTTCAAGATGGAGGTTATTCACCAAACTAATGTTGCATTTAATACAAGAGCAACAAACAATAGTTCATAACAAGTGTCTTTTTGTTTCTTGAAAGTGTTTTACATGAGAGACCCCTGATGAGTTTTGTTTGTCTTGTCTTACGTAAACTATCCAATGCCCCTAGATGTAGGAGCTATGAGGTAGCGCGCTGCATAGAACTTGGTTCAGGTAGTGTGTGGTTATTGCTTGCTTTAAAAGTCTTGTTATCATCTATGGTGAATCACCATTGGTGATGTGAAATGGTGTTTTGATAAAGCATTCCAGTTTCCTGTAGATTATGGTGAATATGAGTTTAGATAGCAGTCTTTGTTGGTTTGCACTGGGATGTGGCTATTAGTGGGCATGAGAACCGTGTGACTGGGTGCTGTGGTTGGCCATTCCATTCGTCGGCAACATAGTTGAAGTTGTGAATTGCAAGATATGAGGGATCATCTGAAGATCTGAGCAGGGATGCAGGAATGTAATACGAGAACATTTAAGCTATATAACGCAGGTGATTGGGAATGCATTAAGTTCCTTATCTACAAGATGCATAATATGGAAGGGTACTCTCTGTGCGACTGGAAGCCAGCGGCACTAGCTTCCTGTGCACGAGAGAGTGTCATTTTGTTATTATGGGTGTAGCTTCATTTTGACCATCAACAGCATATAGTCTAGTTCACTTCCAACGGCGGTGTATCTGTAGGGCATAGTCACTTTGCGTAGCATCGCATGCTACTAACAGATGCACCTCCTTTGTTCGTGCGTGTATCACATGCAGCAACTACTGTCTCGAGAAAGCCATTTGGACTTAAGCTCATAATGCACTGTTATACAGGTGTTTAAGGAGCTAGTGTTCCGAGACCAAAAAAAAGTCGTCTGAAAGACCCGCACCCATAGATATATGAAATCAGATTTGCCGCATAGCCCTACATGATGGCTTTTTTTAGTTCCAAAAAACCATATGCCTTCCGAAAACCAATATCACCCGAGAAAAAAATACCTGGGCAGGTTGGTTCATGAATGACAATAGTTTCTGAGGCATAGCATAAAAGGGACCTATCTAGTAGGGCTAGTATTTACCTGTCTGTGAATATCATTGGACCCAAATTCCGCTTTAGCCTCCCACTGAAGTGCCTCATTGTAGAAGATAACAGAAATATCATCTGTAACAAAAAGAACACAAGATGTTACATTACTTACAAAATACAATAGAAAGGCTACATACATAATTCAACTGAAAGAAGTCACCAGGTTCATTGCAAAGATTTCTATTTTATATAGACCTTTATCATATACCTGACATTAGAAAGTTTTGAGAAGCTAGAAAAAGAATTTACAGTAACTTAATGTAGTTGTGGACTTGTAGCTTAATGTTGTACATAGTTTGAAATAACTCCCTCTCATACCTGAAACAGTGGTGTATCAGGCACAATTCAAATACTTGTGTGAAGCACATGAAATTCATAGACCCTATGAGGAGTCTTTTTGTTGTTGTAATGTGTAGTCCTACCAGGGGAGATGTTATTTAATGAAGTCCTACTGGGGGACATGCGTTAACATGTAATCATATAGGGGGCTGGAGGAGTTTTTTCTCTTTTTTACTGTGTTGTCCTACAAGTATGAGGATAAAAGTAGTCCAACAGGGCAAATTTGTTTTACTCTATACTCCTACAAGTGGAGGAGGAGGTCATTGTTACGGTCAATGTAGTCGAATAGGCCTACTGTTAGTCATACAGGGAGGAGATTTTGCAGTTGTCTTATTTTTTAGTCACATTTTTTTAGTCGCTATACAATTGTACAGGGGACTTTTATTCTTAACGGGAGAGGATTTCTCCCCTCATGTCTTCAGCAATTTCATCTTCAAGGCCACAACGTGTAAAGATTTCAAGTAAAACTTACTAACAAATTAAGTCCAAACTCTATGCATTTACGAGCCGCTAAAAACGGGTGATCTGCTAGCTAGTAATGCTAAAATGGGCCAAAACAGATATAATTCTGATCTGAAACCAGACCATTACAGCACATCAAAATCTAATGCCATGCATGTATTTGGTATAATAAACCGCATGTTAGACCAATCAAAACTATTATATTAACAACCTCTCCAAACAATGAGGTTATCATACACACACATGTAGTACATATATCTGTAAACTTGTGTGAAGTATGATTAGCTTTCATCATTTATGCTATTTCAGTTGAAATCCATACACCCCCTATGGAAGACATGACCTTAATCTTCCACATAGGCCAGGGAGTGTGAATTTCAATGGGTTACTCTATTTAAAAGCTACACCTCCAGTATATAATGTAGGAAATTAAAGGATGTCTTCCATAGAGGGTGTATGGATTTCAACTGAAAAAAAAACCCACTAATTGCTATCTAAATACACATGTTCAACTGATAGTATACTGTAACAGCTTACTGGCTAACCGCAGGATTCTCTTTACTACAGGAAACCATAAGAGGAAGTATATGTGTGGCGACCAGTTCAGGTCGAGATGGACAAAAAACCCTTATTCACACCTATTGGACCACTATCAACTGTAACTGTTCACAGCTAAAATACATTCTCATCCCTACATGCTCTGCAATATTTGCATTGCTTTATCTGCTACCAAAACCCATGTACCTGTGCATTCTGATTATCAAATAAGATACTTCAATGTCAAGGGTTTTCTTTGCTGGTTAAAAAATTGTAAATCAAGTTCCTGATTGGTGACAGGAAACTGAGAGTGTACAACAATCATTGTGTCAATACTGCCATCCATTGATTGGTTTTTATCTCTCTATTTTTATATATACACAATGCAATTTATTCATAGTTTCTGTTGCTATGTATAAAAGAATATAAACAAAAACTTGGATGAATTGTTTCTATGTTATTTTTTTCTAATATAAAATATTTTCTCTTGGATTCTCAACCTGTCATACACTACTATTTCAAGGGGTGTGTATTTTGTTGGCTGTCCTGAATGCAAATGATCTATAAGACCTGTATTGCCCTGAAAGCTCCAAAGTCAGCATTTATTGTTTGGTTTTGGGGTTGTTGTTTTTTGCCATATCCTGAAATCAGAACAAATCCTGAAGAATCACCCCCTGATACAATGTTTAAAAAATGCAAGATTACAATAAAATACAATTACAAACAGTGATTTATAAGGTTTGTCAGGCTTGATTTTTTAATATATCAGAAGTTGTGTGGTAGGAATTACAAACAGGTAAAACATTTTGTAAATCTATTATACCAAATAATGAAAATTCAAAAATGAAAAAAAAAAATGCAACTATTTTTCTGATTTTTTTGGATCGGTTGAAAAGGGCAATACAATTTTCTTTTTTAGGCCCAAGTGGAAACTACTATGTGTGTCATTTGTATTTTAATTCTTGAATCCATGACTGAATTGTGGCACATTGCCATACAACTCTTTATTTTAGCTGTAGGAATAAATTATGCAATAATTTAGCATTCTTCAATTTGCCTTTACAAAAGTCCTCTGCATGAAAAAAAATATTTAGGAAAACCTTGTATGCCAATTGTTATATCTAAATGATGATGGTCTGATTTCATCACATGCTCATATTAAATGGCCTAAACCCCGACCCTACTCCCCAACTGTGTCACATCATTTTGGATTTTTTCATTCCCTTTGATATAAGGGCCAAACATATTCATTTGAAGGTTCCATAAAATAATGTTTGCATTATAAATGGGTTAAGTTCAGGTTAACTTTCTCAGAGGGACAATGAGAAAAATAAGGGATTTCCACATATGTGACCATCCAGCACAACTGAGCCCTGAAGTCGCCAATCATCATTTTTGAGATATTCAACCAAAATATTCTGCTTGAAATTAGCTTTAAAATGATGTATATCATGTCTATAGTACTTGACATTTAAGTAGTGAAAAATCAATAAAACAGTCAATAAATCCTTTGTTTCCTATTGTTTATTGTTAAGTTCAATGGAGCATATCTCAATATTGGCACTGGCGACATCCGGGCTCAGTTGTGGTGGATGGTCACATATACAAACAAATCTCCATTTGGATGGGAGAGAAGTGGGGATCAGGGGGCTCAAACAAACAATCCTCCTCGGAAAAAAGGTACAAGTAATTTGCAACAGATTACAGGTTGACTGCCTGATATGACCTACCTCTTTGTACTTTGTCACATAGGATATATATCTCGTCACCTCCTTTAACAGACCCATGATTCCTATCACAGCGAGCTATGTGAAGAGTTGCTCCTTCTGAAAAAAAAACCATCAGAGTCATCAAATTAGGAAATTTAACAACTTTTATTCCCAATTCATATTATAATCAAAGGAAAATTCAATACACAATCTATATTTTCACTGAAAGAACAATCCACTTTTACAAAGCCCCGATCAACAAATTTAATGGACCAACCTTGCAGTGGCGTATCTAGTGGTTGTAGCACCCGGGGCAAGGATACAAAATGGCAGCATCCCAAACGGGGAATTATTAATTGTTTACCCCAAATTTTTTTTGCCCGGAGCACTTGAGAATCTAAATAAAATGTGTGTGTGTGTGGGGGGGTGGTTGTGAGGAATCAACACTTTTCCAATCATTTTACAAAGCATGTTTAACTTAGACAGCAATATTCTGGCATCATAGACGTGGGGGCACATGCCACTTTTTTCACAAGTAAATAGGTCACAGCAACAACAAACACAATAACAGCTATTTCATTTTTTTTTAAATGTTGAGTTCTATTCGTCAACCCCCTTTTTATCCATTATCATTTTGGTGCCCCCTAATGTGGCGCCCAGGGCATGTGTCCAGCCTGCCCCCATTGCTACGCCACTGCCAACTTGTTAGACTAGGAATAAGACAATCAATTGGACCCTTGATATGTGTGCATAAATCACACAGCACAACTGTCAATCTGAAGTTTATTCCTTCACAAGGTCCTCAAACTTACTTTTGTCAAATATCGGATGTGTAGTTACTGGTGGCAAGGCTATGCAGAAATCAGTAGGATTAGCCTGGTCAGGAATGAACACTTGGAACGATATGCACACCACATTCATCTCAAACTCGAGACTCTTGGCTTTACACTTCTTGTCGTTAAGGTTGATTTTACTGGTTGCAAACCAATTATAGGGATCAATGCCCATGCCCTGTCTTCGTTGAAGAGATGGGATAACTTCCTTCTGTTTGACACACTGAATACCAAGATTGGGGAAACTGAAAATTAAACAAAAGATACATAAATGGAGATGAGAATTATCACACATGGGGTCCATTTCACAAACTTTTAACTCTTTGTAACTCAAGTAACCATTCGTAAAGTTATCAATACCCAATACTAGACGTAACTTTACCAAGGGTCCCTGTAGTAGTACAAAGGATACCGTTTGTAAGTAATTTCAGTGAAATGGAACTTGCGTTAAGTTACGAACAATTTCGAGACTTACAAATTTTTATAACGTTTAGTGAAATGGACCCCAGGTAGTTCCCTTACAGGAATTTAATTTACAATGGGAGGGATATTTTGTTTTCCCAAGTAAATTACATAAGAAATTGTGAGAAATATTACTATTTCTGTGAGATATGGGGAATTAGTTTTTTTTTTCTTGTCCTGCACATTTTCTGAGATGGGATGTGACTAAAGAGATTAGATCTTATCCCCTTGGGCGCTACTGCCTTTCTTACAGTGCCACTGATTGGTTAATTACATGATATAATCATCTCAGTAACCAACCAAAATAGAGCTTTTAGATCTCTTGGAACTTTCAAGCTTTATCCCCTGTCAGCCCTACTGACTATTCTTACCATATCTCTGATTGGCTAAATACATAATGTAGTCCTCTTTATGACCAATCAAAGTAGTTCTTAGAGGCCAATAATTTAGCCGGTAGTGCCCATAGGGTTAAAGAATACACAGCCAGAATTGCCCTATGCAAGGAGCTATGGTAAATCCACCATCCACTAATGAAGGGTCGGTTTTAAGCATATGAACATGATAATTATACATTTTTCGGAATATCTACAGATTCTATACTAATCATAAATAGAATCTCTGACTTTTTTTTTCTCTCAGAGGCCTTAAAACTATTTTGGGTAATTTGGGTTATGCAGGGGCCTCAAACTATTTTAGGATATGGCAGATCATCCAAGGAAAGTAAAATCACACCTTACCTAACTTGCATTCTGTCAGTTTGCGAAGCTGCAATACGGCAAATTCCATATTCACAATCTTTGCCCACAAGTCCATGTGGATGTGGACGAGGTGTGTCTTCTCTGGTAACCAATGATGCAACCACTTTGACTGGACCATGGTAGTTGTGGATCTATTGATTAAAATATTATGTGAATGTCAACATAGGTGTATATAAATGTGACATGATCTGGTCCACAGAGGCCAAAGGAGGCATTTTTGAATATTGAGTTACTATTTAATCAATACCTTAATATCATTTATTGAAAAAGCAAACGTCTAGCATACTTGGTTATGAAGTTTTGTGATGTCTATTTTCATATGTATTTTATTGTTTTTTAACTCCATATTTTTGCCTTTATCACAATTTCAAATCTGCTGCCTTTGGCCCCCATGGACCAGATCATGTCACATGCATAGAATTCTTATTCAGTGGGAGTGGTCTAACTTGTAGACACATAATCTGCTCAGCCAATCCCATGATTTTTTTGATTTTTTTTTTTTATTTGTTCGGGTTTTTGACAACCCTGGATAACCCAAGAAAGCCTCTATTGAAGCTTATTTCCATTGGGGTCCATTTGAACACTGGGACGGGTTGGGAACAGTCAGGGGTTAACACCCTACTCTTTTCGAAACTGGCTGCGTAGATACATGTACAGGTATGGCTCTCTGTACACGGGACCGACGGCCTACCGGCCCCTCCGAAGGACGGAGTACTTTCATGATTCATTTACCCAATTCTAAATGAACCATGGGGAGAGCGGAAGTCTGAATTTAATCTACAGAAGTTGCCAATTAATTTCAGACTTTTTTTTTTTTCCAAGTCAATATCCCAGCAAATCGCCACCGCCGGGAATTGAACCCGGGACCTCATGCACTAAAGGCAAGTACCCTAACCATTGCGCCACGCTCTCCCACGCTTTGGGTGTCATCTACTTGTCTATCAGGCTGTACATCATCACAAGTTTCAATACCACATGTGTAGAGGCCTGCACATATGTAGTGCGTTGTATGCGTAGGCCTAGTGCGTAATACTTGCACAAGTTTTGTTCATTTTCGAATAAGGGCATCCGCTACACATATTATATTATAAATATTGAGGATAGTAAAAACAAAGATTCTTGTCGTTTATTCTCAAAATTCATATAAATATTATTATCACAAGTCAGTTTGGATAAAATTTGGCATATTTCATTTCTACATTAATTAACTCTCAGCTATATGATTTAACCAATGACTAAATACTGTTGAGATATGAAGTGTGTTTCACCTGACAATACCCAGTACACTTCAATAATTTTGCTTTAATCATGATGCTTCAAACAAAGGCTGTAATTGTCGTGCAGATCCCCTCAGCACTCAGACTTTCTATCAGCTCCCCTTTACACTTGGGTGGTGTGAGGCAAACAGGGTAGAGCATATTGTTTGTGGAAGCATCGCAGCCCTGCCATGGCTCCTTTCTACCCACATCAACAACTTCTTATGTTATCTGCCAGTACGGAATTTGGTATACAATCATTATAACATTTACGTACTACAGCTCCGATTTTTAGTGACTGTTAGACATTTTTGTCTACAATCAAGGGTAATACATTGGTTTGATGCTCTTTATTATAACAAATACACATATAACATTTCCACACAACACAACAGACAGTACATTACCAACACCATTACCTTTATCGTAGGAAATGTTTTTCTATCCAGATCTGACCTCTGACCTGGGAGACTCCCAGCTGATCTGCCCTCGCATTCATACCGGAATCTTAGTTCTTTCTGTTTAGGTTGTTCTATTATCTCAACATATGGATTTGCTATCTCTGCTTGTTCATCTTTTTTTATATTAAGTAGATCATCTGAATGGTCAAAATGATAAAATGTAAAAACATCAACATATTGTAAGGTACTGGAATCAGGGACAGGGCTTATTAAAATACATATATTTCAAGGGGAAGTACAAGTAGTGCAAACTAATGTATTATAATATTATGCAGCAAACCTTTGACGAGGACGTACAACAGTGAAGTTGCGAAGTCAGAGCTAACAATGCGTACGGTGCAAAGCTCTCATCAAAGGTTTACTGCAAAATATTATAGACTTGTATACTCTGTTCACTATAAGTCAGCAAAAACACTAATTGATAATTGATTCACACCTTGAGTAATCTCTGGCACATTTGTGTGATCAGTATACATGGATGTTATGCACAGCTAGCTAATTGCCTTTTATTTCAAAGGGGAACTATTAAATGATCAGTGACTTTGGCCCTCTCTAACTCAGGGGGCACATGCTCCAATCAGAGTGAACATTTTGAAAAACAACATTGAAAAATGGCCGATGCCCTGTCAATCAGGCTCAGTGCCTCTCCCCCACCCCCTTGAATGACTCACACCACTGTATTGTAATTTACAATGATTTTACAACACATTGATTGTAAGCATGGCAATCTTTTGTGAAATACACTAACATTTGGTCATTGGTTAAATCTTATTTGAACTCACCAAGCATTTGTGTCTGTACATCTACTTGTAGTTGGGGCTCTCCCATTTCCATCACTGATGGACCTCCGGATGCCATGCACCTTTTTAATAAGCCGTCAAAGCTGTCTGTACTGGGAAAATTCTCGGCCTCGCCACCTACAATACAATTCAAGTACCACCCTGGTAAATATGTATCACAATAATTATTGGAATAACATTATTGATTTGTTTCACAAAGTTGCTTGGCAGCTCCCCTCACAAGGTGCTCAAGAAAGCTAATAACCAGTGACCATCGTACTATTAAAGGCTTAATTGTCACCTTGAATGAGGGCGAAAGGTCAAATCCAACTTCAGTTTGATCATTTTCATGGTTGCACAGTGACCACCGCCACATGTACATGAGGAGTGAGTTGAGTTCAATCGAACTGACAGAATAGGAAATACTAATTTGAAAAGGGCCTACATGTATATTGAAGTAGACTAAAATAAATGTACTAGGCATTTGGACAAAAGCTGATGCATAAAATAAGTTGAGTAATCACAGATAACATACATCAGTGACACAGGTTTCTAAAGTGAGTATTTTACTATCTTAATACTAATTATAGAGAGTTTGTCCGTCTGTCCACAAGGCTATCAAGGCTGCATGGAGCTATCGCGCTACTCGCAGAGCGCCATGACGCAGAGTATCAACGGGCGTGTGCGCGGAGTACAACGGGCGCAGTGCGGGTATCGCAAAGCATTAAAGCATTACAGTGTGCATGTGACTAATTTACAGGTGCATCTCATCGGTAAGGCCTATAATAGCCCATTATATTGATCACTAAGAGACGCAGGCCTATATCATAGTAGTTTAAAAGGTCAAGGCGGGTACCCCGGTATATGGGTAACGGGTGTTTGGTAATTAGAGATAGGCCTATAATGAGAACCACCCAACCCGAGAACCGCAAAATCTAGTGTATACTAATTATGCAAACTTGCCAAAATAAAACCCTGGAGGCACCTTACAGGAGTATCTTCAACTTGAGAACAAGTCCTCAAACGTTCGAAATTTGTAGTTACTACAACTACACTTTGCTACACAATCTAGCCAAATTGCTATGCAATCACACAAACATATGTCATTGCTATACATACTTATTGCTATACAAATAAAACTTTATCACAATTTTGCTAGATGCAAAATTCTGACACTAAATAATGCCCTGAATATCAGTAGCTTGGATTAAGGATAAATTCTCGATCAAGTCCAGTGAAGGTTGATCGAAAAGTCTATCCTCAATCCAGGCCACTGATAACCGACGATGGCTATTAGGATTGAACATGGAGCTATCTCAAAACGCATCAGAATCAGTGAAGCATGATACCAGGTAAAGCAATGGAAATTTGAAGTAAACAAAGCCGATCACAACGGTTATAGCACCCGGAAAAGTTGCTCAAATGACGTCGGCGAATTGTTAGCATGGTTAACCTCTTACAAATCAGCAAACTTTGCTCTGAATAAGATACAGATAAGTCATCACAATAAATTTCAGTAACATTAAGGGGGTACTACACCCCTGTCCAATTTTGTGCCTATTTTTGCATTTTTCTCAAAAATCATAGCGCATTGGTGACAAGTAAGATATGTATGTTATAGGGGCAAGGACTACAACTACTGCACTGGAAATTTTATTTCAGCACAGACAACGGTTGTGGAGTTACAGTCAAAAAAGAGGGAAAACCAGTATTTGATCAATAAATCAATAACTACTTGCCTTGATTTGCTAAATTTCAGTGCAGTAGTTGTAGTCCTTGCCCCTATAATATACATATCTTACTTGTCACCAATGCGCTATAAATTTTGAGAAAAATGCAAAAATAGGCACAAAATTGGCCAGGGGTGTAGTACCCCCTTAAAGTAACTTCACACAAAGAATTGTTTTATTACAGTACGTTTGAAAATTGGCGACGATTGAATGACAGTAGTTATAATTCCACACTCTATCCTATCCACACAGTAACTATTGTGTCGTCATGGATAGCATTAGTACTAGATAGATTTCTCGATCAAAGGTAGTGAGAAACATCCTACCGTCGGCTGCGTCTAGCTCGAGATACTCTAGCTAAAATACAGGTTTACATTTACTATCTTACATTATCTTGCTGTATTTCAGCTAGAGCTCCAAACGACAAACTTCCGGATCTTTTTGGAGAACAATACTGTTACGTAAGATGAAGAAGAAACCCGCCTCGGAGCCCGCCCCCTACTCATTATTTCATTGTACTTATTGCAATTTGCCTCCACACATTACGTAAGGCCGTATAAAATTAATGTTTTGGTTCTCGTCCAGAGGATTTTCATGAATTGATGAGGGAGGGAGGTGTTTTTTGTTTGTTTTTGTTTTCAATGTAAAATTAGCATTGTCAGTAGTTTTCGGTCTTCTCCAACAGTGCTCGAGGAAACGATGAGGCCCTTTTTTTTTTTTTTTCAAATGTGAGATTCTGAGGGATAAACCCCCTAGAGAACCACAAAAAGACTTGGAAGTGATGCTTGTTCTCTAATAAACTTATTTATATGTATGAAGATTTCATAAATCATTCCAAAGTCTTAAAAAATTGAAAAATCTAAAAAATCAAAAAAATCTGACAAATCCCAGAAATTGAGGAGGGAGGGGACGAGAACCAAAATATTAATTTTACACAGCCTAATCAACACAAAGCTTTTGTGAGGATTAGTGAGTGGATAAGAAATTGACAGTGGAGGATACGAAGGACACACCGATTGTTAGTTGTCAATCATGAATTGCCGCAACGTATTAATATTTTACTGCATGGCTTTCCGCAAACACCAAGACAAATTATGCCGTATTTTTCCAAAGATCATCTCATATGAAGTAAGCTGAATGCGATCTGTACTTTTGTAACATTCCGATCGCTTTTGATCACCTATTATCGGTAATTTGCTTGAAAACATGTGAGTTCATGTTGTGTAAACATAATTAGCATATGACACAAATGAAATTACGATGCAATACAATGCAATCTATAGAAATAACGTTGCCCGGTTTTATGCAGAATTAGACCCTGTCTGGCTGCGTCCTTTATCATATGGGTGTCCATCTCGATACATTGGGAATTTGTTGTGTACATTTCCCCGATCATGCCGATAGCAAGTACCACCACACAAATTCAATTGCTGCGGGTAAAAACCTTCCCGCAGTTCATGTTGGCTCCCAATCTCCAAGCATGCTGTGCGGATAAAGTTACCCAGGGACCATCACGATCTTTCGCTATGTGTTTCAGGGCTATTTATTGTCCAACTCAGTGGATAGTGGATATGAAAAAAGTTGATGTCTGTGCTGACGAAACTTAGTCCGGTACTAGTCCGAATAATCAGACCCAGAACAAAATATTAATTTCTGACATGATCGTGTACTGGGTCTGAACTGTTTCCATATGAAATCTTGATGGCAAATTGGACAATAGAAGCACATGGTTCTACGTGACAGCTTTTTAATCCCTATTCAGGTTACGTGAATCACGCTATTGTGGACCATCCTTCTGATACTTGAGTGTTTGGACAAGCGGAACGGTTTTTTGTCTACCTCTCTGTTTGTAAACAAACCAGGAGGTCGAAATCGCCCTCCTCGCCGAATACGAAAGTCAGCGTAATAGTACGGCACTAGTCCGGTACAGGGAACCCATACTGTAGTAGCTCTGCACAACATATGGGATAAAGTGTATACAAAAAGCTAGTGCAACGCAATTGCATGATTTCCATTAGAGTTTGTACTAAAAATACAAGGCTCCTGTAGCCTAAATATATAGTTGCATGTTTGTCATAATATTAATTACAGCTTCTTGTACTTCTTACCTAAACTCCTATTCTTGAAATTGTAATTAATACTCCATTATTTATCCAAAATAAATAAAAATTCATTAGCAAATGATCCAAATCACCGCACCCAAACTGAGATGGCACTTCAGTGCAAACTTAAATAGGGCAGCACCAATAACAAAAATGTCATAGCGATAAATGACTTGCCTGTTTTGCCCGGTTTTATAAGTTTGTGTTGTTGCGAACTAGACAATACTATAGGTATGAAAGGCAAACCTTAGAACACATTTGCTAGTCAGCCAAATTGGCCTAAACCGGGGCCCAAACACATGCATATTTACATAGAAATTTAATAGAAAAGATTTGGTCAAGAAAAGGTCAAGGAAACCTACATACATTTTGTAAATATGTGGTTTATACTTCACTAGACCCAAATATATGATTTATTTTTGTGATGAGACAATCGCACATGGAATTTTAGAGGGATTGTGATAGCAGTTCCACATCTAGAAAAGCTGCACTATCATGAGACTATGCTGGTTGTTTTTTTAAATTGATGCATTAAATGTTGGCTGAATATTTTTGATAAGTCAATCTTTGACAAGATGTAACTTTGCAACGGAAAGTGCTGTGACAAAACGGTTTTCAGCTTTGGCTTTCTTTAGGCTAATGAAAGTTGATCCCCAGTTTCCCGTTACATAGTTTTTCATGACTGGGTAGGTGACTGTTTCATTATTCATTATTCATTATTTTCAAACTTTCATTATCGGTGCAAAGTTAATTACGGAATGCTATGTTTTGAGGCCCAAATAAAATAATAAAGTATAGTATTAAATGACCATGCTTCACTCAAATATTTTACCAACTTAGTCTTCAAAACAAATTTTAATTAAGCACATCTTCTTTGGAATCTTCAAATTAACCTATAGGTTGTGCAACATATGAAAGCACCAGAAGTCCATGATAGTCTTTGGAGAACCTGGAGGACTGTGACAACTTGCTTTCCCCAAACACTGCATCTCACTATCTCGAGATCAGACAGCGACAGTCCCGCAAATAAAACATTAAATGATTGACCAATGTCGGTTGTAATAATTGTCCACAGCAGTCGGACCTTGCCCTCCTCCTCCACCTTCACAGAAATGAACATATTTATCAAAAACACCAGTAGGGGAAAGTAAATTGTCACAGTCAAAATGAACAAATAAACAAAATTGAAAGCAGAAATAAACTAAATTTGACAATTGAACGCTCACATGGAGGTTGCTGGTAAAAATCATCACAGGGTGCACGTGTTAATAATAAAACAACCATGCAAGAAATTGACAAATAAATCATTTTATTTATAAGTTTATTTTATTAAATACATATATTTGTAAGAAAAGCAGAATAAATTTGACTTCAAATTTTATTTATTTTATTTATTTTGATGTTGTCTATAGCGCTACATAGTGCACGGTAGAAATGCTTTCATATTTGTTCATACGCTGGTTCCCGCGAACTTGGCTGCCTCTCTTTGTGTTTGGTCTATCCATTTAGTGGTAGGAGAAACTTAGATGCAGGGAATTGCTAGTCTCCAGTAAATGCGCCCTACGATATCGCCATTTTACCACGTAGTTTAACCCAGCGTTTGTAAAGACTATTCGGGCCGGTCAGGGTCGGCGTAAAAGTGCTTAAAATACGTGGCGGACGTGAAAGATGACATTAAAACTATCCTTTTTTTCTTAAAAACTTGAAAATGAGAAATAATGAAATAATGGAAAATAATGAAATATTTGATCGGCATTTTTTTCTGACCGGAGTCGGGTAACGGGAAACTGGGAGTCAACTTTCATTAGCCTTACAAGGCTTTCATATACAAAATGATGCGGTTTGACGCAGGAATGGCAATTTTGAATTGTTCGCCGTGTCATGTTGGCTCCCAATCTCCAAGCATGCTGTGCATTTAAACTTACTGGAAAGTGAGTGTGGACCATCACGATCTTCCGCTTCATGTTTCAAGGCTATTGTCCAACTTAGTGGAAAGTTGTGTTCCATTTAAAAAATGTTAGTATGATAACACTAATTATAACAGTCGATGTTTGTGCGGACGAAACTAAGTAGGACGTGGACAACTTAGCTAGCCCGAAACATCTAGCCCGAAACATCATGGCCTTAGTTGTTCCTTCCTCACCATAGGGCCATGAACACGGTACCATCTTAAAAAGTTGGGCACCCTGAACTCATGTCGCGGTGATGACGTCACACTGACGGCATCTATTTTATAGGAAGAATTCAAAATAATGGCGATAACTGTCACAAGTCTGGTTTTTTATATCCTCAAATGTGCTCAAAATTTACGAACATGCACCAAATATGTTTTGTTTAAGTCTCATCTTCACGTGAGGAATGGTAGGAAGTGGTATTTTATGTGTATGGTACCCTAGAAAGGTTTAAGGTAGAAATCTCAGACCTTCGTACAGAGAAGGACAGTGGAAATTGTAGTGACGGAGGTGTGAGTACCTCGGGCTAACAACTAGTAACATGACTAAGTAATCATAGCCTAATCTTTATTACTTCCGTGGTCCAAGCTGTGCGCCAAGCGTAGATGATAAAACACAGAAGTTGGCTGATCAACGGACTTGATAACAAGCCGGTTGACCCATTGGTCGTGGGCGAGGCGCGTAGTAGGCTACCTTGTCACTTCTACGCGATCGCAATTCACCAGCGCGTACCCGGCAAGGGTGAAAATAAGTGGGAGACGGGAGCCGTTTAGCCCCCAGAAACCCTGAAATGGCCCCTGGTGCCATCTAAATTTAAGTCGACCAGGGGACACATTTCTTCAGAAACTGGCCCCTGGTCACTACACCCAAAAATTCAATTCTATAGCCATAAATGCATGATGAACTTATCCAGAACAAATATTGGCCCTTGTTGATTAGAAGTGGCCCCTGGTTCCATGTTGAATGAAGTGAACCAGGGGCCATTTTGTGTAAGAAGGAGCCCCTGGTTCATCATTTCTTATTTTCACCCTTGGTACCCGGACCACGGAAGTAATAAACTTTCGGGGAGGGGACTGAATGATTATCATCATGATCATGCTCTGACTTACATGACTTAGTCTTGAATCTGATGCATGAACAACACCAAAACAAAGCACATGTTGCATGTACATTGACATTATACCAGCATTGAGCAGATGAAAATACAGTGAATCATGCCGATACTAACCTGTATGTTGGCTGTAGCTGTACACACAGCGTACGTTAGTGTAGTAAAATAGATTTGAGATGACTTGCAAGATCAAGAATCGAGATAAACAACATACACACACGCTTACAATTTGATTCACGCCTTACCTTGCGACATACTCCAAATATTCTGTATACAAACTTGGCTAAAATTGGCATAAGGCGTGGGTTGTAAAATTCCCAAATCCTATTTTTAGCAAATTAATAATATGGTAAAAACCCAGTTCCCTATTCAATGTTGATCATGGGGAATTCCCGTTCCGTGTGTGGACTGTCTGATTTGAAACGAAAGTGTTGATTGGTTGGCTACGTACGCCACTGGATAATCTCATTACGGTATGCCAGCAACATATGGACAATACTCAGCTATGCAATGTGTAGTTTGCGCACTAGGTATGACAGTATACCAAGTGATGAGAGAGATGCGATGATTGGTTCAGTCTATACAGAAATAAATTCACTTTAAAAGGGAATGGTCGATGACATGGGTAAAGTCAAAAATAAGGGACCGTTCATTATTTATAGGGGAGGGGGGCCGGGAGGATTTCAAAATTGAGTTCATAAAGTTACACAACCCCCTATTAGTAGCATTTAAAATTACATACCCCCCCCAATTGCAAAAAAAAAAACACGTAACCCCCCCCCCCCCCTCACATTGAGAAATACATTTTGCTGGTATACCATGGCCGGATTCACCTTTTGATGGCCCCAGGGCATGGCAACATGATTGCCACCTCTGGCTCTTCGTATAGAAGACACCCCTCTCCCCACAATTGTAATCCAAGTTTATTTTCCAAGCTGTCCCCAGAAAATATGCTATTCAATGCTAAAATTCAAAGAGAGATGTATCGGAGTCACCGAGCCAGGAGGCAAAATTTACAAATCGTCCCACTGATCTGCTACTAAAAGAACATTACCTGGACAAATGCGCTTGAAATGCGCTTGAAGCACGCGAAAAAAAAAAAAGAAGCTAAAATGAACAAATTGAGGACAATATGTGCCCTAAAATCATTCCAAAGGATGATGCATATAGGGCTTTCACAACTTTTGGTTAATTTAAAGTCCCAGTATTTTGATCCAGTATACAAGTTTTATGCTTTTTCCAAGCACTCATATTTATGATTTACACTATAGAATGGATGGAATGATAACTCTCATTTTTGAGATTTGTGTTCAAATTCAAGATGAAAAAAAACACCAGAATTTACAAGGGCGCGTCTCGCAGATCTAGGCCTATACTCACAGAATGGTCTTTCTGAATAAATGTGCGCGAAGCGCGCAGCAATTTGGCATTTTGATACTAAAAATGGGGTTAATTTAGGGTCTAAAATAGACCAAAAGGAAGATGCAAATCATAAGTTTTGTCACAATACATCTGTCGACTGAGCAGAGGAGGGGACTGACTTGCCACCCTGCCATATGGCTAATGTGCTGATGAACAGTGGCATAGATTTCTTTTTGACATGAGGTGGTTGGAAACATTTCTTGAAGTATTATGTAAATCTAGCACCTTTTGGTGAAAGAATACGTTTATGACACAAATGCGTGCGAAGCGCGTAAAAATATTGCCATATTGAAGCTAAACTCAAAATATGGTGCAGGAATAAATTCGCGCGAAGCGCGCAAAAAATTTTTGTGGCCAAAATAGCCAAATATTATGAGGTAAATATTGTAGTGAATCATAATCATAGTGAATAATTTAATATTAAATTTCACCTGACCCCCCTATTAGGAAAAATAAAATCACATAACCCCCCCTGTTTGTTAAAGTGAAAATCACATAGCCCCCCTACATTTTCCCGGCCCCCCCTCCCCTGTAAATAATGAGCGGTCCCTAATGTATTTTTATTTTTACTCTGTCTAGGTATTGGTAGCAGTAGTTTTTTTAGCCTTAGTATCACTGTCATCTTCCCCCAAAATAGCCCAACCACCTACTAGAAATACTGGAAGAAAGGCCTAACTAACTTTCAAAGTGTTGGTGACCTACCCAGCAAACATGTTTTGAAAACGTTTTAAACAAGCCTATATTTTAAGTTTGGTTTGGTAAAAACGTTTTTATAACATTTAATGTCGGGATATATAAAGGCCATGAAAACGTTTAAAACGTTTTTTTTTTTATGAAAACACACTTCGACAATATTTTTTAAATGTTTTCAAAATGTTATTGTAAACTATTTTTTGCCAACATTTTTTGACAAATATTTTGTCAACACTTTAAAGGAGGATTTCGTGATCCTAGCATCTTCTTTTTATGACATTTTTCAGTCGATATCCAGAAGAAAAGCTTATTCCCAAAATTTCAGTTGTTTCCGATTTCGCGTTTGTGAGTTATGCATGATTATGTGTATTACACGGCTCCATAGGCCACTGTTGTAATTTCGTTCTGGTGTACCAGAACGAAATTCAAATTTTACGATATATTTTTGCTAAACGAATTAGGGGCTGTGCAATAATTATGAGCCCCCCCGGGGGGGTAAAATTTCCAAACGGCTCGCCAAAAATCGGTTCCCCGGCCCGCCAAAATTGCTTGCCCCTTTTATTTAAAAGGCGCCCGAAGAATGTGTGCCAAAAATCGTACACAATCGGGGGGGGTGCAGGTTGTTCGGTTCCCCCGAATGGAGTCTGATTAGGAGTGTAAGGTGCGGGCGAAATCAGATTGATTTCCTCGAATGAACAAAGGTGCCATGGGGGTTGTGGCCCCCCTTTGCGCACGCCACTGTTGCCACCCCCTCTCGGCTTGCCAAAATTGCTTGCCCGCCTTTCGGCTCGCCAAAATTTCTTGCCTCCCCCCATTTTACCCCCCCCCCCGGGCTCATAATTATTGCACAGCCCCTTAATCTGCAAGAAATTTTCGGTACATAAACGTTAAACATGTAGCCAGAGGTTTCTAATGCAATGGTATAAAAATCTCAACTTTTTTTAGAAAAGTGGGGGGATGAGACTGTGGATCACGAAATGCCTTTTTAATAACATCATGTTAAAATATTTGCAGTAGGTTATCAAAAAATGTTTTTTAAATATTATGGAAACATTTAATACCCTTTATATAACCCGACATTTCAACGTTTTCTGACAACCTTTCATAACCTTTTGAGAATGATGTCGAAAACGTTTCGTGTTTGATGGGTAGCAGCTTGTCTGGAAATCCAAAATCCTTATGTGCTCACAGGAACGGAAACATGGCTTTGTAGCACAAATTATTCCCTTACAATTATACCATCATAGGAAGGACTCATCTTCAGTAGGCCTAGGTATCCCACTTGCCTCATCACCATAATGTCATGTGCTATCTTAGATAGCTCACTTGCCTCATCACCATGTCATGTGCTACCTTCAGTAGATAGCTCACTTGCCTTATTATCATGTCATGTGCTATCTTCAGTAGATAGCTAACTTGCCTCATCACCATGTCATGTGCTATCTTCAGTAGATAGCTCTCTTGTCTCATCACCATGTCATGTGCTCAGTAGATAACTCACTTGCCTCATCACCAGATGTCATGTGCTATCTTTAATATACAACTCACTTGCCTTATCATCATGTCATATGCTATCTTCAGTAGATAGCTCACTTGCCTCATCACCATATGTTATGTGCTATCTTCAGTAGACTCACTTGTCTCATCACCAGGTCATGTGCTATCTTCAGTATATAGCTCACTTGCCTTATCACCATGTCACGTGCTATCTTTAGTATAGATAGCTCACTTTCTCATCACCATGTAATGTGCTATCTTCAGTAGATAACTCACTTGCCTCATCACTATGTCATGTGCTATCTTAGTGGATATCTCACTTGCCTTATCATAATGTCATGTGCTATCTTCAGTAGATAGCTCACTTGCCTCATCACCATGTCATGTGCTATCTTCAGTAGATAACTCACTTGCCTTATCACCAGGTCATGTGATTTCTTCAGTAGATAGCTCACTTGTCTCATCACTATGTCATGTGCTATCTTAGTCAATATCTCACTTGCCTTATCATAATGTCATGTGCTATCTTCAGTAGATAGCTCACTTGCCTCATCATGTCATGTGCTATCTTCAGTAGATAACTCACTTGCCTTATCACCATATAATGTGCTATCTTTAGTAGATAGCTCACTTGTCTCATCACCATGTCATGTGCTATCATCAGTAGATAGCTCACTTGCCTTATCACCAGGTCATGTGCTTTCTTCAGTAGATAGCTCACTTGCCTTATCATCATGTCATGTGCTATCTTCAGTAGATAACTCACCAGGTCATGTGCTTTCTTCAGTAGATAGCTCACTTGTCTCATCACCATGCCATGTGCTATCTTCAGTAGATAGCTCACTTGTCTCATCACCATGTCATGTGCTATCTTCAGTAGATAGCTCAACTCACTTGCCTCATCATCATGTCATGTGCTATCTTCAGTAGATAACTTACTTGAATCATCACCATATCACGTGCTATCTTCAGCAGATATAGCTCTCTTGCCTCATCACCATGTCATGTGCTATCTTCATTAGATACCGGTAGCTCACTTGCCTTATCACCAGGTCATGTGCTTTCTTCAGTAGATAGCTCACTTGTCTCATCACCATGTAATGTGCTATCTTCAGTAGATAGCACGCTTGCCTCATCACCATGTCATGTGCTTTCTTCAGTAGATAGCTCACTTGTTTCATTCATCACTATGTCATGTGCTATCTTCATTAGATAGCTGACTTGCCTTATCACCAGGTCATGTGCTATCTTCAGTAGATAGCTCACTTGTCTCATCACCATGTCACGTGCTATCAGTAGATAGCTCACTTGCCTCATCACCATGTCACGTGCTATCTTCAGTAGATAACTCACTTGCCTCATCATGCCATGTGCTATCTTCAGTAGATAGCTCACTTGCCTCATCACCATGTCATGTGCTATCTTCATTAGATAGCTGACTTGCCTTATCACCAGGTCATGTGCTATCATACTGCAGTTACTGTCCGTTTTCCTATACATAATACACAGTGCTCTTTCCCATTGACGCGTGACCTCTACAAATAGCCTACGTAAAAAGTATGGGGATATGCCTAGTTAACGTCGCTGTGTGAAAAATAACCGGCCAATATTAAAAGTACTCTTCTAAAGTTCTAGAAAATATAGTTTTGTAACATGTCCTAAATTTTTAGCTAATTTAGATGTTTGGAAATATTCGCACTTTGGTGTTTTAGTTAATGTTATAGGTAATAGTACATTGCCTAGTTAACGTCGCTGTGTGAAAAATAACCGGCCAATATTAAAAGTACTCTTCTAAAATTCTAGACAATATAGTTTTGTAACATGTCCTAAATTTTTAGCTAATTTAGATGTTTGGAAATATTCGCACTTTGGTGTTTTAGGAAGGATATGTAAACGACAGATAACACCAAAAAATATGAAGAAATTATTTCCAAACCGTGTTAAGTCTGTAAACCACCATAAAAGAGAGCCCTCGCCGGTTGGAGGACATATGAAAGCTGCCAGACACTCCTTTGACCCTGGTGAGGTCAAGGTGTTGGACAGCGATTCCAGGTGGTTTCAGCGAGGGGTGAAGGAAGCAGTGTACATCGCAGCCTCCGAACCAGACCTCAATAAAGATCAGGGACGCCACCCCCTACCAGCCGCCTACAAGAGGCTACTCGGGTCAAGTGGTTTGGGTTCATTGCCCAGATCACGTGTCCCGAGTAGCGGTACGTCTTCCAGTACTACGCCAACTCAGTGCTGAAGAAGTGACCTCGGATGAGGCACGAAAATTCCACTCGTAAGTGAAATTTTACATTGCTTGTGTGAATCAGTTTTAAATTGTTCTACATTATGTAAACCACCATGTTTCTCATTTTCAAGAACGCTGGTTAACAATAAGCATGTATTGTCTCATTTCGTAAACAATGACCACACACAATTGTTCTCTAGCGCTCGCTTTATAATCGTTCACCCAACTGAAAGGATAATCCCAGCGCATTGCTCCATTGTACGTGTAAAAGCAGAAACATATGATGCGTGTATTTAACCAGAGAAGATATGATTTAATCAGTTGAGCTGTTTTCAATGAGTGTTATCTTGGTTTAAGGTTATTAATTATTTTCAACTGTTGTGATTTGGTAGTTCACAGCATCTTACGAATGGTAGTGAGCTTTGGCAAAAACTGTATTGCTCAATTCATAGCGAGTGTGTAGAAGAATTAAAATATCACAGATATACTTTTATACGCGCTGCGGTTCTTGAGTTTCGTTGTAAAGAGGGCTGAAACAACAACACTTTTGTAAAACGTACATAACTCATTAACAACAATAAATTAAGCAAGTTTGCAAAGTATAAGATTTGTAGAATGAACTTTTGCAAAACATCAAGGTGTTATTTTTCAATAATATTTTGATCTAGATAATGAAAATCGATTTTTAGGTTGCTTCGACCAACAATACCTCGTCTACCCTTAATAGCTTTTAATGGGGTTTAAGTCCTGCAAAGGTCGAATTGAATTCTACTGTAGACATGACTGCATCATGTCTTCAGTAGATAGCTCACTTGTCTCATCACCATGTCACGTGCTATCAGTAGATAGCTCACTTGCCTCATCACCATGTCATATGCTATTTTCATTAGATAGCTCACTTGCCTCATCACCAGGTCATGTGCTTTTTACAGTAGATAGGTCACTTGTCTCATCACCATGCCATGTGCTATCTTCAGTAATAAGCTCACTCGCCTTATCACCATGTCATATGCTATCTTCAGTAGATAACTCACTTGCCTCATCACCATGTCACGTGATATCTTCATTAGATAACTCACTTGCCTTATCACCAGGTCATGGGCTTTCTTCAGTAGATAGCTCACTTGTCTCATCACTATGCCATGTGCTCTCTTCAGTAGATAGGTCACTTGCCTTATCATCATGTCATGTGCTATCTTCAGTAGATAGCTCACTTGCCTCATCACCATGTCATGTGCTATCTTCAGTAGATAGCTCACTTGCCTTATCATCATGTCATGTGCTATCTTCAGTAGATAACTCACTTGCCTTATCACCAGGTCATGTGCTTTCTTCAGTAGATAACTCACTTGCCTTATCATCATGTCATGTGCTATCTTCAGTAGATAACTCACTTGCCTTATCACCATGTCATGTGCTTTCTTTAGTAGATAGCTCACTTGTCTCATCATCATGTCATGTGCTATCTTCAGTAGATAACTCACTTGCCTCATCACCATGTCATGTGCTATCTTCAGTAGATAGCTCACTTGCCTTATCATCATGTCATGTGCTATCTTCAGTAGATAGCTCACTTGCCTTATCACCATGTCATGTGCTTTCTTCAGTAGATAGCGCACTTGTCTCATCACTATGCCATGTGCTATCTTCAGTAGATAGCTCACTTGCCTTATCATCATGTCATGTGCTATCTTCAGTAGATAGCTCACTTGCCTCATCACCATGCCATGTGCTATCTTCAGTAGATAGCTCACTTGCCTTATCATCATGTCATGTGCTATCTTCAGCTCACTTATCACCAGGCCATGTGCTATCTTCAGTAGATAGGCCTAGCTCACTTACCTCATCACCATATGTTATGTGCTATATTTAAAAGTTTGCAATATTTTTCATCTTCAAGGTCATGACAAGAAGATGAAAAATATTGCAAACTTTAAACGCCACAACAAGAATTTAACATTGCGTTAGGCAGCCGGACGGATACCTCATATCCAGTTAGTTTCAGGGTATACTGGACATGTCGCCCTCTATGATGATATCGAACCTCATAATATTTTACCCACAAGCAGCTCTTTTCTCACACCCGACATCTCAGTTTGGAAGCAACTGCTCCTGCAACATGTGCAAGTAACATTTCCCTTATTTGCTCTGCCATCATTTGTATTATTTGCTACGTTTGATAAACACAAAAAAAGGGGTGGGGACTGATATGGGAATATTGAGGAAACACGTTGGCAATTTTTCCTGAGAAATGGATGGAACACAAAATGTTTGTGCATGGAAGTAAAAGAGTGTCAGAGCGACCAGGACACGTAAAAAGGTTTCTAAAGGTTTTTAAATTTCTCTAATCACATTTGCGTAAATATGACAGGCCATTCGACTTTCATAGCCGAGTTTTGCGAAACCTTCCCGTTAGCATGGTTAGGTTTAAACACATCTGCTAATTATAAAGACATAAAGACACATTATACAGTACAAAACAATGTCTAAAATTTCCCACTTTGAGTGATCCTCATTTTAGACATTGTTTTGTATTGCATCTTTAAAAGTAATGATAATAAGTAGTACACATGAAAATATTTTCAGAAAAGAAATGAGGCAAGGAATCCAACTAGCACAGCAGATTACTGACAAATGAGCAGTTTTTGAGTAAAGCGCCAAATTTGATTTTCCATGCCAATTTATTTTCGTCCACCATCACGGGCCTTTCCATTTGAAGTCTCTTATAATACAGATGAAGATAAAATGTCGTTACTTTCCAGTAAACATAAAAATGTTATCAAAACGCTTGTTCAAAACGTTTTAATAACATTTAAACGTCGGGTTATATAAAGATCACGAATACGTTTTTAAAACGTTATTGTAAAATATCTTGGGCAAAAACATTTTTGCAAAATTTTTTTCCAATATAAATTATAGTTGCCATGCGCGTTTTAGGATGTTTTTTCGCTCTATCTACTGAAGATAGCATTTTGAATCTCATCCCGATTCATTGCATCTTTCTACTCTAGAAGTAATGTTTTACATTATTTTCTCTAAATTTGTACTTCATCATGTAGCGGAGAATTTTTTTCTTTCTAATACATCAGTCCCGATCAGAAAGTTTAAAGCGATATTACAGACTCATCACTTTCCGCATCTGCCTGTTTCTCGATTTTTACCTCTTTTTCTCCTTTTTTTTTTTTTTTAATAGCGCGGCATTAAGCCGAATGCCGATTTTTTAATTCGCACAGAGCACCCAATAGCGCGTTTTAGGATTTTTTCGCTCTATCTACTGAAGATAGCATTTTGAATCTCATCCCGATGCATCTTTCTACTCTAGAAGTCATGTTTTACATTATTTTCTCTAACATTTTACTTCATCATGTAGCGGCAATTTTTTTCTTTCTAATACATCAGTCCCTATCAGAAAGTTTAAAGCGATATTACAGACTCTTCACTTTCCGCATCTGCCCGTTTCTCTATTTTTACCTCTTTTTCCCCCTTTTTTTAAAATTAAATAGCGCGGCATTAGGCTGAATGCCGATTTTTTAGAGCATCCGTGCACTGGTTTTAGGATTTTTTCGCTCTATCTACTGAAGATAGCATTTTGAATTTCATCCCGATTCATTGCATCGTTATACTCTAGAAGTAATGTTTTACATTATTATCTCTAAATTTTTACTTCATCATGTAGCGGCGAATTACCGTATTTCTTTCTAATACATCAGTCCCGATCAGAAAGTTTAAAGCTTATCACTTTCAGCATCTGCCTGTTTTTTTTTTGAATAGCGCGGCATTAGCCCGAATGCCGATTTGTTAATTCGCGCAGAGCACCCGTGCGCGTTTTATGATTTTTTTTGCTCTATCTACTGCAAGATAGCATTTTGAATCTCATCTCGATTCATTGCATCTTTCTAAACATCAACTGATATTTTGACCAAAACAAACGAAACAAAACAAAGCAAAACAAAAACAAACATTTCTCTGATGTACATGCACATATTTCATTTGAGACTTTAAATAATCTCGCGAATATTTTATACACATAATACTGCACTGTCACCATGTTTAGAGACACTGCGTGTATAATCCTGTAATGTATGTGTCGTGTCACCAATTGTTAACGTCACCTCAAGTTGTTATTGGATATGAAGCGAAGATTTGTAGAAGGCAACTCAAATATTATAGACATGAATGTCAACAGCTGAAGTAGGATATTTGAAGCGAATTGTGCTCGAAAGCAAACAAGTCATACAGTGTTGAATCTTCATCAACTTTATAGAACGTCTTGACTGTTCAAAAATTTTCCTTTGTGTTTTCAATCCAAGTAAATTGACACTCTTCCATCACACGTTACATAACATTATGAAGCATTATGATAAATCAAGTAAATCTGTACATTTCTAGTCAATGATTCGATTTATTTTGACACTTGGTATAAATTGATTTATAGTACACAGCATATTTCGCCTTCATATTTTCCTCCTATTAATCCACAACGTATATCCTCGGGTAAAATCTAGGAGCAATGATCACAAATATTATATAGAGGTACATGTATAATTCAAATGTCGCCCTGTATAATTGATGCTCGTTTTATCGATTTTGACACACTTTAGTCCTCCCAACAATCTGGGGATATGTGCCGAACACTTGCTGTACTTGCTGATTTTTCATACATTACACACAGTCAGTCGTTTTGGAGTAATCGTTTGAATTTTGAACACAGGTAAGTAATATCCTCAATTCCTCATACATTCACATGTTGCCGAAAGAATACTTCGATAATATGCCAGTGGTTGCATCTTTCATTGTTTTCAAATGCCCTGCAGCCCCGCCTGCAGCTAGAGAACAACGTGGTCTCCAGTCGTTATTGTTAGATCTCCTGATTATGAGCTATTATGACCACTCTGCACAAAAACATTGTATAATCTCTAATTCAAATCCAATTTACATCAATCGAATTAAATGTTGACCTCTGTAAACTTCAAAGCAGAAACTAGAGCAGAGAAAGCGCAAGCCGTCAAAAAGAAATAGATAGCAGGCGTGTCATGTTGATATTTAAATTTACTGTTAACATCACGAGTGAATGCTATATTTGGCTTTAGGTTTGCGTAAGGGAAGGTGTGAATGCCAATAAAACCTTGTTCGATTCAGGAGATGGGTTATTCACATTTTTATTTCTTCATTTCCGAGCTGTATGCGAATAAATCAGTGGAATAAGCAGCTTCGTGCTAAATATACCAACTTGCACAAATCGGATTTTCTCATATTATCAACGAATTTAATCATGTTAATACATACGTTGCTTATTAAAATCGATGCGTGTACGTGAGGATTGAGGATTTTACTCAAGGAGTTTATTACAAGAACGCTTCCCCTTTACTATAAATAAGGTTAAATCATAATTATTTCCCAAATATGTGACTCCTCGCCACAACTGAGCCCGGATGTCGCCAATCATCATTTTTGAGATATTCAACCAAAATATTCTGCTTGAAATTAGCTTTAAAATGATGTATATCATGTCTATAGTACTTGACATTTAAGTAGTGAAAAATCAATAAAACAGTCAATAAATCCTTTCTTTCCTATTGTTTATTGTTAAGTTCGATGGAGCATATCTCAATAGTGGCACTGGCGACATCCGGGCTCAGTTGTGGCGAGGAGTCACATATATGATGACTCCATTATCTGTAATGTAATTTGAAGACGATATTAATTTATATCCTTATGGCAATGATGACACTCATGATGATGTTACTTTCATCATTCACTAGATGCTTATTGAATCAGTTTTCAGCTTGACGTCGAGGATCAAGATAAATCCCTCTTTCGGAATGACTGTGCACCTATAACGTAATCCAAAGTCTCCTTCGTCCATTATAACTAAGGGACACCCTCTGTTTTATGAGATGTTGTTGTTGTG
Source organism: Amphiura filiformis (assembly GCF_039555335.1). Taxonomy (NCBI): domain Eukaryota; kingdom Metazoa; phylum Echinodermata; class Ophiuroidea; order Amphilepidida; family Amphiuridae; genus Amphiura; species Amphiura filiformis. The sequence continues at coordinate 43,406,023 of NC_092632.1, read as the reverse complement.
GGAATTCTAACCGAAGTCTCGAGGGGATGAGTGGGTGGCGATATCACAATTTATATATTGGTATGCCGTGTTTTGAGATTTGAACCAAGAAAAATCACTCAAGAGGGTGCTGATAGTTGGGGGAACATTTGCGCCCAACGAGTGTGATAATATACACATATATTTTAAATGTTAGCAAATAAAAATGGTTTATAGAGAAAAGAATAGAAGTTGCACGACCTTAAAGCTTGTATAATGTTGTTGTTGACAACTAGTGAATATCTGATATCAAGTGAATTTTAAAATCTGTGATTCACCTTGCAGTATTACTATCCAGACTAGTGTGATCTGAGGTGTTTTGACTTGGGCCCTTTAGCATGCGTAGTGGAGCTTAGTGGTTTAACCTACTTTTGTGAGGCTCAACCATTCCGCTTCCCTCAGACTCCGAGGATATTGCCGGTATTGTTTGCAGCTCCATCAGTCTGAATGCCTTTAAAGGCACATATAAAATTAACAGATGTGGAAATAGGAGATAAAGTGACCAGTAGATACCAGTTGTAGTCCTACTAATTCATGGCATATTGGATGGCCATGGGGAATGCTAGCCCATAATAGCAAGACTATCCTTGCCTTCAAGGTGAAACAAACCTACTCATGTTACCCTCTGGCCATGGGCTGGCCTGGTGTCAGATCTTACCCAGGGAAAGATGACATTCCAATATATGCCTTTAAGCTTCTGCATAGCCAGATGACATAGCTCGCTCTGAGTGCAAATTGGCTGCTGTATCAGATATAGCCCTCTTCTTTCCGTTTGGGATACTCAAGGAGGCAAGACATTTGTTGACTATTACATTAAGACGAATGCGCCCATACTATCCAATGTCAAATTAAAACTCTTGAACCCACCTCAAATGAATATCTTTTTAAATACATAAGTTGAAAAATCGCAACCTTTCGGCTTAAATTACGACTCGCCACAAAGGGATCAGTCGCAGCGAGACCTCTCTATAAAGCCGGTTTCAGGCTCTAGTTTTTAGCAACAAATCAATGTATTTAATGGTTTCTTTGTGACTTGCAAACTCAAGTCATGAATAAGTCAATGTGATATGCCGTTTAGTGCGGATATGTTTTGATGACCGTTTGTATAGGATTTTGGTCTATTATATTTTGAATTAACGTTTGAGGTAGTCTCTCTTAAAGGAGTATTTCGTGATCCTAGCATCCTCTATTTATGTCATTTTTCATTAGATATCCACGAAAAAACCTATTCCCAAAATTTCAGTTGATTCCGATTTTGCGTTCGCGAGTTATGCATGATTATGTGTATTACACTGCTCCATAAACAATGTGTTGTAATTTCGTTCCGGTGCACCAGAACGAAATTCAAATTTCACGATATCTTTGCTAAACGAATTAATCTGCAAGAAATATTTTGTACATAAACATTATGTAGCCAGAGGTTTCCAGTGATATAAAAATCTCAACTTTTTTTGAGAAAAGTGGGGGATGAGGCTGTGGATCACGAAATGCCCTTTTAATACCCTTGGTGATATTATATATTAATGGATTGCATTCAACATGTATAATGCAGGCCCGTACGCAGGAATTTTTTTGGGTGGGGGTGCTGATTTTGAAAAAGTGGACTTTTTCCAAGGGGAGGGGGCGATTTTGTGAAAAGTGGACATTCTTCCCCAAATTTTGACCTTTTTGACCAAAAAAGCGTAAAAACCTGCAAATTCTGAAATTTTGGGACTTCTTGTATACTTTTGCAAATTTGGGGAGGTCCGGTGCAGTGCAGTAACCATTTTGAACACATGTTTCCCAGTGCGGCAAATATTTGCTGTAAGGTAAAAACACCTGAACATTTGAAAGTAATAATTTGAACGGAAAATGGCAGCAGAGAAGCAAATGATCGCAACGGATTTAGAACGGATACGAAGGATTTGTCACAACAGAGAAACACATGACTCTGACCTTGAACATGTTAATGTGTTTTGAAAAATATTGAATCCTCTTTACAACCTGAAGTACACTTCCTTATTTGCATTCAGAGAAATAAAGTGGCAGAGAGTTTGATATTCACATTTTTTGATTTGATACTTTCATTAAACATGTTTTTAAAAGCTTGAAAACCTCTATTTATTATCCATCGTGTATATAGTTTTAATCAGAGACGCAGTGTCTCGTAATAAGCTTTCATCAGAGATCACAACATAATCACCAAGTACTTCAAAATGCACTGGATGTAATGTATGAATATATTACCATCAAGTAGCAATCAAACCCATTTGGATCAACCCAAGACAGGTAATTCCTCCACGACACATCTTTAGCCCAGATCTATATGGACTTTCAATGCGGAGGTAGGTCTCTGGATCAACAAAAGTGATACCTTCATGGATTTTGATTTGTCACGACTAGCAGTCTGCACAGATCGATTAAGTACTTTTTCATGATTTTAAGCAGTCCTTTCCTCCTTTCTTTATGTCTAGAAACTCTTGCATGATTTTTCATAGAGAGACATCAATGACTTCGAGGTCTACTTGTAAAAAATAATGATAATTAACCTATTGTGTTTCCTAGTCTAAGAGATTCAAGATCTGACCATAGAGCAATTCCCGGAGAGGGCTCAACTCATTAGCATGAGGCGCATTGATATGTAAATAGCGTATTGTTATTCAAATTTGTGCCCTGGCGTATTGCGGGCGGTAGTCATGTTATGCAGACGGGGCCTGCATCCATGCCAAATTGATAAGTGAATACGTATAATCACCTTTCTTTATTAACTATAAGCTGGTATATTTCGTATACCGTTTCGTTATAAAAGAAAGGCCAAATATTAAATGTATCAAGTGTATACACTTTGAGATTTACATGCCTTTTTATCGTCTGAAGTGCGGAGCTCCAGCGACTGAAACTACAGCTAAAGCCAGTTGGTGGCAACGCGTGGCCACACCCGGCTGCATCATAGAATCCTATCCCAATAATATGGAATTTTATCGAATACATTAGAAGCAAACACGGTTCGTCTGCATTTAAAAGACATGTTAATTCACAATGATATATAATTGAGTGTACACAGTGTCATCCAGCTATGTCAAAGCAACAATGGATCTTAAAATGTTCAAGGACATTGATGTATTCGATTTCCGGAATACGCAGACTGTGACCAATCAGAAGTTGGTTCATTTTGGTGTTGTGTATGCATAGCTGAAATGGCACTATGATATGAAATTCTTTACATACATTTAAAAATACTTATTCACTCCGGAAGCCAAGTACCAATATGTCTGATAATTGCAGATTGATAATTATTATCACGCAAGGAAACGAATAGAAACACACATTCAAAATGGCGCCAAAATGGAAGGTCAGATGTGATGTCAAATATTTTCTATACTTCAAATTCTACATGTATTTCATACCTTACACCTGTCACGCATTTTCTTCGCATTACTGACAGCAAGTCCTTATTTCGACACTACTATTGCAAACAGTCATTTCCAAATTAATTTAGTAGACTTTTTTTGAAAAACATATCACGATGCCTGATGGGAAATGCCTGTCCGCCATTTCATTAAATCGGATCGTTTTCGAGTGTTTTGTGCCCAGATGTATTGGGGGCGCGCTATACTCTCATTGAACAGACAAAGTTCGTAAAACTAACGGCGTCAGTATTCGCCAACTTGATCATGGGGTCGAATATGAATTATTCATAATGGTTCATAACGGATCGATAACTGGCCTCATTTTCTAGATAGCAAACCAACGGGATTTGTCATTCGTTTGCGTGCTTGATAGAACAACCGTGAATTTAGTGTCACCCCCTTGATCTGACTAAGAATTGAGCCGCTCAATCCATTGAAGAATGACCTTTTCATGAAGCAAGCATTGTACACATCTCTTTGGAATTGGTATCGTGAAACATGTTACAACCTGATATAGCAAGCGATATAGCAAGCGATATAGCAAGCAGTAACGTTTGGATCTTGTGAAAGACATGTGGCCATGGGGGAAGTGTTCCCCCACCCTTCGGCCACTTTGTTGTTCTTTTCAGCCCAGCCACTTTTTGACGATTCAGGCCGAATGCCCCCCCCCCCCCCCCACACACCCACACCCCACACACCTTTCAAGTTGGATTGGCGCTTACCAGCCATTTATAGATTGTCAGTATCCACAACACATCTTTAGTCCGGATCTTTCTGGACTGTACTTCAATGCGGAGGTGTTTGGGTCAACAACAGAGCGGCAGCAGCGGCTAATATAATTATCATACTATATCATAATTTCTATAATTGGAATAGTCTCCATGTGCTATATTAATAGGGGGAAGAAATTTACGTTGCGTTGTGTTTGAGACAAATGAGTAACGTATATGGCCGTTTTTTGGACTCTTTTCGTTGAACAGGAATGACAGGCGGTGACGAAATCCATGCATCTGGATAACCTGTTGAAGTGTTGTGCTCCCTGTCTTGTGTGTCTTTATGTAGACAACATGATTGTGAGGCTTACATGAAGATGTTCGCAAAGCTCTTGATATACTAGATAAGCACCTTATCTTGTTATAAGATAATAAAACATTTGAATCAGGAAGCAAGAAGAACAAACAAACCCTGACGTTTATAACAAGAATACAGCTAATTATTATATTCCCATACACATATTGGCATTTTTACTCGTGAGACATTATTACTTCATCTTTTCCGATTTTGCAATATTTTGTCCCACATGCGAACAAGCTATCTGCTTTATTTAGGAGCATAAAGACTGAAGACTGAAAACAGTTCTTATAAGAAATGCAACGTAAAGTGTTATTGTAAATGGATATCGCGAATAATTATTATTCACAAAACATAGCAGAAAGTCAATATTAGCATAAGATCAATGCCTAAAATCTATTATTCATTTGTGTAATTCATAGCGTGTTGTAAAGTGATAAGCTTGCGAAGAAAAAGAGTACGTTTTAATGATTTTTCATTATTTTACAATACACTAATGAAGAATAATTTACCCTATACCCTATAATACGTGTATAATGTGTATATATACTTGATCAAGTAATTACCATATGCGTAGGCTACCATATGCGGAGCCTACCATATATAACATTATAAAAAAATCTTATAAATAGCTCTTATATTCACCTGGCACAGCTCTGTACATTAGATATCAAAATATTTGCTATACATTAAACCACCGACTAATGAAATATTCATAACCACTTGAAATGTTTTTTCTGAGTATTACTGACATTAGTTCTAATATAATCTCCTACGAAAAGTTGACGCGACAAGAGGAACTCTATATAAAGGCCTGCATGGAGACGTTATTTTTTTCTCTGTGAATTATTAACAGATTAATGAGCCTACGCATTAACCATGATTTTTAAATGTATTCATTGGATGCGAACACATTCAAGGTTGTATAAGACTCTGATAAGGGTTTGCTACCTCATTATATTCCGTGAGACAAAATCGATTGCCTATTTTCAATGCATGCTGTTAATTCAGAGTTTTAAGCCTCCAATGATAATTGATCTTATGTATAAGATTATTATATTCAATTGACTTCAAATTATACGACACATATTTGTTCTATAATATTTTTTTTCAAATATTCAATTTCACATGTTTAACCGTACGCAACTCCATAAACAACTCACATCCAACATCGCACACACGTACTTACCAACGTACACGTACTACACAAAAGTATTGCAACATTGCTGAAAAAAAGCATTCCGCAAATTGTAATTGAACGTTGATCCAATATGCTGTCGATTCACATGACGTACTGCATGGAAATGTTCTTTGCATAAAATAAGTAAGATTGGGCTAATAAATGGGATGAAAGGTGTCACTTGTGGTGACATCATGCGCCTATCCTGTATGGCGGAAAACGGGAATCCGTTTATATGAAGAGACAAAGAAACTTTAGTCCACAAAATATCCAGATGTTTTTAGAATGGTCGCCAAATGCTTTCAAAAATCCGCTTCTGCAAGATATCAGGAAAATGATTACGGAAGAAAGTTGCACGGAAGTTGTGATTGGACGAAAACAACAGTCAAAGATGGCTGACGTAGCAAAAATAGCAAAAGTCGATTTTCCATTGCGTCTAGAAGCTAACATGGCAACGCTGACAAACGTGACCGTAGAAGAGAACATTTAAAGTAAAACGGTTACTTTAAATGTTCTCTTTAGTTTTTTTTTTGCTGAATTTATAGTTTGATCAAGTGATTGATTATTTATAGTTTAGCGATTGATTATTGGCTAACATGGTACATATACAGAGCCTTCTTCGTGGTAAGAATGACCCAAATTATCAGTCACAAAGTTATCACTCATCGTTAGTTTTGAAGCTTTTTGAACAATTAGACATCTGTTTGAAGTAGATAGGGCTGGATGTTTGCAATTAATGTACCTGCTACTAACAGTTCCCTTTTCAATAAATTGATGAAGATACATTGAGAATACACATTGATGACTCTGTATGCACGGGAATAGCTGAAGGCCGTTTTATTTGACAGAATCAATAGGAATATATATGCTTCATTCGCCGCTCTAATGGTCTTGATTTGACTAAATAGAGTATGCTGATTTTACTCTTCGTGGCTGACATTCGTAAAATCGATGAGAGAGACATTTTAAAGGAACAAATGATGTTCTCAATTACTGGGTCAAATGCCAAATAACTGATTTTGTATAGCGATCTAGGTTTCTTTAATAGTCTCATCAGTGAAATGAGAGAAGAGAGAACATTTTAAGAAAAAGGTAAAGGAGTCGAACCTGCATTTTTTACAGGACGGAGTGCACATCTCTCTTTCATTGGCGATTATACCAGGTTCCACCGTGAAGGGGTATCGCCGCACCTCTTCCACAGCGAGTCTGTTTAACTTCCCAGCATTTAAGAATACCGGCACCCATTTATACACCTGGTGGAGAGGAGCAACATTTTAATTAAACAGAACTTCTGGTTTCACTTATTTTCATGTTTCCATTGAAGTAGAATTGTTTTATTATTTGCATTGAATTTCGTTTATCTGTATGTTTGCAGGAACAGTATACTGGGGGTATTGATCGGTTCATATTGCAGTCTATTTCCAAAGCCTTCCAAAAGTGGATTAATATTCAATACATAATATATGATTTCTTTTCTGCTCTCATGGTGCTGACTGAAGTGCCTGCCGGTGTCATGGGACATCAATCAGTACTCGATAGGCAAGTGTTCTGTTGCCTGACATCTATCAGGAACACTGAATGAAAATTATGAAATGACATTTGATTTTTTGAAAATGCTAAAAAAGAGTGATCCTTTAACATTTTTGAGTAGTGCAGTAAGTCGCATTATATTGATCAGATTGATGTCACCAATTCCTACCATCAGCCACAGCAAATTGATCAAATTCTCATCAATGTAAGATTTCACTTCAAATATGTAACACATTGTATAGATTTAGTGGTAGTACAGTCAGGTACAGCCGTATAAAATGAAATTCATTTTCACATTTATTTTTGATCGCATACGTTGAGATGACATGCTTGAATGTAACCCTTAATTAAAATCGGGTTGTTTATCATATTTTCGTAAAATTGTTCTACGTAACATAAGTGCCTTATCGTTTTTAACGAAACTGCCTCAGGTTTTGAGTTTCTTTGCACATCATTATCTAAGTCAAACTCCATGCTACATTCCCCCTGAAGCCACAACCTTTAAAAGCAATTCTCTACTTTCAAATGTCGGATGCATTATCATGGAGAACCAGGTTCCACCGTGAAGGGGTATCGCCGCACCTCTTCCACAGCGAGTCTGTTTAACTTCCCAGCATTTAAGAATACCGGCACCCATTTATACACCTGGTGGAGAGGAGCAACATTTTAATTAAACAGAACTTCTGGTTTCACTTATTTTTATAGTTTCCATTGAAGTAGAATTGTTTTATTATTTGCATTGAATCTCGTTTATCTGTATGTTTGCAGGAACAGCATACTGGGGGTGTTGATCGGTTCATATTGCAGCTATTTCCAAAGCCTTTCAAAAGTGGATTAATATTCAATACATAATATATGATCTGACTTTTAGCTTTACAACATCCTGGCTCAATATGCAGAAATAATGTACGACGCTGTCATATTGAACAAAAATAACATCAAAGCGTTTTGTAGATTTACCGGTACACAATGCACACTACTCAAAAACATTAAAGGATCAGACAATGACAATCCAGATTTTGCATTCATTCTTTCTTTTCTGCTCTCATGGTGCTGACTGAAGTGCCTGTCGCAGGCTGTCAGTGTCATGGGACATCAATACTTCAGTACTTGATAGTCAAGTGTTCTATTGCCTGACATCTATCAGGAACACTGAATGAAAATTATGAAATGACATTTGATTTTTTGAAAATGCTAAAAAAAGAGTGATCCTTTAACATTTTTGAGTAGTGCAGTAAGTCGCATTCTATTGATCAGATTGATGTCACCAATTCCTACCATCAGCTACATCAAATTGATCAAATTCTCATCAATGTAAGATTTCACTTCAAATATGTAACACATTGTATAGATTTAGTGGTAGTACAGTCAGGTACAGCCGTATAAAATGAAATTCATTTCCACATTTATTTTTGATCGCATACGTTGAGATGACATGCTTGAATGTAACCCTTAATTAAAATCGTGTTGTTTATCATATTTTCATAAAATTGTTCTACGTAACATAAGTGCCTTATCGTTTTTAATGAAATTGCCTCAGGTTTTGAGTTTCTTTGCACATCATTATCTAAGTCAAACTCCATGCTACATTCCTCCTGAAGCCACAACCTTTAAAAGCAATTCTCTACTTACAAATGTCGGATGCATTATCACGGAGAATCCTTTTCCGTACGAGATGGGATCATTCTAATTAAATTGATTTTATATACTAAGTATACAAACACATCAAGAACGAACATGAATCATGATTCAATTGATCTTAACAATAGCATTCAACGTGGGGTTGCAACTTTGAACTTCTTCTACCAAGGCGAATCACATACAATAAGGATAGTTTTCAATGTTAATTGAGTTGCTTTTCCATTATGTATTATGTTGCTACAACAAATAAAAGATAAAAAAGAAACAAGGGTGTATTAAAATGCATTCTCCTGACGTAAGATCTATCTTGCTATCAACAAACATACGGACTTACGTGGGTGATGTACAATTATATCGTACAGCTGTGGAAGATGCCATCTCCAGAAGCATTGGTCTGTATGTGTCATATAGGTAATAACAGTAGAGCAAGCCAATAATGGTAAAACACAACGCCACAGTCTTTTCCTGTTGAAGATAAAAACACCGGACATCATACATGCCAATTAGTATTATGTGATTTACTTTACAACTAGACACGATGGGCCCGTCTGGTGCCTTTAGCATTATAACCCCTTTACTCGCAGGTATTATCGGTTAATCTGCGGTTTATACTGGTCAATGTTTTTTTCAGCCGCATAATAAATCTACAATGGTTACCCACGCAATGTTGTTATGAATTTTGCATCTTTTAGACTCTGCCCCCAGTCCGAGGTTTTTATTTTAAGCTGGAACAGATTACAATATGGAGTCAAATTTATTCAGAATGTTAGTGCTTTGAATAATAAAACGGCGAATTTGTGTGTATGAATGTCACGTCATTAATATCAATTAATATGTTAACGCAGCTCGAGTGATAACTCCAAAGTGAATATATTGCTGTAATCGAATATTTCACTAAGGCCAACATGAAATTTAACGATGAAATTGTAAATAGGAGGACAGGTTAGTGTAGTGGTCTTTTCAATCCAATTAACACCCCTACCCACAAACACACCACCTGTACGTGCGCATCCAACGTAGTATATAAAATGTATAAATTGTGTATTTAAAAATATCTCAAACTATTTTTCGGAGAAATCCGTAACATAGAAAGTGTGCATTGGTAGCTACCAATGCACACTTTCTATGTTACGGATCTCCCCGAGAAATATTTGTGTGTCTGATGTACATGAACTGATATGAAAGTACATTAGGGATGAAACCAAAACTCGACCGTCGGTTGACCGCCGGTTCTGCCCGGTTTCGTCCGGTTTCCATTATTTAGAACAATAGAAACCGGAAGGAACCGGCGGTCAACTGCCGGTCGAGTTTTGCTTCCATCCCTTAAACAGTGACACTAAATAATCTCGAATATTTTGTAACTATAATTATAAACACATAATAACATCACAATGTTCTTGAGGCACCCTGCGTGTGTAATCCTGTAACGTATGTGTCGTGTCACCAATTGTTAACGTCACCGCAAGTTGTTATTGGATATGAAGCGAAGATTTGTAGAAAGCAACTCAAATATTATAGTCATGTAAGTCTAGAACTCAAGTAGAATATTCAAAACAAATTGTGCTCGCAAGCAAGGAAACCATACAGGGTTACAGTCACACAATGATCTTTCATATTGAATTTATAAAAAGAACCTGTTGTGTTTCGGGTTTCCTTTGATTTAGTTTTCAATCCAAGTAAATTGATACTTTCCCGATATAAGTTACATACAAAAATGAAACTTAATAAACTATATAAACCAAGTAAATTACGAAATCTTCATTTTTTTGTCAATCAATATATTTATTTGGCCACTTCTACAAAATAATTTGATAATCGTACCATGCATATTAAACACGAATTTTTTTCTTCATTTTGTTTTCTTTCATTAATCCAACTCGTTGATCCTCGTGTAGGAGGAAAATCGCAAATATATGTAGAGGTACATGAATAATTCAAATGTCACACTGTATAATTGTTGCTCGATGTTATTGATTTTGGCACACTTTAGTCCTACACTCAATCTGGGAATATTAGATTCATGGATTATGTGCGCAACACTTGCTGTAGAATCTGATTTTACTGATACATTTGCAACGGCACACCGTCATGTTTGGAGTAATGGTTTGAATGTTGAACACAGGGGATCTTTATGTGTTGTTAATCTCTAGAAGACTCTGTAGGGCATAATGAAATATATCGCGCTGCACTACAAGCAGGTTGCACTCATCACCTGTGTATGTTTGCAATCACAAATTTAGTTTAATATCCACATATTTCATAGCGTTGCCGAAAGAATACTTATATTTGTTTGATATAATGTTTAGGCTATATCTTTTTTGCATATATTTCATTATGCGCTACAGAGTCTTCTAGAGATTAACAACACATAAAGATACCCTGATGGCCACTCTCTGTTCAACTTGTGTGATATCTCATTCTCATCCAATTTACATTTACAATCGACTTAAATGTTGACCTCTGCCAGCTTCAAAGCTGAAACTAGAGCAGAGAAAGAGCAACAAAAGATAAAGGAAATAGATAGCAGGCGTGTTATGTTACTAAATAAATTTACTGTTAACATCACGAGTGAATGCTATATTTGGAATGCTATATTTAGGTTTGCGTAAAGGTGTGAATGGCAATAAACCCTTGTTCGATTCAGGTGACGGGTGCATGTACTTCACATTATCTTCATTTACCGAGGAAATAAATCAAGTTAGTGGAATAAGCAGCTTTGTGCTATTCGCCGTCCAAGTGATGTAATAATCGGATTCACTACCATAGCAATAGGGTAAAACAATTTTTGAATATATCGCGCTGCACTACAAGCAGGTTGCACTCATCACCTGTGTATGTCTGCAATCATAGATTAAATACAATACCGCCCTTTTCAAAGATACTTATCTTACAGGTGCGAGTGATCAGCATGATATGGTTCAATTCAGAGGTACCGCATGAACGTACTAGTGAAATGCGATATATTTAAAAATTGTATTAATCTATTGCTATGGTAGTTAATCGAATTATGAGAAAAAACAGACTTGCTAGCTATATAACCAATAGGATATCCCCGTCGCACAGTGTCGACGTCCTATACGATAAATATAAATTTAATACTCCGTTGGTGAGCGACGGGCGTGGTATTTCACCGAACGCAAGAAAAGGAGTTCTATCTGATTGGCTAGCAATCGATCGCTTAGGTCGCTTAGTAGTCAACTACAAACTCAAAACTGAGCAATGTATTCAATTCGATTGAAATCGATATTCTATTATTGACGTAGATAAAGAGAGTGATAGTGTGTCAATAATGTACATTGTATTGCACCTTGATTTTACATGCATTCCTTTATATAATTATTTTCTCAAAGAGTTGAAATGATCACAATTTTACCCAGGATTTCAAAAGTTTACCGCAAAATTGCAGTTAAACATATCCACAGCAAAATACCGGTCCTCACTAATTAGTGCATTTAATTTCCAGTTAGTGTATTTAAGATAAAACCTGTGATTTATCTGACAACAAATAAAATTTTCTTGCAATAGAAATATCATATGGGATACTGATATGGTAGGCCGCAACCGCCACAACGTGGAGCTGCTACGCGTAGCTGACTTTTTGCTCCGTGGAGCCAAATTGACCAATCATGATCATGTTAGAGTTTTTCATTACTCGGAGGTAAAACTGACCAATCAAGTACGACTTACTCATTACGTGAAGCGAATTTATTCATTAAGAATTTGCCAGACGAGCGTCACGTAGTTGCAAGATATCCTCGGTCACGAAAGTTATGATTCAAAAAGTAGTTTATGAAAAGTACGAACCGACTTACTATTAAGATGGACATGCACTCATAAGAAACTCATACCGGGACTCATACAGTATTGTACATAACTATATAGCTAGGCAGAGTGGTGGTAAACCATGCACACAGTTCTGCGATCTGCAGTGTATCGCCGGGAGCTAATTTGTATAACTTGCGCGGTGTGGCCTGCGGAATTCGACCTTCAGCAAACTGCAAACCAGTTCGGATTTACTTTATATACTAGTAGTAGGCCATACATACTGTAGTTACTGTCCGTTTTCCTATACACAATACTCAGTGCGCTCACCATTGACGCGTGACCTCTACAAATAGTGTATGTTAGAAGTATAGGCCATTGCCTAGTTGACGTCACTGTGTAAAAAAATAACCGGCCAATATTTAAAGTATTCTCTGAAATTCTAGAAAATATAGTTTTGTAACATGTCCTAAATTTTTAGCTAATTTAGGTGTTTGGAAATATTGGTACTTTTGTGTTTTAGGAAGGATATGTAAACGACAGATAACACCAAAAAATATGAAGAAATTATTTCTAAACCGTGTTAAGTCATTAAGCTTCTCATTTTCAAGAACGCTGGTTAACAATAAGCAGACTATTGTCTCATTTCGTAAACAAAAGCCCACAGTATTGTTACCTTGCGTTCGCTTTATAATCGTTCACCCAACTGAAACTATAATACCAGCTCATTGCTCATTGCACAGGTAAAACAGACACAAGTCTGATATAACATAGTTGAGCTGTTTTCATTGAGTGTTATCTTGGTTTAATAGCTTTTAATAGGGTTTAAGTCCTTCAAAGGTCGTGGTGAGTTCTACTGTAGACATGACTGCATCATGATTATTTTAAAGTCAACAACATTCAACAATATGATCACCGTGATAGTATGACAGTATCAGTACCGTGGGTGTCAGTGATCCTGGCCTGACACAGTAGACAAACAAACAAACAAACAAACAAACAAACACGCCACACACATGACACATGCATGCAAGGTAACATTGACAAAACACTAATCAAACAATGGTATTGATCCTGTACAACTGGTCGTGGTTTATTTACAATCGATTCATTTAAAATCCCCATAGTAAACATTAATTTTGGCGAGAGTTTTCTCTCTCTGGAACGAGGATGCATCCACTGGTCTAACATGATTGGTCAATTTAGCTCCGCGAAGCGAAAAGTAAGCTACGCGTAGCAGCTCCACGTTGTGGCGGTTACGGCCAGCCATATACTGATCATGCGAAAATCGTAAAACATAGAATAGAAACAGTGTGGCAGGCTCTCAAAATCTCAAATTGTATGCTTAGCCTGAGTCGCACGGCCTATCTCGAACAAAATCACCATGCCACAGTATCTAGTACAAGAAGAAGCCTTTAGTAATGAGGCACCGCATCTGAAAGGAGGTGACAAGTAAAAGTAACATTAGCATTGTATAATTAAAACCTTCAGCAACGATTACTTTGTTTCAGCATGGTACTCTCTAATGACTCTCATCATCATCATCATCATCAGTCGGCTGCGGAGCAGGCGACTACAAGCTTTCTCCAACTATTGCGATCTTGGGCAAGCGAAACAATTTTGTTTGGCTGCAGCATCCCTTCAGTATCTCCCAGGAGGTGCTGTACATACTGTAAGTACAGTGTGCGTGGCCGTCCGGGTTTCCTCTTCCCATGTGGTGGAATATAAAGGGCATATTCTTTCACAGGCTCGTTGTCTTCAAGACACAGTATATGGCCGAGAAATTTGAGTTGATGAATCTTGACTTTGTAGTAAGATGTTGCAAAGGCATTGATCTTGTTTTCCATGTCCTTGGTGATTACCCATGACTCGCATCCGTACAGAAGGACAGTAACACAAGTTGTCTCAAACAGCTTGATTTTTGTTTCGATTGGCAGGGATGGGCTTCTCCAAAGGCGTTCCAGTTTCCAGAAAGCAGCCCAGGCTAGTGCTTTTCTTCTTTTCAGGTCACCAACACTAGAGCCCATCTTGGAACCCAAGTACTTGAAGTCTGTGACATGGTTGATGGTGTTACCATAGACTTCAAGTGCTGGCTGGGCGTTACAGTTTGCAGTCATATATTCTGTCTTAGGTGCGCTGATGACAAGGCCTAGATCTGCTGCTGCTGTTGCAGTCCTAGTAAGCTGTGACTGGGCCCGGGCTATAGAAGATTCCAACAGGTCAATATCATCAGCAAAAGCCAGGTCATTCAGCATCCTAGCAGTATACCTGCTTGACCGACGTGGGTAGGTAACAACCCCAGCATCAATTCCTGAAGTTGACTTCTTCAAGAGGTAGTCTACAAGGATAATGAACAGGAATGGTGCCAACACATCACCCTGAAGCACTCCAGTTGTTACTTGGAAAGGCTCTGAGATACACATGACAGACCTGTTGATGGAGTCGAAGGACTTTTTGAAGTCCACAAAAGTGACTGTCAAGGGAAGTTGGTACTCCTTGAAGCCTTCCATGATCCTCCTCTCTAAATGTATAAGAATGACGATATAAGGATGAAATTAAAACTCAAACGGTGGTTGTACCTAGTCATTTCTTGAAAATAATATATTCGACCTAAATGGAAATCATTCATTGCCAGAAACATGTACACAAGAAGTCTCGAAAGCTTATTCAAGAACTAAATAAGAGTACCTCAAAACTACATACCTATTCGTTACCTCTGACGTATACAGTATTTCAAGTATCTCAAGTCATGAATAAATCGACGAGAGATGCCGTTAAAGCTGACATGTATTTCATTGTATTTATAACATTTTGATCTATGTATATATTTTGAACTACTTTCTTAACATTTCAAGTACTCCTAGGTACCTTCTCTTAACACACTTGGTGATATCATATGTAAGTGGGTTCAATATGTATGTGGAATGTGGAACGTCCCAGAAAATCTTGTACATATTGTATGCGAATTTCTACATGCATATCCTTTATGTATGTGATGCTCACAAACCTAAGGCAGTCCAACCTATATAGTGTCAGGCAATGTGTCAGATGTGTTTGAAAATATCACTAGAAATACCAATGAAATAACTATGACATAACCCCATTAAAGGCATTTACCAAAGAACACGTTTGTCATATTTGAACGCAATTTGAATAAATCAATTTACATCGATGAAATTGCTTACCTTTATTTGGAGATAACGAGTTTATTTTATTATAGCGTTTAGAACTGAAATATCTTCAAAGCAAATCGAAATCTGTACGTTGCGAGAGTTTGTTATTTAAATGATTTACCTTAAAACATGTTCAAAAAACCTAAACGTTATATCTGAGTTTGTGCGTATGTATGCTATAGTCTCGTTTGAGGACTATTGTATAAATAACGCGATGGTTTCATCACAAGTAGTTTCATAACGTTAGAAATATTATTACGCTATACTTCGTGTTCATAATACGAAGTCTTATTGGAAAACACCATGACTTTGTAACGGGAACGAGTAACAAATTAAACATCAACACAAAGGCCGGTAATAAAATTATTAACAAAATGAATGAAATTCAATATATTATATTTTATCAAATCGACAAGACCTTTTTCAGTTTAATTTTGCTCGACCCTTCAGATGTCAGTGGATAAAATTATAACAGACCAATTTAGATTGAAGTACAAAATTATGTTAGTGAAGAAAAGGTCAGCAAGGTTAGACATTAATGCGTAAGTTTTACAGATGCGACAAGGTGTCTGCCATTTTGATGCGACTTTTTCCAGTGCAGCAATTGCTGCAAGGAAAATACATCAGGAAGAAGAAGAATACAGCCACGAACATTTGAAGGCAGTCATTTGAGGGGAAAATAGCAGCAGAGCACCAATGATTGCAATGGAGAACGGAAGACACAACACGAAGCGTTTATGGCAACGGGGAAACAGTGGACAATGCATCCCTGGCAATACATTGACTCTGGCATTGGCCTTCAACATGTTGAATGTTTTATAATAAAAAATTGAATCCTCTTTAAAAATTCCTACTATATACACTTCCCTATTTTGTTTTCAGAAAACACAATTATGGGAAAGTTTGAAATTTACATCTTTTGATGTTATTATCTGTTAATGCAGACAATTATACTTTCATAAGCCCTTTCTTTGGTCAATTATCCATATCCAAGTTCTAATCAGGGATGCGGTGTCTCGTAATATAAAGCTTTCATCACAGATCATACAAATATCGTTAAGTGCACTTCAAAATGCTCTAACTTTACACAGGAATATTATACAGTCAGCATCAACCCGTTTTATACTCGTATTTACAAAAGATAGGTGGCTGGTCATTTTTAAGCAGCCGGATTATGCACAAAAACACACTTTTTAGTCCATAACTTTCTGGACAATGAATGAGGAGATCTTCCGGGTTGGGTCAACACTTGCCAAGTGACACCCACTTGTTCTTGTTTCAAAGTATATTCAGTCTTACAGAATTGCAAAATCTTGTCTCGCTTACAAATAATTAGGTTAGAGCGAGTAAAACACGATTCAATTCTGTCTGAAATTTGGTTACAAATCCAATAAGTTGGGGTTAATTCTGTCCTGCGGTTTCTTATCATATCTGATCAGCTGTTGTATTTGAAATGTCAGTAAACCCGATTTTCACGAATCCTAGTTTTTCTATAGTGATCTGTTTGATTACCTGTTTAATACTTATATTTTCCAGGCCATTACATTCAGTGTGTAGCCTTTTTATTAGAACATGCTTGCATTAGTACTACGCAACAATTGCAGCGAGAACACTCTCCAATTATTGTTATCATGGTGCTGCTAAATAAGTCGTCGGGGTTCAATGTCAACATGGGGGGGCAACGCATTCAAAAAACGTCGGCCAATATACTAGCTGGCTTTGAACATGTTATGAGTTTGCAAAAATATTGAATCCTCTTTCAAATCTTATATACACTTCCCTATTTTGTTTTCATATTAAAAAAGTTGTCAGAGAGTAGTATTCAAATATTTTATATTAGTATCGGTTAATGCAGACTGTCATGCACCCGTCATCTTTTGCCCATTGTGTATAATACGGTATCTAAGTTCTATACATGGACGCAATGTCTCGTATGATATAGGCTTTTATCAAAGATTACAAAATGTCGTACAGTGCACTTACACAAGACAGGTGGCCGGCCATTTCTAGACACATCAAGCCACAACACACTTTTAGCATCTTTTTACTTTTAGTCCAGGTCGTATGGTCTTTCTGGACTGTCAATGCGGAGGTGTTTGGGTCAACACTTGCCAAGTAACACCCACTTGTTCTTCTTTCAAAGTTTATATCGCATTACCGAGTTGCAAAATGTCATCTTGCTTACAAACAATTAGATTTACTACCTCGGCTAGAACGACTCGCAATTCTGTTTGCAATTCGGTAAACAAATCGACAATTGAGACTAATTCTGCCTTTCTTAGTAAACCACTTCTTGCGAATCCTAATTTTTTTAATGATTATCTGTTTGATACTTGTCTGTGTCTGTGCCCGGTAATATAAATTCAGCATGTTCAGTATGTAGCATTAGAATGTATTTTCAGTCGGCTTCGTGGCAATATCAACAATCTAGACACTATACTGCTTGATAGGTTGAATCAGAAACACATAACGAATTGTCCTTGCACCATGTTTAAGTTACCTGTAATAATGATAGTTTATGATAATAACCATGGGCGTCAATCCTAGTGGGACACGGGGACATTAAAATGGACGTTTTTAGTAATCATAGTAACAGTCTCTTCTTGAAAATATCAGAAATGACAACAATGTATACAATGTTCTATATTTAAAGCATTTTTATTGAAAACTTATACAATTTTCTATTTGAAGCATTTTATTGAACTTGATACAGGTTAAACAGACCGTTAAATTGTTGAACATAGCCTACATGTACATGACATAAGAATAAGAATCACACAGACTGGACGGTATAATGTTACATGTACATTGTTCCTTAAAAATACTAAAGCAATAATGTACAATTTCTGACCAATTTAAGATTTTGTTAAAAACGATAAACTGATGTTACCTTTTCATTTGAGCCTAAATAATGAGGTAAAATAGACGCTAATTGATATTTCGTTCTAGTGCCTATGGTGAATGCGTATATCAGTGAATTTGACTGATTAAATTTTGGAATTGATCCAAAATTATTTCAGATTCTGTCACAAATACATGTCCTGTATATAGCCCCTGTTTTTCCACAGAATTGGCCAAAGTACATTACAATAATAGTGTAAAATTTAGAATTCTGAGGAAACAATTTACAGCCTCCACTTGACCAAATCTCATACAAGATTGCAGACTGGTTTAAACACATAATGAACACACAAGACTTGGTTTCGGTTTGATTCAAGGTCATCCGGTAGACTATGAGTAGTCACGTGATGACATTTCGTTCTTCTGATGCTGCTAGAAAGACCATTAGAAGTTATATTGCCATTTGGTCTAATTCCATTTCGTCTAGTTCCCGGTTAGTCTATATTCAATTGGTCTATTACCAAAAAGGCTAATTGCCTCTTAGTCTAATAATCATATAGTCTAAAAAGGTCGTTCTTTGTGCATTTACCCCATGAACCCCTTTAACCCGCGCCCACAACAAAAAATCAAATACACACCCAGACACACCCCACACAATTAAGATGATAATGTATACACAATACAATACGATATACATGATTATTTATTCGTAACAATATACCGGTAGTCTAAGATACCTGAATTGCGATTTCTTGAAAGACTGCCACATAAATAATACTGTCTACTTACTTTGATTTGTCTATCTTTGTTTTGTTTTTACCCTTTGATACAATATGACCAAAATTTCAACATGATGACCTGAGACTTTTTTAAGCACTGACCTGTAACGGCCACAATTTTACAGCGCGTCCTCCTTTTTTGTGAATAGATTAGAGCCCACTGGTTGGGTGACAAAATCGATGTGCAGCGGATGAATTTGGGGGACTTTTCATCAAAAGTGTAAAATATTGGTAGAAAACGTGTCATTTCTGCATGTTACTCTGAAATTTGCACATTTGTTACTATAAAGCTTGGTATTTTTTAGTGATTTGTAAGCATCTTTTTCAGATGCCATGCAAGAAAATAGTCCCTCTTTTTCAAGCACATTTTCAAGTTGGTACATAGAGACAATTTCGTACAATCTGCGTCCAAACAGTTTTATTATAGAAAACCGTTGAGTATTAAAGCTTCAGTGTTTCCGATTGTTGGCGTGACCTGTAAATGAAAACTTTTAGAACCATTTCACGATGTACACAGAATGCATTAAAAATTACAAACTCCACATGGTGGTGTGATTTGACAGTTCATGTCATTAGTTACTGGTGAGCGGGCTGGTGAGCACCATACCACCTTAATATAAGCAGGTTGTGCAAATCATCTCTGGGAGACGCGAGACGATGTCGTATCATCAGTTTATACCTTTTTACAAGGAATCAGCTATTGCTCGTGGACTCGAGCATTGTGAACTTTCATGTTTAAAGAAGACAAGGGGGTTTCTCAATACTATATCTTTTTGCAGTGTTGCCGTTATGTTGTCAGCGTCATTACGTCCTTTATGAAGTAACCACGTGATCTTATTATTGCAGTTGAAATTCCTGAGTCCGCCAACCCTTGCAAGGCTATCATTGACTGTTATATTCGTCCAAGCATCACTTCCGTGCATCCTTCGACTATTCTCAAGACATCATTTTGCGGACTACTTTAATTGGTGTTCAAAGACGACCCGTTTGACCCAAGTTAGGCAGAGTCGGGAATTTATATTTCGTAATGCATGTAACGTCCAATGCACGTGGTAAATCTTCTTTACTTTTTGTTTTGGACGTTACATGCATTACGAAATATAAATTCCCGACTCTGCCTAACTTGGGTCAAACGGGGCGTCTTTGAACACCAATTAAAGTGCTTTAATTGGTATGTCAAAATGTTTATAGAATAGAAAATCCTTGTTTCGACAAAAATAACAAATAAGCTGAAACATGACCAGATGTAACAAGAGTGTTGTCTGAACTGTTAGGTTGTGTTCTACCACTGTTCTAAAAGCCGGCACTTTTCATATATACTTCAAGGCGTACCAACTTGTTGCCGTCTGTAAATTCCCTTGAAAATAATTTTTAAGATGACTAAAAAGCCTGAATTTTAAAATGTGAGTTCAATTCCTCCAGCGATCTTGATTCGAGAAGCAAAATGTATATCGTAGTGGCACACAGTTAACTATATGCCATGTTTTTGTAACACCTTCTAAAATAAAGTAAATTCCATGGGTTATCATGGTTATCACAAAAATATGAGCTTTCACTTGATATCAAATCCTGTATTTTGATGAGGTAAAGTGGAAGATGGGGGTAAGGGATGAAATCAAAACTCGACCGGTGGTTGACCGCGGGTCCGTCAGGTTTCCATTGTTTAGAACAAGAAACCGGACGGAACCGGCAGTTTTGATTTCATCCCAAAGGTGGTTTGACCATCGGGTCATATACCTTTCATTGTAACACCATGACCATGTTTGTTCAAATAAGTATGCTGCATCAGCCTGCACGAAAGCATCAACATCCGCATGTCACCTCTTTGGTTAGATCATCATGATCATGGAATACGATTACCAAGTACATTCAATTGAATTGTTAACCAGTTCTAGCCCTAGCTCTGATTGGCCATGGTATATTTCTACCTCGTGCTGCTATTTGATGCCTTCTTGTTGCTATTTGGTGTTGCAAATCTGACTTTGATGTTTTAACATGATGAGAACCTGGGGATTGTCGTTTCCATATCTCGTAGAAAAGTTCTTTACTATCGGTTAACAATTTACACCGTGTAGCGGCTTGGCTTGTTCTATAGCGTACAATTCCTTTATGATCCAAATGCCTTTCTGTTTTCACTGCACATTCCCTAGTAACCTTATCTTTGGTTTTTCTAAAAGTTTTAAGATCATCATGAAACGTTGGACCATACTCTTCAATTTTACGCCATAAAGTTTCGTTGAAGTGCTTATAGAGCAACACATCCGCGTGGTTCCATTTTCTTATTCTGTGTTTTGTGCTCTCTCTTAATCGCCGACGTCTGTGACGTTGATTCTGTGAAAAATATACTATATCTTCAAAACTCCAACAAAGGAGCCTCTTTAGAAGCACAAGTGATTCATCAAAGTATTCTGTAACGAGCACCAAATCTAGCTCCTCTGAGAGATTCTTCACCGTTTTCTTGACTTCAGTTATATTGTTTATATCATTTGCATCCAAACCTAAATCTAACATTTGACCATTATTCAAAGACACCCAGACAGTGCCTTTAGGTCCACCAAGACCTTTGAGGTACAATCCTGGATTATTTAGCCATTGATCTATAGGGCTTCTCAGTCCCAAACCATGAGTCCGCTTCGACATCTTGTTAGCTATTTTGAAAAAATCAAATGCGGATTCAAATTGAGCCACAGGTTCTCTTACAATACTGATGTATTTACTATCATTTTTCATGTACCAATTTAACACGGTTCTGTTGTACTTCATATGAGCGGCTAATATATCATAATTTCTATAATTGGAATAGTCTCCATGTGCTATATTAATTGGCGGAAGAAATTTACGTTGAGTTGTGTTGGAGACAAATGAGTAACGTATATGGCCGTTTTTTGGACTCTTTTCGTTGAACAGGAATGACAGGCGGTGACGAAATCCATGCATCTGGATAACCTGTTGAAGTGTTGTGCTCCCTGTCTTGTGTGTCTTTATGTAGACAACATGATTGTGAGGCTTACATGAAGATGTTCGCAAAGCTCTTGATATACTAGATAAGCACCTGAAACACAAAACAACAAAATGTGGAGCAATGTTATTAAGGTAGTAAAACAATCGAACAACCTTCCATCCCATTTAGTAGCCTAATCTTACTTATTTCAGCAAAGAACACTTCTATCCAGTACGTCATGTGATATTGGATCAATGGTCAACTTACAGTTTGCGGAATTCTTCTTTCTTGTTGCAATACATTTGTGTAGTGTGTGTAGTATACAAATCCTAATGTTGTTATGTAACTCATACAAAGATGCTTGTTTGATTGGCCAATTACTATTGATTACAATTTTTATTGCTATATTTAGCAAAAAGTGCAAAAGTCCATTTTCACTGCACTCACAGTGTTCACACGCAGCTAACAACGCTGACAAACGCGAGCGTACACTTTCAAAGTAGCCGCTTTAAATGTTCTCTTTATTCTTTTTTGCTGAATTCATAGTTCAATATACCTGATAACGAGCGATTGATTATTGGCCAACATGGTGCATATACGGAGCCTTCTTCGCGCTAAGAATGGTCCAAATTATTAGTCACAAAGTTATCACTCATCGTTAGTTTTGAACTATAGACCTTCGTTTGAAGTAGATAGGGCTGGATGTTTGCAATTAATGCACCCGCAGTTCCCCTTTCAATAAATTGATGAAGATACATTGAGAATACACATTGATGACTCTGTATGCACGGGAATAGCTGAAGGCCGTTTTATTTGACAGAATCAATAGGAATATATATGCTTCATTCGCCGCTCTAATGGTCTTGATTTGACTAAATAGAGTATGCTGATTTTACTCTTCGTGGCTGACATTCGTAAAATCGATGAGAGAGACATTTTAAAGGAACAAAATTAACGATGTTCTCAATTACTGGGTCAAATTCCAAATGACTGACAAAAGCAAAAGCATCTTTCTTTAATGGAAGATGGTCCGATGTTATCACATGATATATTGTAAGCATGCCCTTAAGACCCACTCCCCATCTAACGGGCTTCAATGGATATGAGAATCCAAAATATGCACTTGAAGGTTCATAGAAGATTGTGCGAATAATAAATGGATTGGCCAATTAAAGAAAACTTTAATCTATCAAATAAAAATTAAATATATTTTATTTAGGTCAATAAGAAAAATACAGACTTTTCACTGCTACCTAAATCTCCATTTTGATAAGAAAAAGTGATATGGAGATGGGCGGGGTGTTGATCGGTTCATATCGCAGTCTGTTTCCAAAGCATTTCAAACGCGGATTGATATTCAATACATAATATATGATCTGACTTTTAACTCTTCAACATCCGGGTTCAATATGCAGAAATATTGTACGACGCTGTTATATTGAAAAAAAATCACATTAAAGCTTTTTGTAGATTTACCGGTACACAATTCACACTACTCAAAAACATTAAAGGATCAGACAATGACAATCCAGATTTTGCATTCATTCTTTCTTTTCTGCTCTCATGGTGCTGACTGAAGTGCCTGTCGGTGTCATGGGACGTCAATACATCAGTACTTGATAGTCAAGTGTTCTATTGCCTGACATCTATCAGACATACTGACTGAAATGACGCTAATTTGATGTTTGAAAAATGCTAATGAATATTAAAGAGTGATTCTGTAACATTTTTGACTGGTGTAGTAAGTCGTATTCTATTGATCACATTGATGTCAACAATTCCTACCATTAGCTACATCAAATTTATCAAATTCATATCAATGCAAGATTTTCACTTAAAATATGTAACACATTGTATAGATTTAATGGTAGTACTGTCTGGTACAGTTGTATAAAATGAAATTAATTTTCCCATTTATTTTTGATCGTATACGTTGAGATGACATGCTTTAATGTAACCCTTAATTAAAATCGTGTTGTTTATCATATTTTCGTACAATTGCTCTACATAACATAAGTGTCTTATCGTTTTTCACGAAATTGCCTCAGGTTTTGAATTTCTTTGCACATCATTATGTAAGTCACAACCTTTAAAAGCAATTCTCTTCTTACAAATGTCGGATGCATTATCACGGAGAATCATTTCCGTACGAGATGGGATCATTCTAATTAAATTAATTTTATATACAAACACATCAAGAACGAACGTGAATCATGATTCAATTGATCTTAACAATAGCATTCAACGTGGGGTTGCAACTTTGAACTTCTTCTAATCAATGATTCTAATGTAAGAGATTACCAAGGCGAATCACATACAATAAGGATAGTCTTAAACGGTGAGTTGCTTTTCCATTATGTATTATGTTGATACAACAAATAAAAGATAAAAAATGAACAAGGGTGTATTAAAATTCATCTTGCTAACAATAAACATACGGACTTACGTGGGTGATGTACAATTATATCGTACAGCTGTGGAAGATGTCATCTCCAGAAGCATTGGTCTGCTTGTGTCATATAGGTAATAACAGTAGAGCAAGCCAATAAGGGTAAAACACAACGCCACAGTCTTTTCCTGTTGAAGATAAAAACACCGGACATCATACATACCAATTAGTATTATGTGATTTAGATTACAACTAGACACGATGGGCCCGTCAGGTGCCTTTCGCATAACCCTTTACTCGCAGGCATTATCGGTTAAGGGTTAGTGTAGTGGTCTTTTCACTCCCATTAACACCCTACCCACAAACACACCACCTGTACGTGCGCATCCAACGTATGTATCTATAAGTAAAAATATCTCAAACTATTTTTCGGAGAAATCCGTAACATAGAAAGTGTGCATTGGTAGCAACACTTGTATAACTACAAGTATTGCTACCAATGGACACTTCTATGTTACGGATCTCCTGAGAAATATTTTGGATATTTTCAAATACACAATATATTTTACAAAAAAAAAAAAAAAAAACCAAACCAAAGCAAAACAACAAATATATAAACGTGTGTCTGATGTACATGAACTGATATGAAAGTTAGGGATGAAATCAAAACTCAACCGTCGGTTGACCGCCGGTTCTGCCCGGTTTCGTCCGGTTTCCATTGTTTAGAACAATAGAAATCGGACGGAACCGAACGGAGCCGGCGGTTAACTGCCGGTCGAGTTTTGCTTCCGTCCCTTAAACAGTGCCATTAAATAATCTCGAATATTTTGTAACTATATAAACACATAATAACGTCACAATGTTTTGAGGCACCCTGCGTGTATAATCCTATGATGTATGTGTCGTGTCACCAATTGTTAACGTCACCTCAAGTTGTTGTTGGATATGAAGCGAAGATTTGTAGAAGGTAACACAAATATTATAGACATGTAAGTCTAGAACTGAAGTAGAATATTCAAAACAAATTGTGCTCGCAAGCAAGGAAACCATATAAGGTTACAGTCACACAATGATCTTTCAACTTTATATAAAAAAACGTCTTGTGTTTCGGTTTGAAGTTTTCCTTTGATTTAGTTTTCAATCCAAGTAAATTGCCACTGTCCCGCAACACGTTACATAAGACCATGAAGTATACTAATAAACCAAGTAAATTACGAAATCTGTGCATTTTTTGTCGATCAATATATTTTATGTTTGGATACTTCTACAAATTTTGATAATCGTACCATGCATATTAAACACGAATTTTTCCCTTCATTTGTTTTCTTTTATTAATCCAACACGTTATTTCTCGTGTAAAAGCAAAGAGTAATGATCACAAACATTATGTAAGAGGTAACATGTAGAATTCAAATGTCAACCTGTATAACTGCTCCTCGTTGATATTGATTTTGGCACACTTTAGTCCTACACTCAATCTGGGAATATTAGATTATGTGCGCAACACTTGCTGTAGAATCAGATTTTACTGATACATTTGCAACGGCACACCGTCATATTTGGAATAATGGTTTGAATTTTGAACACAGGAGTTTAATATCCACATACTTATATTTGTTTATTATATAGCAGCTAAGTTATAATGTTTAGGCTATATCTTTGTTATATATTTCATATACCCTACAGAGTCTTCCGGCCGGGAGGTTACAACGTGGTCTCTATTTGTAGCTTATATATTATATTAACAATTAGATTCCTTGATGGCCACTCTTTGTTCAAAGAACATGTCGAGGGCATAAAGTCAGAACCACCTATGTCCATTTGTGTTCTGAATTGCATGTTACTTATTTCAGCAACAAATGGACGTTTAATTATGCCCTCCATAATAAATGCAAGTGACTGTGGGGTATATGCATGGTCACCTAAACCATGTAAACAGTTAGACGCAAGTGACCATGAATATAACCCAAAGTCACCTACATTTACTATGGAGGTGATAATTAACCGTCCATTTGTTGCCGAAATAAATAACATGTAATTGAGAACACAAATGGACATAGGTGGTTCTGGTTTTAAGCCCTCGATGTATAATCTCTAATTCAAATCCAATTTACATCAATCGAATTAAATGAGCTTAAATGTTGACCTCTGTAAGCCTTAAAACAGAAACTGGAGCAGAGAAAGAGCAACAAAAGGCCGTCAAAAAGAAATATATAGCAGGCGAGTCATGTTGCTAAATAAATTTACTGTTAACATCACGAGTGAATGCTATATTTGGCTTCAGGTTTGCGTAAGGGAAGGTGTGAATGCCAATGAAAAGGAGACAGGTACATCGCATTATCTTGATTTACGCAGCTATAAATGGAAATAAATCATGTTAGTGGAATAAGCAGCTTCTTGCTACATGTATAGGACCAACATAATATACAAATGGGCTTTTCTCATACGCTGGTTACAGAATAGATATGAACGCGTGTACGTGAGAATAGACGCCTGTCGGCCATTTTTAGCTTGATTTGGTGTCTTAAGTTTTGATTTTGATTGGTATTGCTTCTCAAGGCCACCTATATGAAGATTTCACATCACCAAATAATGTCTCTTGGGGGCTCTCGTCCTGATCTACAGTGTTTTTACATTTCGGTAAAAGTTACCCACCTATAAATCAATATTAAAAACAAAACAAATTGTGCAGATTTTGGGAAAATTTGTGCCAGATAATAAATGTAGGCTTGAATCTAAGCATCTGCCAAGATTGGGAAAGATTCTGGGCTTTTATTCAGATTTTTCATGTATTTCTCAAACCGGCTGCTTCTAGGTAAAATCACAAGTGCTTCTATTTTGAAAATTGGGTGAAAAAAGTGTATTGTATTCGTGGTCCAGTAGCTCGAAAATTCAATGGTCACCAATATATTTAATTTAGTTTGTTTACTTGCTTGTTTGTTTGTCTGTCAGGAAAACATCACTTTGAAAAATTGAGTCGCTTCGTAAGGTAGGTAGAGCCATTTGAATAGAGGCCATTTTGTACACAAAGTATAGGGAAATTTATTACTATTGTGCACCCTGAAAGATATTAATTTCCACTTATCTTTATTTTAACCACTTCTAATAGTCGACTTATAGTAGACTTTAAAGTCCAGCTATGAAATAATGAGTTTTTTTATAAGCTCGTCGTCTGAAATTTCATGCGGAAATTTTCTTCTTATTCAAAACCAAAACATCATTCACCGGGTATCATGCACGTAATACAAGCTCGTGATAACTGTAATTACAATTTCCCTATACCAAAGATTTATCCTGTCTAAAACACTGCATAAAATAAGAATATGATATGTAGATATATTTTGTGACATCCTTACCCAAACACTCATCCCTGGTAGAAAGACGTGCTGCTTCTGATGCAAGCGGCATTCCCTGGCTTAGAAAACAGACTTGCTAGCTATAACCAATAGAATATCCCCGTCGTCACAGCCTCTAGTACAAGAAGAAGCCTTAAGTAATGAGGCACCGCATCTGAAAGGAGGTGACAAGTAAAAGTAACATTAGCATTGTATAATTAAAACCTTCAGCAACGATTACTTTGTTTCAGTATGGTACACTCTAATGACTCTAAATGTATCAGAGTGATGATATAAGGATGAAATCAAAACTCGACCGGCGGTTGACCGCTTGTTCTGCCCAGCTGCCATTGTAAACAATATTGTAAACAATGGAAACCGGACAGAACCGGGCGGAACTGGCGGTCGAGTCTTGATTTCATTCCTAAAAGAGTAAAACTCAAACAACTTTCATTTTAAGGCAGTGATATTGAGAGTGATCAGGTTATAGTTATCACAATCCATTTATAGTGCAATGTAGACTACCAATTCAAACAATATCTTGTTATAAGATGTAAACTCGTGTCTGCTTGTCCCGACCAAAATACTATTCATAGATAATACTTATAGCTGTGATTTTACGTAGCTTGGTTTTACATAGAATCAGATAGGAGTTTGGTTACACATCCGGTTAGACATTCGAAAACGAAAATATGTTCAGATTGTTTTATGTTTGATTTATATCGAATCTAAAACTAGAATGTATCTCGTTGGATATTTGACAATCACTGCTTAAAGAAAGGTGACCCGATATACAGACTGCACAAAAAGTAACACAGCCGTTATAAATACACATATAGCTTCAGAACTATTAATTGTATTCACAGTGGGTTTTTTTATTAGTGTAAAGTGGAGGGATGAGGTTCTCAATCGGGTCACCCACCTTTAAAGAGGAAGCCCCGCCAGAGCAGTTCTTATGAGGTTAACTAAACCTGCCTGATTATGATTTTAAGAACATGTTGCCAAACAAATGACCCTGGCAATGGTATAATAAACATAGGCTTTAGCTAAGTCACTGTCACTGATCAATTTGATAACCAGGCAGGTTTGATTCACCCCCAGAAGAACTGCTCTGGCGGGCTTCCTCTTTAACTCCAAGAGAAATAAAATTGATTTAGACAAATAAAATGCCTTTGTGAACTAACTTCAGAGTTTTACAAGATAAATTGAAACAAACTGCAGTCCCTGGTCATTTCTTGGAAATAATATATTCGACCTAAATGGTTAAAAGGAAGTCATTCATTGCCAGAAACATGTACACAAGTAGTCCGAAATCTTATTCAAGAAATAAATAAGAGTACCTCAAAACTACATACCTATTCGTTACCTCTGACGTATACAGTATTTCAAGTATCTCAAGTCATAAATTAATCGATGAGAGATGCCGTTAGGGCTGACATGTTTTTCACTGTATTCATAGCATTTTGATCTATGTATATATTTTTAACTACTTTATAAAAATGTCAAGTACTCCTCGGTACCTTCTCTTAACACACTTGGTGATATTATATGTAAGTGGGTTTAACATGTATGTGTAATGTGGAACGTCCCAGAAAATCTTGTACATGTTGTATGCAAATTTCTACATGTATATTCTTAATGTCTGTGATGCTCACAAACCTAAAGCAGTCCAACCTTTATAGTGTCAGGCAATCTGTTGAGGTATTGTGTCGACTTTTTCAGAAAGCTGTCAGATGTGTTTGAAAATATCACTAGAAATACCAATGAAATAACAATCGGAACGACACAACCCCATTAAACCAGGCATTTACCAAAGAACACGTTTGTCATGTTTGAACCCAATAAATCAATTTACATCGATGAAATTGCTTACCTTTATTTGGAGATAACGAGTTTATTTTATTATAGCGTTTAGAACTGAAATATCGAATGATGTATGTTGCGAGAGTGTGTTATTTAAATAATTTACCTTAAAATATGTTCAAAACCCTAAACGAGGATATCTGAGTCTGTGCGTATGTATGCTGTAGTCTTGTTTGAGGGCTATTGTATAAATAACGCTATGGTTTCATCACAAGTAGTTTCATAACGTTAGAAATATAATTAAGCTATACTTCGTGTTCATAATACGAAGCCTCATTTGAAAAACACCATGACTTTGTAACGGGAACGAGTAACAAATTAAACATCAACACAAAGGCCGTTTGTTCAATTGTTGGCAAAATTGACCTTTAATATATTTTATATTACCAACCATAAAAACAACATCCTTTACTGGAATATTCCTTCAAATCGACCAGACCTTTTTTCAGTTTAGTTTTTGTCGACCCATCAGATGGCAGTGAATAGAATTATAACAGACCGATTTAGATTAAGAGACAAATATAATAGTGGAAGTCAGAAAAGGTCAGCAATATTAGACATTAATGCGTAAGTTTTGCAGATGCGACACGGTTCCTGCCATTTTGACGCAGCTTTTTCCAGGGTAGCAATTGCTGCAAGGAAAACACACCAGAAAGAAGAAAAAACAGACACGAACATTTGAAGGCAGTCATTTGAGGGGGAAATGACAGCAGAGCACCAATGATTACAATGGAGAACGGAAGATACAACACGAAGCGTTTATCGCAACGGGGAAACAGTGGACAATGCATCCCTGGCAATGCATTGACTCTGGCATTGGCCTTCAACATGTTGAATGTTTTATATTAAAAAAATAAGAATCCTCTTTAAAAATTCGTATGCTATATACACTTCCCTATTTTGTTTTCAGTCAACACAATTATCATGATTATGGGAAAGTTTGAAATTGACATCTTTTGATATTATTATCAGTTCTGTTAATGCAGACCATTATACTTTCATAAGCCCTTTGTTTGGTCAATTATCCATATCTAAGTTCTAATCAGGGACTCAGTGTCTCGTGATATAAAGCTTTCATCACAGATCACACAAATATCGTTAAGTGCACTTCAAAATACTCTAGTTTTACACATGAATATTGTACAGTCAGCATCAACCCGTTTTATACTGGCACTTAGAAAAGATAGGTGGCCAATCATTTTTTAAGCAGCCAGGTTATTTAGTCCATAATTTTCTGGACAATTAAATCAATGAGGAGATCTTTCGGTTTGGGTCCACAAATGACACCCACTTGTTCTTGTTTCAAAGTTTATTCAGTCTTACAGAATTGCACAATCTTGTCTCGCTTACAAATAATTAGGTTAGAACAAGTAAAACACGATTCAATTCTGTCTGAAATTTGGTTACAAATCCAATAAGTTGGGGTTAATTCTGTCCTGCGGTTTCTTATCATATCTGATCAGCTGTTGTATTTGAAATGTCAGTAAACCCGATTTTAACGAATCCTAGTTTTTCTATAGTGATCTGTTTGATTACCTGTTTGATACTTATATTTTCCAGGCCATTACATTCAGTGTGTAGCCTTTTTATTAGAACATACTTGCATTAGTACTTCGCAACAATTGCAGCGAGAACATTCTCCAATTATTGTTATCATGGTGCTGCCAAATAAGTCGTCGGGGTTCAATGTCAGCATGGGGGCAACGCATTCAAAAACGTCGGCCAACAAACTAGCTGGCTTTGAACATGTTAAATGAGTTTGCAAAAATATTGAATCCTCTTTCAAATCTTATGTACACTTCCCTATTTTGTTTTCATAGGAAAAAGTTTTCATAGAGTAGTATTCAAATATTTTATGTTAGTATCGGTTAATGCAGACTATCATGCACCGTCATCTTTTGCCCATTGGGTATAATACAGTATCTAAGTTCTGTGGATGGACACAATGTATCGTATGCTATATGCTTTTATCAAAGATTACAAAATGTCGTACAGTGCACTTACACAAGACAGGTAGCCGGGCATTTCTAGGATATCCATCCACAACAGTCAACACATCCAGCCACAACACACTTTTAGCATCCTTTTTGCTTTTAGTCCAGGTCGTATGGTCTTTCTGGACAGTCAATGCGGAGGTGTTTGGGTCAACACTTGCCAAGTAACACCCACTTGTTCTTCTTTCAAAGTTTATATCGCATTACCGAGTTGCAAAATGTCGTCTTGCTTACAAACAATTAGATTTACTACCTCGGCTAGAACCACTCGCAATTCTGTTTGCAATTCGGTAAAAAAATCGACCGTTGAGACTAATTCTGCCTTTCTTATCATATCTGATCAGCTGTTGTACTTGACATTAGTAAACCACTTCTTGCGAATTTTTTCAATGATTATCTGTTTGATACTTGTCTGTGTCTGTGTTCCAGATAATACTTCAAATGTGAGTGTTAACATACCCATGCTGAAACATTTCAATGAGGTTCCTGAAAGCGACTTGTTGAAAGTTACAAATAAGTGTCCCAACAAGTCGTGTGCCTTAGATGTGTTACCTACTTGGTTGGTTAAACAACATTCCACTGAGCTACTTCCTGTTCTTGGAAGAATTGTTAACATGTCCCTGTCATCTGGGACCTTTCCATCTGATCTCTGCAATGCCATCATAACACCTGTGTTGAAGAAACATTCCCTCAATAAGAATGAGTTGAAACACTATAGGCCAGTTGCCAACCTGCCTTTCATTTCAAAAATAATTGAAAAATGCGTTGCTACCCAAGTTCTGGATCATGTGAATCATCACCAGCTAGCTGAGCCTATGCTGTCTGCCTATAAGGCCCAACATAGCACTGAAACTGCGCTTGCATGTGTTCATAACGACTTCTTGTGTGCTCTAGATAACCAGAAAGCTGTCTTTCTTATTATGTTAGATCTCAGTGCAGCATTTGATACCGTGGACTCTGAAATATTACTGCACAGATTAGATCAAGAATTTAGCATTGCTGGTTCAATTCAAACTTGGTTCAGAACATACCTTGACAACAGATCTTTCCGTGTATTTGTCTCAGGGGTGTATTCAGACATCGCTCTCAAGTACGGCCTACCCCAGGGCTCAGTTAGGTCCCTTAGGATTTGTTTTCTATACTCATGTTGTCGGTCGTATACTTTGCCAACATAATCTGCAGTATCACCTTTATGCAGATGACATACAGGTTTATATCACTGTTGACCCATGCATCCCTGGAGATGCAGCTTGTGCCATCTTTAAGCTCTCTCAGTGTGTCAAAGACATCAACAAATGGATGGTGTACTGTATAACAAATTGAAACTCAACCCTGACAAGACAGAGTTCTTTGTTATGTCTTCTCCAAATCATGCTAAACGCTTACAAGATCTCAGCCTCAACCTTGATGATACTGTTATATCTGTATCGTCTACTGTGCGCAACCTGGGTGTCATTTTTGATCAAAATATGACCTTATCTCAGCATATCACCAGTTTGAGTCAATCCATTAACTGGCAAATTCGCAATATTTACAGGATTCGCAGATTCATAGATTTTGATACTTGTGCTAATATTGTTAGATCTCTCATCATCTCCCGTATAGACTACTGCAATCTTCTGTTAAATGGTATTAAACAAAAAGATTTGAATCGTTTGCAGAAGCTCCAAAACAAATGTGCCCGGCTGATTTACCAACAACCAAAATCTTGTCATATCACCCCCTTGCTCACTGACTTGCACTGGCTCCGTATTGAAGACCGCATCATGTTCAAACTTCTCCTGTGTGTGTATAAGTCACTGAATGGACTCTGTCCCCAGTACATGAAAGACTGTCTGGTGGTGAAAAAACCTCGTCTTGGGTCAGTACCCTTACGAAAATGCAAGCAATGAAAAATGTGTGCGGAAGCATGCAGCACGCGTGCGGCAGTGTGCAGCACACGTGCAGATGTGTGCAGCATGCAAGCAAGGCCTGCTGGTAGCGTGTTCATGTGTGCGAACCAGCTGTGTGCATGCAGGCACCGCACACAAATATCCACCGCGCACACAATTTGCTTGCAGAACCTGCGTGCAGACTACCAATCTGTACGCAAATTACGTGCAGACTACACTTGTGTGCGGACTGTAGGACTGCATGCAAATTGCACGCATCTTGCATGCAGCACGCATATTGCTGCATGCATGCAGGATTTCCAGATCACAACGTTAGAATGCTGCACGCATACAGGGTTTCCAGAAGCAGTAAAGGTAAAATGCTGCATGCATGCAGGATTTTCAATGACTAATTCACCTTTACACAACTGACATCAAGTCACAATTTGGCAATGATCTAGAAGTGAAAATATTTAAATGTTTACAATGAATAAATAAGTTAGCCTTCGGACCAAAATTTTCTAAGTATTTAACCTTCAGACCAAGATTTTTTGGCAAACCAAGAGGGGAGGGGGGGGGTGCAAGCAATTTTTGGCAAGCCAACAGGGGAGGAGGCAAGCATTTTTGGGCAGGTCTAGAGGGGAGGGCAAGCAAATTCTTGTTTCTATACTTGGCATTTCAACTTTGGGCCAATGTTGGAATGCCATTCCTGTTTTGATAGTTGGCATTGAAACACTGGGCCAATGTTGGAATGCCATTCCTGTTTCGATAGTTGGCATTGCAACATTAGGCCGATGTTGGAATGTCATTCCTGTTTCGAAAGTTGATATTGCAACATTGGGCCAATGTTGGAATTCCATTCCTGTTTCAATAGTAGGCATTGCATCATTGGCCCAATGTTGGAATGCCATTTCTTGTTCGATAGTTGGCATTGCAATATTGGGCCAATGTTGGTATGCCATTCATGAATCAACAGTTAATTGGCACTGCAAAAAATCAAAACAAAATTCAACATTTTTATAGTGAATGTTATCAATATTCACAGTAAATTTGATCAATATTCATAAAATGATGCACTTTGGCCGGTTTAGTCATCAAAATATTGCTTATATTAACTTAAAACACTTAGTCAAATGTGTATACCCCAATAGCTCAAATGGTAAAGCATCAGACTCCCATGCAGAAGGTCCCAGGTTCAAAATCAGGTAGGTTAAGTTAGATAAGTGACTTGTATAAAATTAAGCTAGGCAATTTTGGTTCATTGTGAAATGGATAGCCAGGTTATATAAGAATAATTGTAAGGACAGTATACACTGTTAACCATTATTTTTGATTTTTTTTTTCATGATTTTGTCTCGCATATATATGGCCAGTACGTGCTGCACGCATGCAGTGCACGCTAATGGATTTGCATGCTGCATGCAAACTGCACACGCTCATGACCTGCACGCATGCAGCAAGCATCTGCACGCTTCCCTGCATGCGTGCCTCGTTCCAAATATACGCATCCGCACGCTACCAACTGCATGCGGTGCGGCACGCGTGCTGCTTGCATGCTGCATGCGTTCAAAAACTGCGTGCCATTTTCATAAGGGTAACCACCCGTTCTTGTCACAACATGAACCTTGAGGTCCCAAAGACACATAAATGTGCTGGCGACAGGGTCTTCTCAGTGGCTGGCCCCAGAGCTTGGAATAATCTCCCAAATCACATTCGCAATTCTCCAACAATTGAAACCTTCAAATCTGCTCTCAAAACTCATCTGTTTCAGATTTCCTATGTTTAGTTTTTCTTGTTTTTTGTTTCTTTGTTTTTATTTTTATTGCGCTTTGAATCCAGCGGTAAAGGCGCTATATAAGTGCTGGTTAATGTAATGTAATATACATTCAGTATGTAGCATTAGAATGTCATTTCAGTCGGCTTCGTGGCAACATCAACAATCTGGACACTATACTGCTTGATAGGTTGAATCAGAAGCACATAACGAATTGTCCTTGCACCATGTTTAAGTTACCTGTAATAATGATAGTTTATGATAATAACCATGGGCGTCAATCCTAGTGGGACGTTTTTAGTCACAGTCTCTTCTTGAAAATATCAGAAATGACAACAATGTATACAATGTTCTATATTTAAAGCATTTTTATTGAAAACTTATACAATTTTCTATTTGAAGCATTTTATTGAACTTGATACAGGTTAAACAGACCGTTAAATTGTTGAACATAGCCTACATGTACATGACATAAGAATAAGAATCACACAGACTGGACGGTATAATGTTAAATGTACATATATTGTTCCTTAAAAATACTAAAGCAATAATGTACCATTTCTGACCAATTTAAGATTTTGTTAAAAACGATGAACTGATGTTACCTTTTCATTTGAGCCTAAATAATGAGGTAAAATAACCGCTAATTGATATTTTGTTCTAGTGCCTATCCCAGCAAAGACAAAACGTTTTCGACATCATTCGCAAAAGGTTATAAAAGGTTGTCAGAAAACGTTTAAATGTCGGGTTATATAAAGGGTACGTTAATGGTATAAAACATTTTAATAACATTTGTTGGTAATTTACTGCACAGCAAACACAAATGTTTTACAGAAAACATTTAAATGTCGAGTTATATAAAGGGTATAAAAACGTTTTAATAACATTCCAAAAACATTTTTGAAAACTTGGTACCAATCATTCTAAACAGATTGTTATTTTGGGGTTGAAAAATATTTTTCAAAAAAATGTTTGCCCAAAATATTTACAATAACGTTTTTAAAATGTTTTCACGACCTTTATATAACCCGACATTTAAATGTTATTAAAACGTTTTGTAAAAAACATTTTAAGAACATTTCTGTGTTTGCTGGGTGCAAATATTTTAACATGTTATTTAAGTGTTGACAAAATATTTGGCCAAAAATGTTTGCAAAAATAGTTTACAATGACATTTCGAAAACATTTTAAAAATATTGCTGTAGTGTGTTTTCATACAAAACGTTTTAAAACGATTTCATGACCCTTATATAACCCGACATTTTAATGTTATTAAAACGTTTTTACCTAAACCAAAACCCAAAATATAACCTATTTAAAACGTTTTAAAAACGTTTTTGTGTTTGCTGGGATGGTGAATGCGTATATCAGTGAATTTGACTGATTAAATTTTGGAATTGATCCAAAATTATTTCAGATTCTGTCACAAATACATGTCCTCCATATAGCCCCTGTTTTTCCACAGAATTGGCCAAAGTACATTACAATAATAGTGTAAAATTTAGAATTCTGAGAAAACAATTTACAGCCTCCACTTGACCAAATCTCATACAGACTGGTTTAAACACATAATGAACACACAAGACTTGGTTTCGGTTTGATTCAAGGTCATCCGGTGGACTATGAGTTCTATTGCCATTTGGTCAAATTCCATTTCGTCTAGTTCCCGGTTAGTCTATATTCAATTGGTCTATTACCAGCAAGGCTAATTGCCTCTTAGTCTAATAATCATATAGTCTAAAAAGGTCGTTCTTTGTGCATTTACCCCATGAACCCCTTTAACCCGCGCCCACAACAACAAAGCAAATACACACCCAGACACACCCCACACAATTAAGATGATAATGTATACACAATACAATACGATATACATGATTATTTATTCGTAACAATATAGTCTAAGATACCTGAATTGCGATTTCTTGAAAGACTGCCACATAATTAATACTGTCTACTTTGATTTGTCTATCTTTGTTTTGTTTTTACCCTTTGATACGATATGACCAAAATTTCAACATGATGACCTGAGACTTTTTTAAGCACTGACCTGTAACGGCCACAATTTTACAGCGCGCCCTCCTTTTTTGTGAATAGATTAGAGCCCACTGGTTGGGTGACAAAATCGATGTGCAGCGGATGAATTTGGGGGACTTTTCATCAAAAGTGTAAAATATTGGTAGTAAACATGATGCAGTCATGTCTACAGTAGAATTCATTTCGACCTTTGCAGGACTTAAACCCCATTAAAAGCTATTAAACCAAGATAACACTCATTGAAGCAGCTCAACTGATTAAATCAGATCTTCTCTGGTTGTGCACAAGTGTATGTTTTCAATGTGCGACATCACAATAAAGCTGGTATTATAGCTTCAGTTGGGTAACCGATTATAAAGGAAACGAAAGGAAACAATGGTATGTGTACTTTTGTTCACGAAATAAGACAAAGACCTGCTTTTTGTTAACCAGCATTCTTCAAAATGAGCAACATAATGATTGTTGACTTAACACGGTTTGGAAATAATTTCTTCATATTTTTGGTGTTATCTGTCGTTTACATATCCTTCCTAAAACACAAAAGTGCGACCCTCTCCAAACATCTAAATTAGCTAAAAATTAGGGACATGTTACAAAACTATATTTTCTAGAACCTATTTAGAATAGTTAAAATGTAGCTTATACCCTTTTTTAGTGGCATCCTTCAGAAGTGGGCGGTCCGATACTAATATTTTCGGTCAAATCTCCATTCAATTAACACGGGGAGTTGGCTAGCTATGCCTTGCCCTCACTCATATTTTACAAAAGTGCGACTATTTCTGAACATCTAACCTAGCTGTAATTTTAGGTCATGTTAGAGAAATATATTTGCTAGAAGTTTGGAGAATAGCTAAAATATTGGCTGGTTATTTTTCACACAGTGATGTTAACTAGGCATGTGCCCATTCTTCCAACGTATATCATTTGTAGAGTTCACGCGTCAATGGTGAGAGCACTGTGTATTGTGTATAGGAAAACGGACAGTAACTGCAGTATGACATGTCATTTCTGCATTTCTGAAATTTGCACATTTGTTACTATAAAGCTTGGTATTTTTTAGTGATTTGTAAGCACCTTTTTCAGATGCCATGCAAGAAAATAGTCCCTCTTTTTCAAGCACTGCCCAGCTCATAAATTGGGTTGGTACATAGAGACGATTTCGTACAATCTGCGTCCAAACAGTTTTATTATAGAAAATCGTTGTGTATTAAAGCCTCAGTGTTTCCGATTGTTGGCGTGACCTGTAGATGAAAACATTTAGAATCATTTCACGATATGTACACAGAATGCATTAAAAACTACAAACTCCACTTGGTGGTGTGGTTTGGCAGCTCATGTCATTAGTTACTGGTGAGCGGGCTGGTGAGCACCATACCACCTTAATATAGGCAGGTTGTGCAAATCATCTCTGGGAGACACGAGACGATGTCGTGGCATCAGTTTATACCTTTTTACAAGGAATCGGTAGCTATTCCTCGTGGACTCGAGCATTGTTAACTTTCATGTTCAAAGAAGACAAGGAGTTTCCTCAATACTATGTCTTTTTGCAGTGTTGCCGTTATGTTGTCAGCGGTTTTGTGTGTGACATTACTTTCATGTCTTGCATCTCCCTGAGATGATTTATGGAATTTGTTTGCCCAAGCCTTTCACCATGATACTGTACTGGAAGCATTGTTTTATTTAAAGAGGTATTTATAACGTCACATTACAGACATGACAGATACTGAAGAATAGATGTGCGCCTCTATTTCTGTCATAAAAGTTTCGACAAAAATAACAAATAAGCTGAAACATGACCAGCTGTAACAAGAGTGTTGTCTGAACTGTTAGTTTGTGTTCTACCACTGTTCTAAAAGCCGGCACTTTTCATATATACTTCAAGGCGTGCCAACTTGTTGCCGTCTGTAAATTCCCTTGAAAATAATTTTTAAGATGACTAAAAAGCCTGAATTTTAAAATTTGAGTTCAATTCCTCCAGCGATCTTGATTCGAGAAACAAAATGTATATTGTAGTGGCACACAGTTAACTATATGCCATGTTTTTGTAACACCTTCTAAACGAAGTAAATTCCATGGGTTATCATGGTTATCACAAAAATATGAGCTTTCACTTGATATCAAATCCTGTATTTTGATGAGGTAAAGTGGAAGATGAGGGGCGGGGGGGGGGGGGGGAAGGGATGAAATCAAAACTCGACCGGTGGTTGATCGCGGGTCCGTCAGGTTTCCAACTTTTCATTGTTTAGAACAAGAAACCGGACGGAACCAGCAGTTTTGATTTCATCCCAAAGGTGGTTTGACCATCGGGTCATATACCTTTCATTGTAACACCATGACCATGTTTGTTCAAATAAGTATGCTGCATCAGCCTGCACGAAAGCATCAACATCCGCATGTCACCTCTTTGGTTAGATCATCATGATCATGGGATACGATTACCAAGTACATCCAATTGAATTATTAACCAGTTCTAGCCCTAGCTCTGATTGGCCATGGTATATTTCTACCTCGTGCTGCTATTTGATGCCTTCTTGTTGCTATTTGGTGTTGCAAATCTGACTTTGATGTTTTAACATGATGAGAACCTGGGGATTGTCGTTTCCATATCTCGTAGAAAAGTTCTTTACTATCGGTTAATAATTTACACCGTGTAGCGGTTTGACCTGTTCTATAGCGTACAATTCCTTTATGATCCAAATGCATTTCTGTTTTCACTGCACATTCCCTAGTAACCTTATCTTTGGTTTTTCTAAAAGTTTTAAGATCATCATGAAACGTTGGACCATACTCTTCAATTTTACGCCATAAAGTTTCGTTGAAGTGCTTATAGAGCAACATATCCGCGTGGTTCCATTTTCGTATTCTGTGTTTTGTGCTCTCTCTTAATCGCCGACGTCTGTGACGTTGATTCTGTGAAAAATATACTATATCTTCGAAACTCCAACAAAGGAGCCTCTTTAGAAGCACAAGTGATTCATCAAAGTATTCTGTGACGAGCACCAGATCTAGCTCCTCTGAGAGATTCTTCACCGTTTTCTTGACTTCAGTTATATTGTTTATATCATTTGCATCCAATCCTAAATCTAACATTTGACCATTATTCAAAGACACCCAGACAGTGCCTTTAGGTCCACCAAGACCTTTGAGGTACAATCCTGGATTATTTAGCCATTGATCTATAGGGCTTCTCAGTCCCAAACCATGAGTCCGCTTCGACATCTTGTTAGCTATTTTGAAAAAATCAAATGCGGATTCAAATTGAGCCACAGGTTCTCTTACAATACTGATGTATTTACTATCATTTTTCATGTACCAATTTAACACGGTTCTGTTGTACTTCATATGAGCGGCCAATATATCATAATTTCTATAATTGGAATAGTCTCCATGTGCTATATTAATAGGCGGAAGAAATTTACGTTGCGTTGTGTTGGAGACAAATGAGTAACGTATATGACCGTTTTTTGGACTCTTTTCGTTGAACAGGAATGACAGGCGGTGACGAAATCCATGCATCTGGATAACCTGTTGAAGTGTTGTGCTCCCTGTCTTGTGTGTCTTTATGTAGACAACATGATTGTGAGGCTTACATGAAGATGTTCGCAAAGCTCTTGATATACTAGATAAGCACCTGAAACATAAAACAACAAAATGTAGAGTAATGTTATAGTAAAACAATCGAACAACCTTCTATCCCATTTATTAGCCTAATCTTACTTATTTCAGCAAAGAACACTTCTATCCAGTACGTCATGTGATATTGGATCAATGGTCAACTTACAGTTTGCGGAATTCTTCTTTCTTGTTGCAATACATTTGTGTAGTGTGTGTAGTATACAAATCCTAATGTTGTTATGTAACTCATACAACATGTACAAAGATGCTTGTCATTTGATTGGCCAATTACTATCGATTACTGTTTCTATTGCTATTTTAAGCACAAAGTGCAAAAGTCCATTTTCATTGCACTCTCAGTGCTCATGCGCAGCTAACAACGCTGACAAACATGAGCGTATACTTTCAAAGTAGCCGCTTTAAATGTTCTCTTTATTCTTTTTGGCTGAATTCATAGTTCAATATACCTGATAACGAGCGATTGATTATTGGCCAACATGGTGCATATAGGGAGCCTTCTTCGCGTTAAGAATGGTCCAAACTATTTTAGTCACAAAGTTATCACTCATTGTTACTTTTGAACTATAGACCGTCGTTTGAAGTAGATAGGGCTGGATGTTTGCAATTAATGCACTCGCAGTTCCCCTTTCAATAAATTGATGACGATACATTGAGAATACACATTGACGACTCTGTATGCCCGGGAATAGCTGAAAGTCGTTTTATTTGATAAAATAGGAATATATATGCTTCATTCGCCGCTATAATGGTCTTGATTTGACTAAATAGAGTATGCTGATTTTACTCTTCGCGGCTGACATTCGTAAAATCAATGAGAGAGACATTTTAAAGGAACACAATTAATGATGTTCTCAATTACCGGGTCAAATTTCAAATGACTGACAAAAGCAAAAGCATCTTTCTTTAATGGAAGATGGCCCGATTTTATCGCATGATATATTGTAAGCATACCCTTGAGACCCACTCCTCATCTAACGGGCTTCCCTTTTGATATGAGAATCCAAAATGTGCATTTGAAGGTTCATAGAAGATTGTGCGAATAATAAATGGATTGGCCAATTCATAAAAAACTTTAATCTATAAAATAAAAATAAAATATATTTTATTTAGGTCAATAGGAAAAATACAGACTTTTCACTGCTACCTAAATCTCCATTTTGATAAGAAAAAAGTGATATGGAGATGAACGGGGTGTTGATCGGTTCATATCGCAGTCTGTTTCCAAAGCATTTCAAACGCGGATTGATATTCAATACATAATATATGATCTGACTCTTCAACATCCGGGTTCAATATGCAGAAATAATGTACGACGCTGTTATATTGTACAAAAATCACATTAAAGCTTTTTGTAGATTTACCGGTACACGATGCACACTACTCAAAAACATTAAAGGATCAGACAATGACAATCCAGAGTTTGCATTCATTCTTTCTTTTCTGTTCTCATGGTGCTGACTGAAGTGCCTGTCGCAGGCTGTCGGTGTCATGGGACATCAATACTTCAGTACTTGATAGTCAAGTGTTCTATTGCCTGACATCTATCAGGTCTACTGACTGAAATGACGCTAATTTGATGTTTGAAAAATGCTAATGAATAAGAGTAATCATTTAACATTTTTGACTGGTGTAGTAAGTCGTATTCTATTTATCACATTGATGTCATCAATTCCTACCATTAGCTACATCAAATTTAATAAATTCATATCAATGCAAGATTTTCACTTAAAATAACACATTGTATAGATTTAGTGGTAGTACAGTCTGGTACAGTTGTATAAAATGAAATAAATTTTCCCATTTATTTTTGATCGCATACGTTGAGATGACATGCTTTAATGTAACCCTTAATTAAAATCGTGTTGTTTATCATGTTTTCGTACAATTGCTCAACGTAACATAAGTGTCTTATCGTTTTTCACGAAATTGCCTCAGGTTTTGAATTTCTTTGCACATCATTATCTAAGTCAAACTCCATGCTACATCCCCCTGAAGCCACAACCTTTAAAAGCAATTCTCTACTTACAAATGTCGGATGCATTATCACGAAGGATCCTTTTCCGTACGAGATGAGATCATTCTAATTAAATTGATTTTATATATACAAACACATCAAGAACGAACGTGAATCATGATTCAATTGATCTTAACAATAGCATTCAACGCGGGGTTGCAACTTTGAACTTCTTCTAATGAATGATTCTGATGTGAGAGATTACCAAGGCGAATCACATACAATAAGGATAGTCTTAAACGGTGAGTTGCTTTTCCATTAGGTATTATGTTGATACAACAAATAAAAGATAAAAAAATGAACAAGGGTGTATTAAGATTTATCTTGCTAACAACAAACGGACTTACGTGGGTGATGTGCAATTATGTTGTACAGCTGTGGAAGATGCCATCTCCAGAAGCATTGGTCTGTTTGTGTCATATAGGTAATAACAGTAGAGCAAGCCAATAAGGGTAAAACACAACGCCACAGTCTTTTCCTGTTGAAGATTAAAAAACACCGGACATCATACATGCCAATTAGTATTATATTATGTGATTTAGTTTACAACTTGACACGATGGGCCCGTCTGGTGCCTTTCGCGTAACCCTTTACTCGCAGGCATTTACGGTTAATTCGAGGTTTATACTGGTCAATGTTTTTTCGGCCGCATAATAGATCTATAATGCTTACCCAGACAATGTTGTTATGAAATTTATTCAGAATGTTAGTGCTTTGAATAACAAACCCTTAAGTTGGCTACGTTGAATTTGTGTGTACGAATGTCACGTCATTAATTACAATTAATATGTTATTGCAGCTCGAAAGATAACTCCAAAGTGAATATACTGCTGTA
The DNA here is from genome assembly GCF_039555335.1 of Amphiura filiformis. Taxonomy (NCBI): domain Eukaryota; kingdom Metazoa; phylum Echinodermata; class Ophiuroidea; order Amphilepidida; family Amphiuridae; genus Amphiura; species Amphiura filiformis. The sequence goes on along the minus strand of NC_092632.1, from coordinate 43,361,953 downwards.
ATCGAATATTTCACTAAGGCCAACATGAAATTTTGAGGATGAAATTGAAATAGGAGGAAAGGTTAGTGTAGTGGTCTTTTCACTCCCATTAATACCCCTACCCACAAACACACCACCTGTACGTGCGCAGCCAACGTAGTACGAACATGTATCAATAAGTAAAAATATCTCAAACTATTTTTCGGAGAAATCCGTAACATAGAAAGTGTGCATTGGTAGCAACACTTATATAACTACAAGTATTGCTACCAATGGACACTTTATATGTTACGGATTTCCCCGAGAAATATTTTGGATATTTTCAAATACACAATTGATACATTTTACAAAAAACCAAACCAAACAAAAACAAAACAAAACAACAAATATATAAACGTGTGTCTGATGTACATGAACTGATATGAAAGTACATTAGGGATGAAATCAAAACTCGGCCGTCGGTTGACCGCCGGTTCTGCCCGGTTTCGTCCGGTTGCCATTGTTTAGAACAACAGAAACCGGACGGAACCGAACGGAATCGGCGGCCAACTGCCGGTCGAGTTTTGCTTCCATCCCTTTTAAGAGATTATTTAATGGCACTGTTTAAAAACAGTGCCATTAAATAATCTCGAATATTTTGTAACCATGGTAGCTATATAAACACATAATGTCACAATGTTTTTTGATGCACCTTGCGTGTATAATCCTGTGATGTATGTGTCGTGTCACCAATTGTTAACGTCACATCAAGTTGTTATTGGATATGAAGCGAAGATTTGTAGAAGGCAACACAAATATTATAGACATGTAAGTCTAGAACTCAAGTAGAATATTCAAAACAAATTGTGCTCGCAAGCAAGGAAACCATATAAGGTTACAGTCACACAATGATCTTTCAACTTTATATAAAAAAACGTCTTGTGTTTCGGTTTGAAGTTTTCCTTTGATTTAGTTTTCAATCCAATTAAATTGACACTGTCTCGCAACACGTTACATAAGACCATGAAGTATACTAATAAACCAAGTGAATTACGAAATCTGTGCATTTTTTGTCGATCAATATATTTTAGGTTTGAGTACTTCTACAAATTTTGATAATCTTCCCATCATATTAAACACGAATTTTTCCTTTCATTTGTTTTCTTTTATTAATCCAACGCGTTATTCCTCGTGTAAAAGCTAAGAGTAACGATCGCAAAAATTATGTAAGAGGTAACATGTATAATTCAAATGTCGCCCTGTATAATTGCTCCTCGTTGTTATTGATTTTGGCACACTTTAGTCCTACACTCAATCTGGGAATATTAGATTCATGGATTTTGTGCGCAACACTTGCTGTAGAATCAGATTTTACTGATACATTTGCAACGGCACACCGCCATGTTTGGAATAATGGTTTGAATTTTGAACACAGATGTTTAATATCCACATACTTCATAGTGTTGCCGAAAGAATACCTATATTTGTTTATTAGTAATATAATAGCTTATAATGTTTAGGCTATATCCTTTTTGTATTTTTGTATTTCATATGCCCTGCAGAGTCCTCTGTAGATTACAACATGGTCTCTAGTCATAGCTTATAATATTATAACCGTTAGATCCACCGATGGACACTCTTTGATCAAAGCTACAGGGTGTCCCAGAATGATTTATCATAGGGCCTGCACTTTGGCTCGACATTTGAAAGGGGCGTGAATTCATTTTTGGATACGCCCCTATTATAATTAGGTAATACTCGACTCACACACATTCCCTATATTAATATGTATATACATGTACCACATGTAGTCAATCTGTCTGCTTTATCTGTATTGTGCCCCTTCTTAAGCAAATACGGTAGTTAAACACGATTTCATCAAACATTATAACAATAGCTCTTTTACAGTGTGCAATCATCCCGGGCAATAATTGGGCAATAATAGATGATGTGCGTGAAATTATTGATTGGCTCCATACAAAGGAATTGAACCGGTGTCCTTCACCGTAATCATGGCACAATGCAGTGCATTCAATCAAACGTTGTCGTCAACCTATTTGATCGTATTTGTGCATTTGTTTGTGTGTGAGACGAGCTGTCGCGGTAGATTGCAATAGCTTGTAATCATGCTTTTGTTGAATGAATTTGAGTACTCCGCCATATTTACGGTATGATACGTCATAATCTAGGTGATTATTTGCATTGGATATCTTGAATACGCTGGTGAGGTTGTGTAATAATCGGATTAATGCTATAACAGTAGGTGAATACAAGTTTTGAATATATCGCGTTGCAAAGCCCTATTCAGTGATCCCAGCGAAAAAAAAAAAAAAATCAAATTGTTACTTTTATAAAAAAGGAACAAAATTGGCACAAAACCCAAGAAAACTGCAGTATTGACGAAGTTGAAGCCCCATTCAAATACATGTAGCTAATTTATATATACTGTCAGTATATAAATTACAGATTCACGTAAATGCATTATTTTTGTCTTAAATAGGCCTACACGGCTTAGGGCTGAACCACTAGCAGAAGACACCAAGTTGATGTTTTATGACCTTTGACATTCTTTTGTGGCGAGTGACATGGTCAGTTCAATTCACGCTGAGTGTCCTTGACAGGTTTAACTCTGCTTTGGTGGTCATGAAAGAATTCAAAAGATTACCTCTGCCCCAACAATCCCAAGCAATTGTCTGAAACTGCTCTTCGGATGATGTATCATAAGAACTCAGTCGTCAAATGATGATAGTCATATAATGACCAAAAGATTATTAGTATATCATTGAAGACTGAGTTCCGCAGTCTTGTACAAAATCTGAATTTTGATGATTTTTACGATCGTCCGGATGAAAAAAAATCACTGAATGGGCCGTTAGTTCCCTCCTCTCCTTACACTGGCAATATGGATCAAAGAAAAATAAAGAAAAAAAAAAAAAAGAAAACAAGAAAAAAAAAGACAAAGAAAAGAAACAATAAAAGAAAAACAAATATGAAAAGTTCGAACAATATTTGGTTTATAAAATTAATGTGACCGTGATGAGGCTCGAACTCACCACCTTCCGATTTAAACTTCGAAGCGCTAGTGTACCAAATTCTGATGCCTTACCAAGTGAGCTGTGCTCCTGAGATACGAAATAAAAATAAAATAATACACTGTATACCTGCTTGTGTCGGTAATTGATTTGCTCAAATTCCATAATGGTACAGTGCAACAGAGCAAAAATGCCCAAAATTTAAAAGCTATATAATTTATGACCACTATACACTACACATAAAAATACTAATACAAGCCGGAATTTCAACGTAAGAATCCAAACAATTAAGTACCAACATGCACAGCTGTGTCCTTATATCACATTTGGGTTTTTAACAAAATGTTATCAAACCTCTACTGTGATTGGCAGCTGCACAGGCATCTCTTTGATAGCTGATCATGGCCATCCATTCAGCAAGTGGCTACTAAATGACCTTGACAGGCTTGAATGAGCACTGTCATCTGCTACAAAACCATCACACTCTAGGACCTGGTCACTCCATAATGCTACAGCTACAGGGAGCACAGTACTTTGACAATGGAGTGAAAGACTATCATTATTGATTAGGCGCGGATTTTAAAAGTACAGCTCCTATGCGTGTATAGCAAAAAATTGGAATAGAATGTTTGGAATCATGTAACTCATAGGGCCTGCACTTTGGCTCGACATTTGAAAGGGGCGTGAATTCATTTTTGGATACGCCCCTATTATAATTAGGTATACTCGACTCACACACATTCCCTATATTAATATGTATATACATGTACCACATGTAGTCAATCTGTCTGCTTTATCTGTATTGTGCCGTTCTTAAGCAAATACGGTAGTTAAACACGATTTCATCAAACATTATAACAATAGCTCTTTTACAGTGTGCAATCATCCCGGGCAATAATAGAGGATGTGCGTGAAATTATTGATTGGCTCCATACAAAGGAATTGAACCGGTGTCCTTCACCGTAATCATGGCACAATGCAGTGCATTCAATCAAACGTTGTCGTCAACCTATTTGATCGTATTTGTGCATTTGTTATGTGTGTGAGACGAGCTGTCGCGGTAGATTGCAATTCAGTATCGAAGTTACGTAATGTTACTATGTCAACGGGATCACGCGCTAGAGTAATGAACCACGATCGAAATGATCACCACATAAAGTATATGGCACTCGAAGGCATACCAAAGTAGCGTGATCCGGTAACCAAGAGAATTACGTAACCACTTCGATGCTGAATAGCTTGTAATCATGCTTTTGTTGAATGAATTTGAGTACTCCGCCATATTTACGGTATGATACGTCATAATCTAGGTGATTATTTGCATTGGATGTCTTGAATACGCTGGCGAGGTTGTGTAATAATCGGATTAATGCTATAACAGTAGGTGAATACAAGTTTTGAATATATCGCGTTGCAAAGCCCCATTCAGTGATCACAGCGAAAGTGAAAAAAAATCAAATTGTTACTTTTATAAAAAAAATTAATGAAAAAAATTGGCACAAAACCCAAGAAAACGGCAGTATTGACGAAGTTGAAGCCCCATTCGCTACTTGCACGGTTCCGCCATTATGCACTATGTGCGGGGAGAGCCTCGAACCTCGTTTTTTTTTCGCCATTCTCGCTCAATTAGAAAAATATTTTGGCGTATATAAAATTGAAATAAAATTCTCTGCCTCTTAAACGACATCAAATGTGCCACAATTGGGTATCACGAATCGTTATATATGATGTGCAGTTAATATTCATATTTTCTTTTATACAGAGGATGCTTCAGTTTTGACAGGAAAAATATTTTCTTGAAAACCCTCTCACTCGGTTATTTTAAAAAGGTAACCACGCTTCCCTAGAATATGCAATAAATTAGCATTAAAATTTTTCTTATTCTAACAGCAAGCGTTTCTAGAATGCATTATGGCGAAATGTGGTGTACTCTAGGACCTGGTCACTCCATAATGCGACAGCTACAGGGAGCACAGTACTTTGACAATGGAGTGAAAGACTATTATTATTGATTAGGCGCGGATTTTAAAAGTACAGCTCCTATGCGTGTATAGCAAAAAATTGGAATAGAATGTTTGGAATCATGTAACTAAAGTACTAAATGCATTCTGCAAAATGCGCTCTGACCAATTTATAAAGCATTTCATTAGCTTTAATTTGACATATTGTTTGACATATTTGGAATTATGGTAAATCATTAAATTAAATATTTATTAATTAATCAATTATGTCAATTAATTAAAAATTTAATGCAAATATGCATATTTTCTCTGACAGAATTGTAGGATTTGACAAGAGCCATCTTTCTTGTAAGTTTGATTCTTATAACATACCGGTATCGTATTGCGTCCCGTTATAGTTGCAGAAAAAAATACGCGTGCAGGACACACATACGCACACACCCCACACACACACCCAGAGGATCGTACCGTTTTACAATCGTATAACATTCATTGGCGCTAGTAGTAGTAAATTTCAATTTTCTTTGCTTTACCTCACTTGTTCTGCTCAAAATTAAAAGGGGACATATCTAGCTGACAGTAAAAGCTTACATTTTATGGAAATTATGTTTAACTATTTGCTTAAGGGATCTAAAATGAGCGTTTATTGCGTTTCGACAGTATTTTTTGTGCGACATGAGAGCACCTCAGACCTATCGAATTGCATTCTGAATACGAAGCATGTCTTTCTGATATCAAATAATTTTCATTTTTGAAAATCACAATATAATACAAATTTTATGACAAATTATAAAATTTGATATTTTTCACATTTTTGATATATAACAGTCCTCGAAGTGAATTATATAAATCTAATGATATATTCTTAAAGTGTATGTAGCAGGGAGGAAAAGCCGACGGTCAATTGAAAATTGTGACCTTTCATATTGAAGATATGGATTTTATAAAAAAAAAGACCTATTTTTTTTTGGTGTTTTGGGAAAAAAAATCCATATCTTCAATACGAAAGGTCAAAATTTTCAATTGATCGTCGGCTTTTCATCCCACCTACATACCACTTTAAGTATAAATCATCAGATTTATAAAGTTCACTTCAAGTACTGTTAAATATCAAAAATATCAATTTTTAATGATTTGCCATAAAATGTGTATTAAATTGCGAATTTCACAAAATCAAAATTATTTGATATCAGAATGACATTCTTCGTATTCAGAATGCAATTCGATATGTCTGATGTGCTCTAATGTCCCAAAATAAATACCGTTCAAACGTTCATACCCCAGCCCTTAAACAGCACAAAACAGATAAAGCAGACACATTTACTATACATAGGCCTATACATGTATGGTATCATGCCAGGGACTGTTTAAGAATATAACATTAGATTTATGATATTTACTTCGAGGACTGTTATTTATCAAAAATGTGAAAAATATCAAATTTTAATAATTTGTCATAAAATTTGTATTATATCGTGAATTTCAAACAATGAAATTTATTTGATATCAGAAAGACATTCTTCGTATTCAGAATGCAATTCGATATGTCTGATGTGCTCTCATGTCCCACACAAAATACTATCGAAACGCTCAAAACGCTCATTCCAGATCCCTTAATTTGGTTAATTTTCTTTTCTTGTTTTCTTTCTTTATTTTTCTTTGATTTATATTGCCAGGGTAAGGAGAGGAACTAAAGGCCCATTCATTGATTTTTTGATTTTTTTTTTTCATCCCGACGATCGTAAAAATCATCAAAATTCAGATTTTGGATACTAGACTGCGGAACTCAGTCTTCAATGATAGTCAGTAATTTTTATATTTTGGACATTATTATGACTATCATTTGAGGACTGAGTTCTTATGATCCGAGGAGCAGTTTCAGACAATTGCTTAGGATTATTGGGGCAGAGGTTATCTTTTGAATTCTTTCATGACCACTGAAGCATAGTCAAACCTGTCAAGGACACTCGGCGTGAATTGAAATACCATGTCACTCGCCACAAAAGAATGTCAAAGGTCATAAAACACCACTTTTGTGTCTTCTGCTATCTAAAGGCCTATGGCTGATTTTGTACCTTTCGTCATTGTCATAGATGTGCTAACATAGCTTGCTAGTGCAGTGGTTCAGCCGAAAACCGTGTATCTAAGACAAAAAATAATGCATTTACGTGAGTCTGTAATTTATATACCGGTACTGACAGTATATAAATTAGCTACATGTATTTGAATGGGGCTTCAACTTCGTCAATACTGTCGTTTTCCTGTTTTGTTTTTTTTGCCATTTGTTTTCATCAAAAAATTTATAAACGTAACAATTTGATTTTTTTTCACTTTCGCTGGGATCACTGAATGGGACTTTATAGCGCGGATTATTCAAAACTTGTTTTTACCTACTGCTATATAGTATTAATCCGATTATTACATAACGCTGCCAGCGTATTCAAGACATAGGTTATGTAGGATAAACTGTACATGGGTATAGAACCCTGCATGCTTTTATCGATTGGCTCCAAACAAAGGATTTGAACCGGTGTCCTTCACCGTAATCACGGCGCAGTAGCCTACAGTCCATTCAATCAAATGTTGTTAGTGTGCGAGACGAACGATGTATAAATCTGGAGGTCACATCATCACTTATCATGCTTATTGTAAAAAGTTTGTCCAATGCATATACTGTGTGTATTGTTCCCGGGTATTGTCAATACAGTCAAGCAAACAGGTATTATATTTTGAAAAGGCCGCTATAGTATATTCACAGGGGTGTCTTGAATGGCCAATCATATGGGACATAATCAAATTGCAGTGACTGCTGCCTTTGTTACCACATGTCAGTCATCTTGTGATTATTGGACCATGTAAACCTGCAAAAAACGAGCCAAAGTGCAGGCCCTATGACCGAAAAAGATGGAATTATTTAGGTATAAAAGGCATTTCTATTGGTCCTATTGTTTTGCATTTCAAGTTTTTCATATAGTTAGCTTTCTCAGATTTTTAGATTAAAAAAATTGGACGTTTCTAGTAAAAGTTAGAGAGGATTGCGTAAAAATGGTGAATTCCAAGTTTTGACAAAGCAACCTATTTTGAAAATCTGTAAAATTACTAACCGTTCTGCACAAAGTTATTTCGAAAATGTTATGCAGTATATTTGTTCTTACTTCTACTAAATAGTCGATATCTATCGTTTATTTATGATGTTACGAAGCAATCCTTGTATGAATAAAGGATTTGCTAGGCTTGAGTGACCTTAAACTATTCTTTCTTTGCCGGCAGTTTTGAAACCATTATTGCGGTGTGTGAGTTTCATCATTTGAAATGTCCTTAGTGTTAGAGCATGCATTTATGACCACAGTATATTCAATTGGCAAACCCACAGCTACGTGACGAAGAAGATAACATTTTGCTGTGGGAAGGATGCTTGAGGAAGTTATATCCTCTGTAATAATGAAATTTTTGGGTAAAAATTGGGGTAAAAATCACATAATATCTGATGTCATATTGAAATGTTTCACTTAATCCCATATCAAGAATTATTTAGCATTGTAAGCTCTAAATCTGTGCCATATTTGGTGTATTTTCTATGAAAGAATGTAGGATTTCTCCAACATATTGCACACACACGATGGTGATAAAGGATCCAAGTGTTATGATGCCTTTGCACTGTAAATTACACACTTGCCGTTTTCGTCCATTTTCAGTAATAGCAATGTCACGCAAAAACGAATCAAGCTATTTCCATGAAAGTCACAGAATAAGTAGGAGACATGCTTGGCATTGTATTGCACCTATTAAGATTAGATACACTGTTGGCTATATATTTTTGATATTTTGTTCAAACACGGTATAAATCATTCTGGGACAGCTTGTATGACTGGTATAGTCTCCAATTCTCATCCAATTTACATCAATCGAATTAAATGTTGACCTCTGTAAGCCTTAAAACAGAAACTGGAGCAGAGAAAGAGCAACAAAAGGCCGTCAAAAAGAAACAGATAGCAGGCGAGTCATGTTGCTAAATAAATTTACTGTTAACATCACGAGTGAATGCTATATTTGGCTTCAGGTTTGCGTAAGGGAAGGTGTGAATACCAATGAAAAGGAGACAGGTACATCGCATTATCTTGATTTACGCAACTATAAATGGAAATAAATCATGTTAGTGGAATAAGCAGCTTCGTTCTACATGTATAGGACCAACATAATATACAAATGGGCTTGGTTGAACAAATTCATCAGGATCGGTAGAGAAAGTCAATCAAAAGGTTCTTATTTCTGATCCAATAAATTGCACTTACTGTGTACGTTTCGATAACCACTCGGTTATCTTTATCAACACTGAATGAAGTCTCGACAGTCTTATGGACATAGCACAGTGAAACATCTTCGTGATATTGAAAACAGTGAGAAAAAGATACAGAGACATAGAAATCATCTCGTCTATAGCCTCCGTTGCCGTGACCAAAACCTCACCCCACCCAGTTTCAAACTTCGTTGCCCAATAAATACCATCAAGGCTCAGCAAATTATCAAGCGTGCAGAGAAGGGACTCATTAGAGAACGTATTCGTGTAGTGAACAACAAAATCCAGAGTTTGAAATCCAAGAAATCACAATTGGAGGAGGATTTCAATCGTAAGATTCCCGCAGAATCTGAACTGGGGAAAAATATCAACCAGCATTTAGCTACTGTCAGGGAGACTACGTATGTAAACACTAAACGATGTCACCTACAGAAGCTACAGAAGTTAGCGGAAAAACAGACTACAGGAAGGAAAAAGTCACCAAATTCTACGCTTGATTTATCGGGTACCCAGTTGAAAAAATGGGTGGTAAATCTTTCAAAATACAAGTTAAATCCAGAGCAGACCAGTGTGTTAGCAAGAGGACTCAATTTCGCTGTTTCGCCTCCTGAGATATGTGCGGAAGAATTTGTATTGGCTACCGAGTTGGCATGTAAACACCTACCTCAGGATGATAGAATCCAACTAAGAGCGAAAGTAACGAGCACGTTGAAGTCTTCAAAAGTGCCGGAGCAAAACATTACCAAAGAAGAAAGGAAGGCCATAAAAGAACTGAAACAAGCGGAAGATATTATAATCTTGCCGGCGGACAAGGGAAAATCCACTGTCGTGTTAGACAAGGATAAATATGACGAGCAAGTAACATCCATGTTAAGCGATAAGAAAACATATGAAGAGCTACCAGGTGACCCGACGCCAAAATACAAACGCAAACTTGTGTCCATCCTTTCCGATTTGAAGAAGGAAGGCAAGATCACAGAAAGAAAATATAAAGATCTTTACCCGACGGCCGAGAATGTGCCTAGGTTGTATTGTACCCCCAAAATACATAAGCCAAACACCCCGCTGCGTCCTATTGTGGATTATACGGCGACCATTGGGTACAGCACACTTCTAGATGGCTGGCTGATATCTTGGGTGGTTTGGTTGGAAATACACAGCACCATGTGAAACATTCAAAGCATCTAGCAGAAGAACTGGCTGAGTTGGTCATTGAAGAAGATGAGATACTCAATTCTCATGATGTTGTCAGTTTGTTTACAAACACTCCTATCGATCAGGTTCTGGACATAGTGAAACACAGACTGGAAAAAGAAAGCTTGTTGAGAGTATACAACAAAGAAACAGGTTTCAACTTGACTAGTGAAGATGTGGTAAAACTTCTGGATTTTATTCTGACCACCACCTATTTCACCTTCAGAGGGAAGATTTACCGTCAGTTGTTTGGGACCGCGATGGGAAGCCCAGTATCACCGATTGCGGCTAATATCTTTATGGAAGCTCTAGAACAACAAGCTATTACTACGGCTCCCTGGATTGCAAGCCAAAATTGTGGCTAAGATATGTCGATGACATCCTCGAGGTGGTGAAGAGAAACACGGTACAACAGCTAACAGACCACATCAACAAAACTGATAAATCAGACTCCATAAAGTTCACCTATGAGGAAGAGTCGGAAGGAACCATCCCATTTCTGGATACCCTCATAGTCAGACAGGAAGACGGTACGGTTAAGCTTCTCGTTTACCGCAAGCCAACCCATACTGACCAGTACATGAGTTTCCAGTCCCACCACCCTCTGCACCAAAAAATGGGTGTCATAAGAACTCTGTTTGACAGGAAAGATCGCATTATAACCGAAGAGGAAGATAAGATCGCAGAAGAAGAGAAGGTCCAGGAAGCGCTGAAAGTATGTGGTTATCCTGATTGGACATTTAAACGGGTGAAAGACCAGATGCAGGCAGTCAAGCCTAAGAAATCCACAAAGAGTACAGAAGAACAGACAAAGAGCAAAGGGATGGTTGTCCTGCCATATGTCAAAGGCGTCAGTGAAAGAGTGTCGAGAGTCATGAAATCCTACAACATCTCCACTGCTATGCGTCCACACAGCACCCTTAGGAAACAGCTGGTGCACCCTAAGGATAAACGCGATCCGCTTAATACAACTCAAGCCATATACAACATTCCTTGCTTGAACTGCGATCTCTCATACGTGGGAGAGACGGGAATGAAATTTGGTACTCGACTAGATGAGCACCGCGCGGAAGCAGAAAAAGAACTTGGAAAAACAGTCACCAGAGCAAGCAGGAAAGAATCGCTTACAACCATCCATAAATCGGCCATCACAGATCATGTTGCAGAGAGGAACCATGTCATCGGTTGGGGAAGCAGAGGTCATAGGCACGGAGCAAGACAGATATAAACGTTGGGTCAAGGAGGCTATAGAGATCAGGAAGAGAAGGGTGCGCCACCATGAACAGAGATGAAGGTCAATATCAGCTTTCTCACATTTTTGATGAACTGCTACATCCTGTGAAAAATCCATCAAAACATCCAACAGGAAAAAAATCAACACAGTCACCAAGAAATCAATAGGTGATTGGATGACCAGTTCACAGTAGCAGTCTTCATTCTGTGTTGATAAAGATAACCGAGTGGTTATCGAAACGTACACAGTAAGTGCAATTTATTGGATCAGAAATAAGAACCTTTTGATTGACAATACAAATGGGCTTTTCTCATACGCTGGTTACAGAATAGATATGAACGCGTGTACGTGAGAATAGACACCTGTCGGCCATTTTTAGCTTGATTTGGTGTCTTAAGTTTTGTTTTTGATTGGTATTGTTTCTCATGAGGCCACCTATATGAAGATTTCACATCACCAAATAATGTCTTTTGGGGGCTCGCGTCCTGATCTGCGGTGTTTTTACATTTATTTAATATACCTATAAATCAATAAATCAGATTTTGGGGAAAAATTGTGCCAGATAATAAATGTAGGCTTGAATCTAAGCATCTGCCAAGATTGGGAAAGATTCTGGGCTTTTATTCAGATTTTTCATGTATTTCTCAAACCGGCTGCTTCTAGGTAAAATCACAAGTGCTTCTATTTTGAAAATTGGGTCAAAAAGTGTATTGTATTCGTGGTCCAGTAGCTCGAAAATTCAATGGTCAATAATGTATTTAATTTAATTTGTTTACTTGCTTGTTTGTTTGTCTGTCAGAAAAACATCACTTTGAAAAATTGAGTCGCTTCGTAAGGTAGGTAGAGCCATTTGAATAGAGGCCAATTTGTACACAAAGTATAGGGAAATTTATTACTATGGTGCACCCGGAAAGATATTAATTTCCACTTATCTTTATTTTAACCACTTCTAATAGTCGACTTATAGTAGACTTTATGTCCAGCTATGAAATAATAAGTTTTTTATAAGCTCGTCGTCTGAAATTTCATGCGGAAATGTTCTTCTTATTCAAAACCAAAACATCATCCCCGGGTATCATGCACGTAATACAAGCTCGTGATAACTGTAATTACAATTTCCCTATACCAAAGATTTATCCTGTCTAAAACACTGTATAAAATAAGAATATGATATGTAGATATATTGTGTGACATCCTTACCCAAACACTCATCCCTGGTAGAAAGACGTGCTGCTTCTGATGCAAGCGGCATTCCCTGGCTTAGAAAACAGACTTGCTAGCTATAACCAATATAATATCCCCGTCGTCACAGTATCTAGTACAAGAAGGAGCCTTAAGTAATGAGGCACCGCATCTGAAAGGAGGTGACAAGTAAAAGTAACATTAGCATTGTATAATTAAAACCTTCAGCAACGATTACTTTGTTTGAGTATGGTACTCTCTAAAGACTCTAAATGTATCAGAGTGATAATATAAGGATGAAATCAAAACTCTACCGGCGGTTGACCGCTTGTTCTGCCCAGTTTCCATTGTAAACAATATTGTAAACAATGTAAACGGGGCAGAACCGGGCGGAACTGGTGGTCAACTACTGGTCGAGTCTTGATTTCATTCTTAAAAGAGTAAAACTCACACAACGTTCATTTTAAAGCAGTGATCAGGTTATAGTTATCACAATCCATTTAGAGTGCAATGTAGACTACCAATTCAAACAATGTCTTGTTATAAGATGTAAATTCGTGTCTGCTTGTCCCGACCAAAATGTTATTCATAGATAATACTTATAGCTGTGATTTTACGTAGCTTGGTTTTACATAGAATCAGAGTTTGGTTACACATCCGGTTAGATATGCGGAAACGAAAATATGTTCAGATTGTGTTATGTTTGATTTGTATTCACAGAGCTTTTTTGATTAGTGTAAAGTGGAGGGATGAGGTTCTCAATCGGGTCACCCACCTTTAAAGAGGAAGCCCCGCCAGAGCAGTTCTTATGGGGTTAACTAAACCTGCCTGATTACCACGGGGCTTCCTTTTTAAGAACATGTTGCCAAACAAATGACCCTGGCAATGGTATAAACATATAAGGCTTTAGCTCAATTTGATAACCAGGCAGGTTTGATTCATCCCCAGAAGCCCTGCTCTGGCGGGCTTCCTCTTTAACTCCAAGACAAATAAAACTGATTTAGACAAATAAAATGCCTTTGTGAACTAACTTCAGAGTTTTACAAGATAAATTGAAGCAAACTGCAGTCCCTGGTAATTTCTTAGAAATAACATATTAGACCTAAATGGTTAAAAGGAAGTCATTCATTGCCAGAAACATGTACACAAGAACTAAATAAGGGTACCTCAAAACTACATACAAATATTCGTTACCTCTGACGTATACAGTATTTCAAGTATCTCAAGTCATGAATAAATCGATGAGAGATGCCGTTAGGGCTGACATGTTTTTCACTGTATTCATAGCATTTTGATCTATGTATATATATTTTTAACTACTTTATTAACATTTCAAGTATTCCTATGTACCTTCTCTTAACACACTTGGTGATATTATATGTAAGTGGGTTTAACATGTATGTGTAATGTGGAACGTCCCAGAAAATCTTGTACATGTTGTATGCAAATTTCTACATGTATATCCTTGATGTCTGTGATGCTCACAAACCTAAAACAATCCAACCTTTATAGTGTCAGGCAATCTGTTGAGGTATTGTGTCGACTTCAGAAAGCTGTCAGATGTGTTTGAAAATATCACTAGAAATACCAATGAAATAACAATAGGAACGACACAACCCCATTAAAGCAGGCATTTACCAAAGAACACGTTTGTCATGTTTGAACGCAATAAATCAATTTACATCGATGAAATTGCTTACCTTTATTTGGAGATAACGAGTTTATTTTATTATATTAGCGTTTGGAACTGAAATATCGAATTCTGTACGTTGCGAGAGTTTGTTATTTAAATAATTTACCTTAAAATATGTTCAAAACCCTAAACGGGGATATCTGAGTCTGTGCGTACATGTATGCTGTAGTCTTGTTTGAGGGCTATTGTATAAATAACGCTATGGTTTCATCACAAGTAGTTTCATAACGTTAGAAATATAATTAAGCTATACTTCGTGTTCATAATACGAAGCCTCATTTGAAAAACACCATGACTTTGTAACGGGAACGAGTAACAAATTAAACATCAACACAAAGGCCGTTATTCAATTGTTGGCAAAATTGACCTTTAATATATTTTATATTACCAACCATGAAAACAACATCATTTACTGGAATATTACTTCAAATCGACCAGACCTTTTTCAGTTTAGTTTTGATCGACCCTTCAGATGGCAGTGAATAGAATTATAACAGACCGATTTAGATTAAGGAAAAGTATATTAGTGAAGGTCAGAAAAGGTCAGCAATATTAGACATTAATGCGTAAGTTTTGCACGGTTCCTGCCATTTTGACGCAGCTTTTTCCAGGGCAGCAATTGCTGCAAGGAAAACACACCAGAAAGAAGAAGAAAACCGACACGAACATTTGAAGGCAGTCATTTGAGGGGGAAATGGCAGCAGAGCACCAATGATTACAATGGAGAACGGAAGATACAACACGAAGCGTTTATCGCAACGGAGAAACGTTGGACAATCACTAGGATCCACAACATGCTCATCTATCAGAGGCGCAGTTCTTTAACCCCAATATATTAGTACATTCATTGAATGACCTTTGAACATTTGGGTATAAAAACTCACACTCTGCAATTTGAGGTCAAATTTTTCACTATGATTGTTTAATTGAGGTTAGAGAACTATGTCATTAGGATGAGGTCATTGTGGTCCATAGTGAATGCATCCGGGCAATGCATTGACTCTGGCATTGGCATTCAACATGTTGAATGTTTTAAAAAAAAATAAGAATCCTCTTTAAAAATTCGTATACTATTATACACTTCCCTATTTTGTTTTCAGAAAACACAATTATGGGAAAGTTTGAAATTGACATCTTATGATGTTATTATCTGTTAATGCAGACAATTATACTTTCATAAGCCCTTTTTTTGGTCAATTATCCATATCCAAGTTCTAATCAGGGACGCAGTGTCTAGTGATATAAAGCTCTCATCACAGAATCACAGATCACACAAATATCGTTAAGTGCACTTCAAAATGCTCTAGAATTACACATATTATAAAGTCAGCATGAACCCGTTATACTCGTACTTTAATACAAAAGATATGGGGCCGGTCATTTTTTAAACAGCCGGATTATCCACAAAAACACACTTTTTAGTCCATAACTTTCTGGACAATGAATGAGGAGATCTTTCGGTTTGGGTGACACCCACTTGTTCTTGTTTCAAAGTTTATTCAGTCTTACAGAATTGCACAATCTTGTCTCGCTTACAAATAATTAGGTTAGAACAAGTAAAACACGATTCACTTCTGTCTGAAATTTGGTTACAAATCCAATAAGTTGGGGTTAATTCTGTTCTGCGGTTTCTTATCATATCTGATCAGCTGTTGTATTTGAAATGTCACTAAACCCGATTTTCACGAATCCAAGTTTTTCTAGTGATCTGTTTGAGTACCTGTTTGATACCTGCGTACCGTAAAACCTCGACTACAAGCATATATAGAGTTTTTGATGAAAGCTAAATTAATACGATATACCGTATGCGTAAAATTTTATATGGCAATACAATAGATTTATCTTACAATAATACTTGTTTGTATAATAGCAATTCATTTGCTCAAATTCCATAAGGGCGCCTGGATTAATTTAGCTTTCATCAGAAGCACTCTATATGAGTAATCTAGACATTATTTAGTATGTAGCCTTTTTATTAGAATGTGATTACAGTAGTAATAGTACAGTAGTTACAGAGAGAACACTATCAAATTATTATTATCATGGTGCTGCAAAATTAGTCGCCGAAATTCAATGTCGACAAAGGGGAAACGCATTAAAAAAACGTCGGCTAATATACTGGCTTTGAACATGTGAAATGAGTTTGCAAAAATATTGAATCCTCTTTCAAATCTTATATACACTTCCCTATTTTGTTTTCATAGAAAACATTTGTCAAAGAGTAGTATTCAAATATTTTATGTTAGTATCGGTTAATGCAGACTGTCATGCACCCGTCATCTTTTGCCCATTGGGTATACGGTATCTATATAAATTCTATGCATGGACGCAATGTCTCGTATGATATATGCTTTTATCAAAGATTACAACATGTCGTATGGTGCACTTATACCAGACAGGTGGCTGGGCATTTCTAGGTTATCCATTCACAACAGTCAACACATCCAGCCACATCTAGGTTATCCATCCACAACAGTCAACACATCCAGCCACAACACAGTTTTAGCATCCTCCTTGTTTTAAGTCTAGATCGTATAGTCTTTCTGGACTGTCAAGGCGAAGGTGTTTGAGTCAACACTTGCCAAGTAACACCCACTTGTTCTTCTTTTAAAGTTTGTTTCGTATAATACAGGCCGATTTAAATTGAAGTAACAAAATATATAAGTGAAGGTCAGTAATTGTGTGAGTTTTGCAGATGCGATTGGATTTGCCATTTTGACGCAGCGAAAAAGAAGAAGAACATATATGTGAACATTTGCCAAATGCCAACTATCGAAACAGGAATGGCATTCCAAAATTGGCTCGGGCATTGGCCCAATGTTGGAATGCCAACTATCGAAACAGGAATGGCATTCCAATATTGGGCCAATGTTGCAATGCCAACTATATTGACTCACGAATGGCATATCAATGATGGTCCAATGTTTCAATGCCAACTGTTGATACAAGATTGATATTTCAACATTGGGCCAATAATGGAATTCCAAAGGCTGCTGAAATGATGGCAAAAAAACCTTGGGCCAATGTTGGAATGCCACCTGTTAGTCAAAGGAATGGCAAACCAATATGGGGCCAATGTTGGCGTGCCAACCGCGATGGTTCCAACGTTTGCCAACCAATTTGATTGGTTTTTGGTGTTAAACCTTATAGTTGTTTTGTAAAGCGCCTAGAAGCCTTCGGGTATTGGGCGCTATAATAAATGCTTGTTTATTATTATTATTATTATTATTATTATTATTATTATTATTATTATTATTATTATTATTATTATTATTATTATTATTATTATTATTATTATTACTATTATTTGAAGCTAATTACTTGAACGGAAATGGCAGCAGAGAACCAATAATCGCAATAGAGAACGGATACGAAGCGTTTTTCACAAATTGGAAACGCATTCAAAAACTAAAGACACTGGCCTTGAGAACATGTTAATGTGTTTGCAAAGATATTGAATCCTCTTTCAAATCTTATGTATACACTTTTGTATTCAGAGAACAAAAGAGAGTTTGATAATATACGCATTTTTTTTATTTATTAATAATGTTTCTGTCCATACAGACAATCATACTTTCATATGATAAGCTCACATAATTACCGTATTCATTTACGTTCTAATGTCTCTTTCTTCAAAGATCACAAAATGAAGTTAAGTGTATTTCACAATGCTCTGGATGCATACATGAATACTGTACAATTCAAGTGCCAGGTGTAGCAAGCAGTCACGTTTGGATCTTATACAACAGAACGGTAAACTGCATATCCGTCTTTACACGCTTTTCAATGAGAAATGAACTTTGCTGCTTGGATGATGTCACGAGAGGTTAGCATTTATTCCGTATTGAAAAGCGTGTAAAGACGGATATGCAGTCGACCGGCCTCACAAGACAAGTGGCTGACCATTTCTATATAGGTTATCCATCCACAACACGTTTTTAGTCCAGGTCTTATGATCTTTCTGGACCGTCAATGCGAAAGTTTGGGGGTCAAAAACTGGCAAGTGACACCCACTTTTTCTTCTTTCAAAGTTTGTATTACAGAATTGAATCTGGTCTTGCTTACAAACAATTAGGTTCTAGGCCTCGTCTAGAACGTATGAAGGACAATTCAATTCTGTTCTGTCTGAATCTGGCGGTAAAGAAAATAATTTCAGTCTAATTCTGCGTGGTTTCTTATCGTATCTGATAGCTGTTGTGCTTGAAACCAGATTTTGACGAATCTTAGTTTTTCAATGATTAACTGGTTGATCATCTGTTTGATACTTGGGTATTTACACGCAGCCGCGGCTAGCCGTTGTATTGGGCTATTACAGAAATTAACGGCACCTACCCTATAGAAGACATGGGATTCCCAAAATAAATTTTTTTGATTTACGAGGTTAGATGTGTCAAATTTGTCTTCTATAGGGTATGTGCCTTTTTTTTCTGTAATAGCCCATACAGAGCAAGGTCACGTGACACAAAACTTCGGACGCTCTGAGAGGTTGCATATCAATCTTCTGTCACAGTTCCATAACAGAGATTCAAGAGTGAAGCTAAAGCAGCAGGCAGAGTTGGGGTATGAGGCTATTATTGAGTTAGTTTCCAATATTCTAATATAGTTTGGTTATTCCTTCAGCATGTAGGCCTTATTTTACACGAGATTAGGATTAGGGTTAGGGTTAGGGTTATTAGAAGGATTATGGTTAGGTTTGGGTTCGGATTAGCGTATACGAAATCATTTACATGGAGTATCAACTTGGATTTTTTTTCGTTTTTTTTTTTTTTTTTTTTTTTTTAAGTTATTAAGCATATATAAAGATTCTAAAAAACGAGTTTGAAGAAAATTTAT
The DNA here is from genome assembly GCF_039555335.1 of Amphiura filiformis. NCBI lineage: Eukaryota > Metazoa > Echinodermata > Ophiuroidea > Amphilepidida > Amphiuridae > Amphiura > Amphiura filiformis. The sequence goes on along the minus strand of NC_092632.1, from coordinate 43,342,569 downwards.
CTTCGAGTCCCAATTTTTTTTCTTGAGAAAAAGGCAGTTTTGTGATTTTTCTTCCATAGATGACAATGTTAGAACTATTTTTGTTTTTATCCGTTTGTCAAAATGGAGACTCGGATGGCTTTCAAAATAGAGTACCACGTGCCCACGGATATGATGATTGATATAAAAAAGTTTGAAATTGACAACCAAAATCGGAAATATTTTTCATTTTATACCAAGAGAGATTTTCCAATTCAGAACAAAATATTTGATGTGCATTTTACGAAAAATGTCAATTTTAAGCTGTTGAAATCCAAAACGGAAACAAATTTCGTTCCTTCGGGTTGCAAGAGATACGATGTGCATAGAAATAGTCAAAGAGTGTGCTTTTCTAGCACTTTGGAGAAAATCATATTTTCAAATTAATGCAGATATCCCGTTTTGTCGGTTGCGTAGGTCTATACATTTTTAAACATTGGATATTGATAAACTAATGATTGATGATCGATAATCGATAATTGATGATCGATAATCGATAATCGATAATTGATTATCGATAATCGATAATTAATTATCCATAATTAATTCCCTGCACCCCCCCCCCATACCCAGAAGGAAATCATCCTTAGCGATTCCCAGTTTTGTCGGTTGCGTAGGCCTATAAATTGTTTTAACATTGATTATCGATTATCGATTATTGATTATCTATAATCGATAATTGATTATCGATAATCAATACCCACTCACCCCCCCCCCCAGTATCCACAAGGATATCATCCTTAGCCATTTGAACATGAGAGTCTTTTTCATCATTTGCGTGCTACGGTTTAGAATTTAACTGAACGTTGATAACTGATTGATCATTGATTATCGGTTATCGACTATCTATAATTATATCTCCTCCCCCACCCACACCAACTCAAACACTACTTAACTATGGCATCTACTAGCGTGGTGGGAAATGGTTCTGCATTATGAAATATTTTTTTTTGGGGGGGGGAATAATAAATAAATACATAATGGGCTATTACAGAAATTAACGGCACCTACCCTATAGAAGACATGGGATTCCCAAAATAAAATTTTTTTGATTTACGAGGTTAGATGTGTCAAATTTGTCTTCTATAGGGTATGTGCCTTTTTTTTCTGTAATAGCCCATTAGAATGTGATTGTAGCAGTAGTAGTAGTAAACTTGGTGGCAATTGCTGTATCCTAAACACTACCCAATTATTGTTACCATTGTGCTGTCAATTTTATTAGTCGTACACAAACATTTGCCATTTTCATTAGTTAAGGTGCTACTACATCCTTTGATAAATTTGTGACTATTTTTGCATTTTCCCCCAAAATAATAACACACTGGTAACAAAAGTTATGTATATTATAGGGGCAAGGAATCCAGTTACTACACTGAAATTTCAGTGACTCAAGACAAGCGGTACGTTATTTATGATCAGAGGTCCCGCTAGAATGTACCTCATTTCTTAACATATATAATGAACCACATGTCTCGAATCACTGACATTTCTGTGAAGTAATTGGATTCCTTGCCCCTATAATATACATAACTTTTGTTACCAGTGTGTAGTTATTTTGTGAGAAAACATTTATCAGGGTGTGTAGTACCACCTTAATTCAAAGTTCCACTTTGGTCTCATTTTAGACATTATTTATTTATTTTTTTTTATTTTTTATTTTTGATGTAATGTAATGTTCTCGATTTTTATGTAAATAAAAAGAATATGAATGAATATGAATGAATATGTATGTTTTGGAAAGCATTTTCTTAGTTATTTTCTTTTCATTTTAGTATGTTTTAGGGATATTTTTTTTTCTTCCCAAGTGACAAGTTTAAATTTTGTTTTCAAATTTTAGTATGTTTTAGGGATGTATTTTCCAATTTATGTCACTTTCATTTTACGGATGCTATTTTCTTCCCAAGTGACAAGGTATGGTATAAGTGCAATTAAATATTTTAGAAGAGGTAATTGAAAACCACGGTATCACGGGTTTATTTTCGTATAGATGAGCCACATCATTGAACAAAATAGTCCCAAAGTACTGCCAAAGTAATTAAAACAAAACAACCGACGTTCTTGCTGGTGATAGTATTCTGTGTTATTACAGGAGCAGCCTAAATCATCAGCGTTGACCCAGGTAAATTGCCATGATGGAAAACTTCAATTGATCGCACAAGATGCAGGTAGGGGCTTATATATAAGCATTTAACTGAGAGGGAACTGTGTCTTCGGAACTAATAACGACATGTTGTCCTTGAACAAAAATCGACTGATCCGTGTGGAGTGAGGATGTATTTGTGTAATTGGCTGTGCTCTACTTCCCACATGGTATTTACAAAGTTGAAAGAAACGTGCTTTTTCCGTTACCAGGAACAGCATGAATTATGAGCTTGAAAATGCATTAGAGATATAATAGAAACATACAAAATAAAATTGAAATATCATACATTCTTATTTATTTATTTATTTATTTATTTATTTATTTATTTATTTATTTATTTATTTATTTATTTATTTATTTATTTATTTATTTATTTATTTATTTATTTATTTATTTATGTATTTATTTTATTTATACTTTCTTTTCCTCACTTAATGCTTTAAATATTTATTTTCATGTAAATTGATGTGGGTTTGGGGAAGAAAACCGCACAGGAATCACCGTGTATACACTCATGCTTTGCTGTTAATTATATTTCAATAGTGTGACAAAAATCATGATCATGTACACTATGGTTTTCATCGTTAAAAACGTAGCTCACATTTCCAGTGACCTTATCTCCCCTGCAGACCTGCATTGAAATCTCAGAATGTACCAGTAGTGAGCCATACTTAAGATAATTATCGCGTTTAGATTTGTGTTAACGTGATGAACAAGTCTAACATAATGTAATCCAAGGATGCCACCGTCGCACGCGCGGCACTTTGACACATCACAATTATTCAATTTATAAATGCTGCACAAAAGTAGCTGAAACAACTTGATACAAGAAGGTTTCGATCTATTAATTTGCACTGATTTTATAAAACGTTATGTCATCCGCAAAAAGAATATATAAATATCAAACAAGAAATGAGTAGAAATTGTTGATTGTTCATTTTCAGTCATCACTATAAATAATTGAGAATGAATAATAAGCGGTTTGTATAAATCCCGCGGTATAAATGAAAATGAAAGGATGCAGCTAGCAGAGCTCAAGATTATTGAAAAACAAATGTAACAGAATGTAACGGTGGAATGTATGTTTGTTTCATTGAAACTCCCTCAGGGTCATTAAATAGTATGATTATGTCAAGGTAATTCCATACCAGGGTTGTATTATACGTGTAGGCCTATGGTGCACCCGTTAACGGAACGACTACTTTTACGTTTCTAGACTGCTTTATTAAACAAATCATGTTCAAATATTGATTATATTTGCGTCAGTTACGTATAATGTTGTTTAGCAATTCCATCAAACGTTGCTTTGATGTACAACACATGATAATAATCATGATAATGATCAGTCTACGAGGTTCTTACATTACATATTGATATAGCAGTAAAATAAATAAGATATTTCGTTTCAAATACATCGATTATTATCGTATTTTAGTGTGCGTTTTTCCGATTATGATATTACAGTACAAGACTACATTTTATTCAAGAAACATGGCGCAGACGATAACGGAAAGAATACCTCGTATCATCACTACTAGTCCATCGGCAAATGGGCTATTCCATTTAAAATCCACACTACCCCTGTGGTGTAACTTCTATTTGAAATACTCATTACTGTTGTGGAAGATATAGGTAAAGCCAATACAGAGGGAGTATGGGTTTCAAAATGATTAACCCTGACCAATAACATTTGAAAAACATACTCCCTCTTTGGAAGATATCTTCCACAGGGGTAGTGTGGATTTTAAATGGAACAGCCCAATAACCAGGGAAGTGCACTAGTGCATTTCCTGCAATAACGATCAAGCAGTCTCAAAGAAATATTTGATTTGGATGCTTCGACAAGAAACCATAGACTTTCCTGGTTACTCTGGATTACTTTTCTCACTAATACGGTACTTAAAGTCATAATGTACGATCTTATAATATGAATTTGGTTAATTTTTTTCAAACCTGATTTTTTGGCATATTTGTAATGTTTACACATGTCACAACTTGCACCTAAATGGAATCAGCCAAATTTGTTGTCTTTGTAGGTAAACAGAGCAAAGTTCGACATAAAGTCATAATTCAAACAATTATGACTTTATGTCCTGCCATAGAACTGCGTGTTAAACGGCCAAAATAAACAAGCAGTGTTTCTTTCACTTTACCTCATTATTTCAGCTCAAAATGGACAAATTTAAAATTTGAAGGAAATCGTACATTAAGCCTTTAATTTGGAATGACGCCGTTCTAAATTTTTTAAAGAAGCCATAACTAAAGAGAAGGGCAATGTACACCAACTAATTAATGTGGGTCAACAAGTAAAAGACACAGGTATGCAGAGAGGGACAACAAATAAGTAAAAATATGTAGGCACAGAGGTCATATAGGCCTAATATACATGTAGAAATGTGCTTCTTTTAAGAAGCACATTTAAAATGCACTTTAAGATGCACTTTAAGATGCATTTAAGATGCATTTAAGATGCACTTTAAAAAGTACACAAAAAAACGCAATAATATAATTCCGTAATCACTTCATCACAGAGCTGCAGTTGGTCTACTCTTTACGGGACTCTTTATTAATATAATCATTAGCAGGGATATATGTGATTTGTTAAGAGGTGCTTTTATCTTTTACCAGCATCGCGTACTATAACATAAAGGTGGATATTATACGTATGTGATTTATGTATTATTATACAATCGGTCCTCTTTTTTTCATGGGCTCTTCCTCCATTTTCCCTCTATTTTGAAAAGGCATTGACAAATTCTTTAAAAAATTGTGTGTTTTTGGTCAGAATTTAAATGGAAATACTTCTTATTTTTAATCAAATATGCATTTAATAAATGAAATGAGTGAATAAAAAATATAAAATGTCCTTGGTACTGTTCAAATTTAAGGTTTCTTCTAAAAAGTGATTGAAAAAAACCCGCCCCAAGATTTCAGTTTTTTGGGTCGGTCTCTGAGGGAAACCAAACATTTTTTGGACTAATGCTTCATAATCAAGTCAATTTACAGGAAACTGGATAAATCATATATTTTCTCCATAATTAACAATTGAATTGATAACGAAGAACTCAGGCATAATTATTGTAGCTTCGTTTTTCCCCTTCAAATTACTTATCACACTGCGTAGCATTTTAAGTATAGTATCCTTACTCCTTATAGTATCTTGGATACATACCGGGTAGCCCTTATGGATGGAAATGTCAAGTTACTCGTGTTTACTTTGATTTTGAAGTATTTTTGAAATGAAAGCAGCGACGGCCGGTATTTTATTGCCATTTTGCATGCGATTGTGTGTTGTTGTTTTTTTCTTTTTGGTCAAGACAAATCAATGCAAAAGAGTGTAAGGTTGTAAGAAATACATGACAAACTATTGTTCGACTATTTTGGATGTACACTGTATAAAAATACGAACTCTACAAATAAATAATATTGCTTTAATAGTCGACAGTCTTAGGTAATGATATCTGTCTAAATTGTATCATGTCACAGGATTACTGTATCCTTTTCATCAGTGTGGTTTAAAGTAATAACTAACTGAGTGAACCAAAATAGATTTTCTGTATTGTCTTTCTCCAATGGGACGTTCTTCCTATCATTTTTATAACTGTTCAATATACATCCCATTTTGTTTTCTCGATAAATTTAAAAAATATTAGTCAAAATGATTTTCAAAATGTTGGTTGGAAGTTTTATATTTAAATAATGTTGCCGTGGGTTTATGCTTTTAATCTGTTAATTATGTATAATTATATACGGCTTCATGTTGCAGCTGATTTCAATCTTATTATATATTATTATTATTATTATTATTATTATTATTATTAGTGTTATTATTATTATTATTATTATTATTATTATCATTATTATTATTATTATTATTATTATTATTATTATCATCATCATCATCATAATCATCATCACCATTATCATCATCATCATCATCATCATCATCATCATTTTCCGTTCATGTAAAGGTCCCATTATAGATACAATATTGATAATTGATCATTCAGTGCTTTGAGATTTGCTTGTAAGGCGTTACATAAATTTGTATTACTATTCATTATTATTATTATTTGATTGTATTTTTACACAAATTTTGTTGACCGTGCTGAACGTATTAAAAACAAAAATTACCCCTTACATGAAATGTGGCCTCAGATCATGAACATGTCTAAGAAATGTCTCATTGTAAGTTAACGTCCCATTACTGGAAAATGTAATCATTGTAATGCGTACGCTTAATTGAAACACAGATTGAAACGTAACACCTGTTTTTTACATAAATTACGAAGATTTTGACACATCATCTTTATAGTATCAACCGAAGTACTTCCAAATTATGATGAATAAAAAGGTCAATTTTCAACGAAGCATAATATATCATAGCACTGATAAATATACAGAGAGCTACGATCCTTACGATACGGAGTCAGCGTGGTGAATTATATATAGTCTTGTTCATTGTACAATCCATAATATGAGAATAAGGCGACATTCCCATCCCACTATAAGGAATTGTCATGAAGTAAAAAAACACATGCAGACATCGGAAAATAAAAACGTTACATGCAAATTGTAAGGATACTATTAAGTACTTACCGTCAAAAGATGCTTAACATCAATTAAAATATTGCAACTGATAACGCCGTGTTGTTTCTGAAGTGTAATCTTATGAAAATCTCGATTGCTGCATGGAAACTGCCCGTAAAAATGCACTTGTTATTAGTTTCACATAGAGACGAAATTCTTCCGGTACGTACGACACGGTTTACAAACAACATGTGGTAATGATATCAAAAGACAAAAAGTTACGCTTTGTAGATATTGCTCAGCTTAAGTCGTGTTTATGATGTACATTGTACTTATATAAATCGTCAAGAATGTAACAAAAATGCGAGGTTTTTTTCAACCTTTTAAAGCAGAGAACTATCCCTCCTCACTTTATCTAGTCGTGTGCTTGTATACCGCCTGAAAGCTGGAGCATAAATCACCGAGAAAGGCTCTTCGATCGTAATGATTCCCCACTTCTCGAGGTTGAAAGACCCATGAGGGTTCTCGCCTAAGATATCGCACATATTATACTATTAACCTTACGCTCGCTGGTTACACGTAACTGCGCCGCCAAGTATTGCAGGTATTTCAAACGACTAGTCATCAAAAGGACTTCATCGTCATTAAATATAAATCAACCTGGCGTATCATGTTACGGGAAGTCATATTATCTATCCAATATGCCAATAGAAAGTGAAGAAAAACACAAATCAATTAACTCTTGATTGGAATTCACCCTTTAAAATTTCTCCGGAGATTTTCACAAGAAATTATGTGTTGAGAAACTAAAAGGTTAATATGGACTATATATTTATGTTAGGGAAGCCAACGTGTAGCAAATAGCTCCATTCATTATGAGTCCCGTATATGTCATAACATCGTGCTGCAAATATCACGTCAAGTTATCTTAAAACAAAAATCGACCGAGTTAAATGAGTCACTCTGCCCTAGATTTTAAAAGGCATTGCTATCTTCAGTAGATAGCGCGCCGTCATAGAGCAGGAAAAATCACCGGCGATGTAATTTGATACCCTTTATTGTACTTACTTAACATTCTGAACATTTGATTTTGCTGTCTGAAAAGCACTCTTGAGATTTTATATTGAAAACCCTTGTCCGAAAACAATATGGATGGTAATCTAATATGTAATTAAAAAACTCATAAAGAAAAGTGAATGAATTACAATTATATCAGGATGTTTATTCAATGTTCAAAATATTCTTAAAAAGTCATTGTCAGAGGATATAATACTGCATCAAATAAGATGACATTGTTCCGTGATATTCTACATAATTATGTCGTATTCAACATAAAAAAGTAAATTATATGAATATATATAATAAAGCAGCAACAAACATACAAATAAATCCGCACCCACACGCAAAAAAGAGAGAAAATAGATAAATAGATAAATAAATAAACAAATAAATAAATAAATAAATAAATAAATAAATAAATAAATAAATAAATAAATAAATAAATAAATAAATAAGAACAAATAATTTTTCAAATTGACAAAGTTCATTATCCACGATGTTCCTAGTAACGGAAAAGGCACTTTTCTATCAACTTTGTAATCCACTAAACATCCTAAAATGCCAACGTATAAAGTAGAGCATCACCAACACACAAATACATCCGCACCCACACGCAAAATTAAATAAATGAATAAATAAATAAAGATTAATTAAGTAATTAATTAATTAATAATTAATAATATTTCCGTAATTTGATGCATATTTTCTCTGATGTCGTTTATAAGATTATTATCCATGGTGTTCCTGGTAACGGAAAACGCACTTTCCTATCAACTTTGTAATACGCTCAAACACCATGTGTAAAGTAGAGCACCGACAAACACACAAATACACCCGCACCCACACGCAAAAAAGAATAAATAAATAAATAAATAAATAAATAAATAAATAAATAAATAAATAAATAAATAAATAAATAAATAAATAAATAAATAAATAAATAAATAAGAATGAATAATATTTCAAAAGTTCATTATCCATGATGCTCCTAGTAACGGAAAAAGCACTTTGCTATCAACTTTGTAATACGCTTAAACACCATGTGATGTGTATAAAAGTAGAGCACCGACAAACACCCCACACACCACACTCAACACCCCACACCCACCCTTACCACACACACCCCCACAAACAGCCCTACTCCCTATTCTAGACACTGTATTGCCAAATGAAACGTCCTAGTCCTTTATTTAATTCCAACTGTCAATGAAAGCGAAATTTTAATATTTGGTACGTTTTTGGAAATAAAGGCCAATACGTGCGTTTTAGGGCATTTTCGTAAGCTGTAACAATCAAGCCCAAAGACTTGTACAAAAACTAATTTCAAATTATGCATTCTAATATTTGGAATCGAATCTAATAACATTTTCAAATTATGAGCTGACTCTTAGCCTACACTGAAGATTTTGAATGCTTAGATTTGTGATTACAATTGTAAGAAAACATGCATGTTTTGGCCCATTTTCCCTCAAATTGCAAAAATATTAAAATTTTACTACTATTACCAATTAGAACTAACTTAAGGATTAGGATTTAGCTGTTTCATTAAGCAAAACAAGTTAATATTTTTTCATCTTTAATTCCAAAACAATAGTGCTGTATTTTTCTAGATTTAGGAGTAATATTTTCTATATCTCCCAAAACAAGCAACCGGTACAATACGACATGATTCACTACCATAATGCTTGTAGCCGTTTTAGTAATCACAGGCACGTCGTAATTAGAAGACACAGGCATGTCGTATAGGAGACATTCTAACAAAACAAAAATTGTACTGCGTATAGTGCAAATAAAGCATGCATCTGAACCTTAAATTGCTTGCCCGCGAGGGTACATTGTACTCATTACTATGGATTGTAACTATATAATTGGATCGCTGCTGCATTCCCTGTTTCGAAGGAATTGTTTTTTGAATCATCAAAATAATCGCAACTTGTTTGAATTATAATTACCATTAGAAGAATGTGAAGCAAATAAATTTGCATATTTCACGAATTATTCATGTTTCTGAACCCTTAGATTGTGTATGGATTTAGGTAACAATAATTTTGTTTGCGTGCAACCAGTGTTCTAAATTGATAGATTATTGATATTTTACATCGGTAATTAACACATTTTATTTTACTTACCGGAAAATAGGTAAAATAAGTGTTTCTAGACTTAAATTTTCAAATTTTCTAACTTGTGTATGAAATTCAATTAAAACTTTATGTTCTAATTTTTCGCTTGTTGCAATAACTTAATTAATTAATTAATTAATTAAGAATTAATAACATTTTAATTTAATACATACCGTATTCTCTCTGATGTCGTTTATAAGATTATTATCCATGGTGTTCCTGGTAGCACTTTCCTATCAAGTTTGTAATACGCTTAAACACCATGCATGTGTAAAGTAGAGCACCGACAAACACACCCCACACGCAAAAAAATAAAATAAATAAATAAATAAATAAATAAATAAATAAATAAATAAATAAATAAATAAATAAATAAACTTTATGTTCTAATTTTTCATTTGTTATAATATTTTGTGTTTTGATTATTGACATATTTAACAGTTATGTATAAGTAAATGCATAGAGTATCACAAACCTCCCAAATCACTATTTATACCCGCATGCGAAGCATGGACGGGTATATTGCCATCCTTGGGTTTCATCTCCTTATCTATGCCTGTGGAACAGGGCATAGATATTCTCCTTATGCTCTTTATCTATGCCTGTGGAACAGGGCATAGATATTCTGCTTATGCTCTTTAGTCTTCTCCTTTTCCTTCTCCTTCTCCTTCTCCTTCTTCTCACGCTTCATATTAAACAGGACTATCTCCAAAACTACAAGGGCCCCATGGCTCATATTTGGCACACTTAATGGCCCTACCCCATAGATGTGCCTTTTGCCCATTTTGGCCCCATAGGTCAAAGGTCACGGGCCCCAGGGGCCCAAATGTAAAAATACCAATCGTGCCATTTCTCATCAAATAAAACAGCCTCATGGCCCTGAGTTGGTACACTGATAGCCCTAGGGGTACTCTATATTTACAAATATACAAGAGCCCCATATGTTATATATTATGGGCCCCAGGGGCCCAAATGTTAAAATATGGTGCAACAGATTTACAAGCCCAGCTCTAAAAGTACAAGATCACTAGGGCTCATATGTGGCATATGTATGAGCCCTAAGTTGTAGATGTGCCTTTTGCCCGTTTTGGTCCCAGATGTACAGGGCTAGGGGCCCATGGGCCCAAATGTTAAAACAAAGGGCTGGCTGTTTTCTCAGTAAATAAAGCAGCTGCAATGCTCTATGTTGGTATACTGATAGCTGTTTTAGCATTAAACATATTACGGGGTGTCAGGGTGGGTTGAGAGTGTCATGGTGGGTGGGGGTGCGGGGTTGGGGGTTAGTGGGGGAAACACAGGCATAGATATTCGTGTTTGGTCAAACACAACTGTGCCATCTAGTTAGTCTTCTCCGTTTCCTTCTTCTCCTTTTCCTCCTTCTCACTCTTCACATTGACAGGGCTATCTCCAAAACTACAAGGACCCCAGGGCTCATATTTGGCACACTTATTGGCCCTACCCTGTAGATGTGCCTTTTGCCCATTTTGGCCACATAGGCCAAAGGCCACGGGCCCCAGGGGCCCAAATGTAAAAATACAAAGCATGCCATTTCTCATCAAATAAAGCAGCCTCAGGGCCCTGAGTTGGTGCACTGATAGCCCCAGGGGTACTCTATATTTACAGGTATACATGAGCCCCATATGTCATATATTTTGGGCCCCAGGGCCCCAAATGTTAAAATAAGGGGCAACAGTTTGACAAGGTTAGCTGTAAAACTACAAGGGCACTAGGGCTCACATGTGGCACATGTATGGGTCCGAACTTGTAGATATGCATTTTGCCAATTTTGGCCCCCAAATTGTTAAGGCTAGGGGCCCCAGAGGCCCAAATGTTAAAACAAAGGGCCGGCCGTTTCTCAGCAAATAAAGTAGCTACAGCGCTCAGATTTGGTACACTAATTGATCTTTAGCATTATATTTTTATATGAATATAATAGCCCCATATGTCACATAATATGGGCCCAGGGCCCCAATTGTTAAAACATAGGGCAGATGCAATTAAAGGGGTATTCCTTGATTTTCAATTTAATATTTTAGTCAGTATACTGATAGCCCTTTTAGAATCAAACATATTCCGGATTAAAGGTGTCATGGTAGGTTAAGGACCGAGGGGTGGGGGTGTTAGGGTGATGGAACAGCCATTAAAGGGACACTCCGCTTTGGGATTAAAGGGGTATTCAGATTTTTTTTTTTTTTTTTGATTTTTTTTGTTTGGAATATGTTTGTTGCATTATTTAAGGAGGAGCGCCCTCAAGCGTTTACACAGCAAATGCAATTAAAGGGGTATTATTTGATTTTTAATTAATTTATTTATTTTAATTTTTTTCGTTGGTATACTGATAGCCCTTTTAGAATATGGGGTGTCATGATGGATTAAGAGTGTCATGGTGGGTTAAGGGGGTTAGGGTGGGAAACACAGGCATAGATATTCGTGTTTGGTCAAACACAACTGTGCCATCTAGTTCTCCTTCTCCTTCATCAAACACATCATTCTGTCAAGGCTAGCGCTAAAACTACAAAGGCCCTGGGGCCCATATGTGGTACACTTATGGGCCCTCCCCCGTAGAAGTGCCTTTTGCCCATCTTGGCCCCAGAGGTCAAAGGTCAAGGGCCCCAGGGGCCCAAATGTGAAAATACAAAGCACGCCATTTCTCATCAAATGAAGCAGCCTCAGGGCCCTGAGTTGGTACACTGATAGCCCTAGGGGTACTCTATATATACAAATATACAAGAGCCCCATATGTTATATATTATGGGCCCCAGGGGCCCATATGTTAAAATATGGTGCAACAAATTGACAAGCCTAGCTCTATAAGTATAAGATGACTAGGGCTCATATGTGGCATATGTATGGGCCCTAAGATGTAGATGTGCCTTTTGCCCATTTTGGCCCCATATGTACAAGGCTAGGGGCTCCAGGGGCCTAAATGTTAAAACAAAGGGCCGGCCGTTTCTCAGCAAATAAAGTAGCTACAGGGTTCAGATTTGGTACACAGATAGGTCTTTAGTATTATATTGTCATATGTATATATAACCCCCATGTGTCACATAATATGGGCCCCAGGGCCCCAAAAGCTAAAACATAGGGCCGGTCGTTACTCAGTAAATAAAGCAGCTACAGTGCCCAGCTTGAGTTTTCTGATAGTACTTGACAATTATACTTCAACATATGTACATGAGCCCCATATGTTATATATTATGGGCCCCAGGGCCCCAAATGTTAAAAATAAGGAGCAACAGATTGACAAGGCTAGCTCTAAAAGTACAAGATCACTAGGGCTCATATGTGGCATATGTATGGGCCCTAAGTTGTAGATGTGCCTTTTGCCCATTTTGGCCCCAGATGTGCAAGGCTGGAGGCCCCAGGGCCCCTAATGTTAAAACAAAGGTCCGGCCGTTTCTCAGCAAATAAAGTAGCTACAGGGTTCAGATTTGGTACACAGATAGGTCTTTTAGTATTATATTGTCATATGTATATATAACCCCCATATGTCACATAATATGGGCCCCAGGGCCCCAAACGCTAAAACATGGGGCCGGCCGTTACTCAGTAAATAAAGCAGCTACAATGCCCAGCTTGAGTCTACTGATAGCACTTGAGAATCATACTTCAACATATGTACATGAGCCCCATAAGTCATATATATTGGGCCCCAGGGCCCCAAATGTTAAAACAAAGGGCCGGCCGTTTCTCATCATATAAACCAGCTGTATGGCTCAGAGTTTGTACACAGATTACACCTGAGAATTACATTGTTATATGTACATATGAGCCCCATACATCACATAATATTGGCCCCAGGGCCCCAAACGCTAAAACATAGGGCCGGCCGTTACTCAGTAAATAAAGCAGCTACAGTGGCCAGCTTGAGTCTACTGATAGCACTAGAGAATTATACTTCAACATAATTATGTACATGGGCCTCATAAGTCAAATATTATGGGCCCCAGGGCCCCAAATGTTAAAAAAAACCAAGGGCAGGCCGTTTCTCATCAAAGAAAGCAGCTTCTGGGCTCAGAATTTGTACACAGATAGCACCTGAGAATTATATTGTTACTAACACCCACACACCCATCCACCCCACACACGTAGGACTAAACAGACATATCGTATTATATCATAATTGGAAATACCAGCGTGAAGCGTTAAGGCTGTTCCAGTTAAATTACATACCCATTGGCTGTTCCATTCAATTTACATACTCCCTCTGAAATGGCCCCAAATAGGCTGTTCCGTTTAATTTACATACTCCCTCTGAAATGGCTGTTCCATTTAATTTACATACTCCCTCTGGAATAGTTTTCCCCTAATCATATTGCATAGCCTCACTGTGAATAAGAGAGACTATTACCCATTGGCTGTTCCATTTAATTTACATACTCCCTCTGAAATGGCCCCAAAAAAGCTGTTCCGTTTAATTTACATACTCCCTCTGAAATGGCTGTTCCATTCAATTTACATACTCCCTCTGGAATAGTTTCCCCCTAATCATATTGCATAGCCTCACTGTGAGTAAGAGAGACTGACAACAGCAACCTATGGAGAGTAAGAGAGACGACTCCCCTGCAAGGGGACTTTTTACAATTTCTTTATTTTAAGTGCTACGACAGTGCAACCTACATTCAATTAAAGCTTGTGACTTGGACTTTCACTTTTTACACATTTTCCGCCCAATTGGGCGACTTTTTACAATTTCTTTATTTTAAGTCCTCAGCAAAATAATAACTGTAAGTTTGGGTACACCGATAACATGCGGGTATAGCCGTATTTGTGTACAAATATATAGCCTTCTAGTTTGTTTTATGTTGCAATTCTATAATTATTTTCTCCTAGAAATATGCCTGAAAGTGTACCCTTCACTTATAATCAAGTATATCTTTGATTCGATCCAAATAAAATGTATCTTTCAAAAGGACTAAAGTGCTGGAGTTACGTTCAGTTTATAACTTTGATCTTGATGATATAGGATGAATTGCAATTTTGATGTACCTATATCTATCATGTCTATTGTCAGATCCTGGGTGTCAGAATGTAGGCCTACACTGTAAGGTACTTTATTAAGATATTGTGAATACTAATAACAATTAATCTCATTTAGTATAATTATTATGTATTCCAAGTAAAGCAGTATTGTCTGAAGGAAACCTTTTGATTCTCCTAATATTACACTCATTGCAAACTACCGTATTAAAGGCACATTCAGTGATTTGCTCATCGGGACGATTGTGAAAAATATCACCTTTTACTTTTAGTACCTTTGTCATTGTCATAAATGTGGTAAACTAGCCTGCTAGTGGTTCAGCCGAAAGGCATGTATTTAAGACAAAATGGCATTCACATGATATGTAATTTATATACTGACAGTATCTAAATTAGCTACATGTATTTGAATGGGACTTCAACTTCGTTCATACTGCTGTTTTTCTTCGTTTTTTGCCAAACTTTTCATATCAAAAATACCAAATGACCATTTGAATGACTTATCCTAGACTTTTAAGCAATTTATAAAACGTTTTATCACTAAATGGGTATCACTAAAGGTATGAAAAATCACATCGATTAGAACATTTATTGAGAAACTGATCACCTTAGATGTGGCAGTATTTCAAAGTTATGGCCAAATTGGCCATGTTGGCGGAGCAAAATTGATAAAAATAAGGATTTTTCATCTGCACAATAAGGGGATCAAATCAATTCTAAATGTACCAGCAACACATGGTATGTAAAGTTGAATAGTGTCTATTTAATAATAAAACATGCAAGTTATTCATTTATGTAGCATTGTTTATAAGGTTATTAAAATTGTCATTAGGTATTTTTCAAATGAAAAAATTGGCAAAACAGCAGTATTAGCAAAGTCGAAGCCCCATTTAAATACATGTATAATGTCTAACAACTAGCAGGCTATGTTAGTTTACGATCCTCCAGATGAGCAAATCACTGAGAAGGCTTTTTGTTGAATGTCAATGTTCGAAACAGGTTTATCTAATCCATAATGTGGTCATCAAAAATAAAAAATACACTATTAAAACAGGCGTGTTGTACGTCCAAGCATATTATGTGTTGCACACTGTCTGAAATATATATTTTCTGCCTCTTTCTGTACTATATCTTTACCTTGTCATTCCTTGAGCTGATTCTTGAAATATTATTATTTTGCAGTGAGGTGAATACCTTGCCGAAGAAGATTATGTTTCACTGTTTTTTACACGGCTATTTTATACATGTAACCTTTTCAGGTTTGCCAAGATATAATGTACTTCAGGTCCCGTCTAGAGTAAAGAAACATCATTGTTTATTTCACTGGATAAGTGTTCTTGAAATACTCCTGGCAGAGGTTCCGTATCACTTGACCTCTGATAATATGGACACTGACATTTACACAGTCCTTAAGCTAAGCGTCCTTAGGATTGCTGACAATTTGGCGATTGTTTCAGATATGACGCTGAATTTCAAGCATATTTTTACAGATAGAGTAACACGGGTATGTGCCTTCTTCTTGAATATTCAGTTGTTCTAAGCCAAGTTGGTTACATTGAGAAAAATATATAAATACTATGTTTATATTGGAAATTTCCTCGAAAAGCATTATAGTACAATTCTCACGGTTCACAATACGACACGCAGCTAGTGGTTGCTCTTGCCAGTCTAATTTTTGACCTCTAGGGTCGACATCGCAGTTCTCGCCACCATTGGATTTTCACGCGGTTTTCATGTCAGTTGAAACAGTTCCATGAAGGATTCCGTCCGTCGTTTTATCTTTTCTGTTTCGGTTTCGGTTTCAGGTTTCGGTTTCGGATCTCATTGTTATTTTGAAGTGTTAGCATGATACGTGTGAACAATCCTTTTATTATAGTTTTTTGTTGTCTACAGAAAAGTTGAACGAAGATAACTTCTGTTTCGGTTTCGGGAGTTATGTTAATTTCTGACATGAAAAACGTGAGATGAGGGGGTTGATGCTAATCTAGACAAAAGAAGTGTCTAAAATTTACGATCGTAAATTCGCGATAAATTGTACGGCTTCAATTGACTTGCGTTGGGTGTATGAGGTACTTCAGCCTAGGCGGGAGTGGCTCGTGAAAATAGCCCAGCGTAGAAATATAAATTAATAACTAGTAGCTACTAGTAATCAGTGTTGCCAAGAATTACGTATACTTGTTCGTGCAATCGCGCAAAAATCGGCCATTATGTAGAGATGAAACGGGGAATTATTTTCGTCCCAAATACACCTTAAAACTTGATCATATGCAACACCAAAGAAGTGCGTTGAAGTGAAACTAATTGGATTTCTTTCATTGGAATTGGTAATCTGATAATTGCTTCAGGCAAAATTGCCAGACTCAAATCTATTTTAAATGTATATTATTTGTCATTCATTGACCAGCGAAAGGGGCGCTAGACCACTAAAACACCGGTCTTCCACACACTGTGGGTGTTCCATAATCTTGTCTTATCCAGCCTTTATTAACAACAGGCATCTACTTCTATTGAAATAAGCTGATTGGTACTTCAAACTTAACAATGAATTCAAAGAACAGATCAACTCACATAATCCCTTGCGTTTTCGTTTCTGAACAATAGAGCTCCCGAAACAGAAAAGATAAAACGACAGCGCACACCGTCATCGTCCCTATATCTTCGTGTCAAAAATTGCCGTGATAGTACGATGAATCCTCACATTTTTCAACAGCTACGCATGGTGATTTTGTTCGAGATAGGCCGAGCGACTCAGGCTAAGCATACAATTTGAGATTTTGAAAGCCTGCCACACTGTTTCTATTCTATGTTTTTACGATTTTCGCATGATCAGTGTATGGCTGGCCGTAACCGCCACAACGTGGAGCTGCTACGCGTAGCTTACTTTTCGCT
Organism: Amphiura filiformis; assembly: GCF_039555335.1. NCBI lineage: Eukaryota > Metazoa > Echinodermata > Ophiuroidea > Amphilepidida > Amphiuridae > Amphiura > Amphiura filiformis. The sequence continues at coordinate 43,324,830 of NC_092632.1, read as the reverse complement.
TCGCGGAGCTAAATTGACCAATCATGTTAGATCTTTTCATTACGCGGAGCCAGTGGATGCATCCTCGTTCCAGAGAGAGAAAACTCTTGCCAAAATTAATGTTTACTATGGGGATTTTAAATGAATCGATTGTAAATAAACCACGACCAGTTGTACAGGATCAATACCATTGTTTGATTAGTGTATAGTCAATGTTACCTTGCATGCATGTGTCATGTGTGTGGCGTGTTTGTTTGTTTGTTTGTCTACTGTGTCAGGCCAGGATCACTGACACCCACGGTACTGATGATACTGTCATACTATCACGGTGATCATATTGTTGAATGTTGTTGACTTTAAAGTAATCATGATGCAGTCATGTCTACAGTAGAATTCACCACGACCTTTGAAGGACTTAAACCCCATTAAAAGCTATTAAACCAAGATAACACTCAATGAAAACAGCTCAACTATGTTACATCAGATCTTCTCTGGTTAAATACACACTGCACTTGTGTCTGTTTTACCTGTGCAATGAGCAATGAGCTGGTATTATAGTTTCAGTTGGGTGAACGATTATAAAGCGAATGCAAGGTAACAATACTGTGGGCTTTTGTTTACGAAATGAGACAATAGTCTGCTTATTGTTAATCAGCGTTCTTGAAAATGAGAAGCTTAATGACTTAACACGGTTTAGAAATAATTTCTTCATATTTTTTGGTGTTATCTGTCGTTTACATATCCTTCCTAAAACACAAAAGTACCAATATTTCCAAACACCTAAATTAGCTAAAAATTTAGGACATGTTACAAAACTATATTTTCTAGAATTTCAGAGAATACTTTACATATTGGCCGGTTATTTTTTACACAGTGACGTCAACTAGGCAATGGCCTATACTTCTAACATACACTATTTGTAGAGGTCACGCGTCAATGGTGAGCGCACTGAGTATTGTGTATAGGAAAACGGACAGTAACTACAGTATGTATGGCCTACTCCTAGTATATAAAGTAAATCCGAACTGGTTTGCAGTTTGCTGAAGGTCGAATTCCGCAGGCCACACCGTGCAAGTTATACAAATTAGCTCCCGGCGATACACTGCACATTGCAGAACTGTGTGCATGGTTTACCACCACTCTGCCTAGCTATATAGTTATGTACAATACTGTATGAGTTTCTTATGAGTGCATGTCCATCTTAATAATAAGTCGGTTCGTACTTTTCATAAACTACTTTTTGAATCATAACTTTCGTGACCGAGGATATCTTGCAACTACGTGACGCTCGTCTGGCAAATTCTTAATGAATAAATTCGCTTCACGTAATGAGTAAGTCGTACTTGATTGGTCAGTTTTACCTCCGAGTAATGAAAAACTCTAACATGATCATGATTGGTCAATTTGGCTCCACGGAGCAAAAAGTCAGCTACGCGTAGCAGCTCCACGTTGTGGCGGTTGCGGCCTACCATATCAGTATCTCATATGATATTTCTATTGCAAGAAAATTTTATTTGTTGTCAGGAAAATCACAGGTTTTATCTTAAATACACTAACTGGAAATAAATACACTAATTAGTGAGGACCGGTATTTTGCTGTGGATATGTTTAACTGCAATTTTGCGGTAAAAAATTTGAAATCCTGGGTAAAAATTGTGATCATATTCAACTCTTTGAGAAAATAATTATATAAAGGAATGCGTGTAAAATCCAGGTGCAACACAATGTACATTATTGACACACTGTCACTCTCTTTATCTACGTCAATAATAGAATATCGATTTCAATCGAATTGAATACATTGCTCAGTTTTGAGTTTGTAGTTGACTACTAAGCGACCTAAGCGATCGATTGCTAGCCAATCAGATAGAACTCCTTTTCTTGCGTTCGGTGAAATACCACTCGCCCGTCGCTCACCAACGGAGTATTAAATTTATATTTATCGTATAGGACGTCGACACTGTGCAGCGTGTGTTCAATAGATAGAAAATAGATCTACTATACTTATTGATGTTTCAGTATGCATTGAGTCCCTGAAGTTGTAACATCATTATATTGAACACACAATGACATGTTGTATTAGTATTACACCTAGGTTTCATTATCATTGAGGTATAGGACTTTTTATTTTTTCGGAGAAGAGCAGATTATATTGATTATATTTCTACATGTTCATACTACATACTCTGAATAGTTGAATCATTTTCTTACGATCCGTGACCATTCATAGCATACCTTTGTTTCTCTGTGGATTTGACTAGATGGACATATTCTAAGAAAAAATAGCTCCTATGTCCCTCCCAAAAATGGCGGGAAAATCTATTTATAGCTCATTTTTCAAAATGGCCGCCGGTGACATTTTGAAAAACATGAATATCTATATGCCATGTTCTGGATAGCCTACAATGACAAATAATATGCCGTTTTCCACTATCTTTGGCATGCCCAACCTTTTTAGATAAAATTCAAAGTGTTGAGAGGTCATCTTGACCCCTAAATACAAGATGGCCGCCAGTTCCATATTGAAAAACATGAAAATCGATATATCATGAAGTGGATAGGCTATAATAACAAACAATGTGTCGTTTTCAACTATATTTGGCATGCAAAACTGTTTAAGATCATATTCAAAGACTTTAAGGGTCACATTGATCCCTAAATCCAAGATGGCTGCCAGCGCCATATTGACAAAAACATGAAAATCTATATACCATGAAGTGGATAGGCTATACTGACAAACAATGTGTCGTTTTCAACTATATTTGGCATGTCAACTCTTTTTTTGTCATATTCAAAGTGTTTGGGGTCATCTTGAACTCTAAATCCAAGATGGCCGCCAGCGTAATATTGAAAAACATGAAAATCGATATATCATGAAGTGGATTGACTATAATAAGCAAAAATGTGTCGTTTTCAACTATTTTTGGCATGCAAAACCATTTAAGATCATATTCAAAGAGTTTGTGGTCACCTTGACTCCTAAATCCAAGATGGCCGCCAGCACCATATTGACAAAAACATGAAGTGGATAGGCTATACTGACAAATATTCCACTATTTTTGGCATGCCAAACCTTGTCATGTCGTATTCAAAGTGTTGGGGGGGGGGCATCTTGACCCTAAATCCAAGATAACTGTCTAAGCCATGTCGAAAAACATGAACATCGATATTTAAGATGTGACACACATGAGGCCAATGCTTATTTTTACTCAATTACTTATACTATAGATTTTGAAAGTGTTACCTTTGTTCTTTCAGGGAAGTTGCACGTTAAGAGCATGTGATGGAGAACAGAACAGACACTGAAGAGCTACAGAACAACCAAGAGACTGATAAACTAGAATGCATGCTGAAAGATCATTGCCCTGTAAAAGACATTTTAGAAAAAGTAGAGAAATGGGAGAACATTAAGGACAAATTTTTACAATGGAAGGGCCTTAATAAATTTCAACATGTCAATACAACAGTGGAATGGGATAAAGGACCTAAGGGTTATCATATTTGCTACTTGTTGTACCACGATGTCTAACACACATGCTCACTGTCAAGCCACAAAACGCAAGCACAAATCTGAGAGATCAAAAAAAGGCTGGGATGTCCGGTCAGTAATCATCTTTCTCAGGACCTCCTCCCAAAAACCTTCGTTCAAGTATAGATGTTCTGCATGATTAGGCATTGTGCGTCCACAAAAGTCTGGTAACCGGGACAAAACCACTTTTGTTACTTTTGACACAAGATGCATGGAGAAGATTCAAGGCACACACTATCTACATTGCAGATGAGGATACAAGAGAGCGGTTAGATACGTTTATAACGTCAATCCCAGAGAGGCAAACAGCCTTTGGCTTGGAAATCAGATACCACCGTCATTGTTGGCGTCAATATGTCAGCAATCAAGCGAGAGATAATCTCATTGAAAATGCAGAGCATTTACAGCATGTTAACCTTCGGGAGGCTCAAGCTTTGTTCTTTTAACATATCGAACAAGTCATATTTAAAGATCGTGAAATACGCACCCTTGAAGGACTGCTCCAAGATTACATTCGCATTACTTCAAACTACGGGCACTTTTCCCAAGTAAGGTCCAGCTGCCTCAAGGAATTTGGAAAAGTCATAGGATTTCACGAACGTATTCAGAAGAATGTTAGTGAGCTTGTGTATGATACAAGAGCTGCCGGTACATACATCGAGACCGCGCTGTTATCACTAGGAGTAACGGACGACCAGTTGGTCAACAATGTCGCGTCACGTCGCAACACGACTTCGAGAACAGGTCATCAAAAGAACCACTATTCCTTGGCCCCGTACATACATGAGTTGGAGCAAGATGAAAACTTTAGTGAGCTCCTACTAAAGCTCATTAACCATGTTAACTGGTTGAAAAAACCTAACACAGGTTCAGCTGATGACAACCCAAAGGTCTGATCAATTTCGTCAATCTTAGAGAGCAATCGTTATTTACGACAGGGGTTGGCATTTTGAAGGGGAACCCGATTTTTTTTTTTATCGGGGGGGGTCGACATTTTTGTTGAACCAGGAGGGGGATTGTAAATGGAGAAATTCGTGAAAACAAGGGCGGAATTTGAAAATTTGCTTTCCCCCCTCGCGTCCACTCAAAATTGTCAGATTCCCCCTTTTAAACTTAACAATCACCCCTCCTGGTTCAACAAACAATTTTGCGTTTCCACCTCAAGATCAAATAAAGAATTTGGGTTCCCCCTCTAAATGCCCATTCCCCCTGTCGTAAATAACGATCTCTCCCTAAGATTGACGCAATTGATCGGACATTTGGGTTGTCATCAGTTAGACCTGTGTTAGGTTTTTTTTCAACCAGGTAATGAACTTTAGTAGGAGCTCACTCAAGCTTTCAGCTTGATCCACCTCATGTATATATATACGGGGGCCAAGGAACAGTGGTTGTTTTGATGACCTGTTCTGAGTCGTGTTGCGACATTCTTGACCAACTGGTCATCCGTTACTTCCAGTGATAACAGCGCGGCCTCGATGTATGTATCGGAAGTGCTTGTATCATACACAAGCTCACTACCCTTCTTCTGAATACGTACGTGAAATCCTATGTCTTTTCCAAATTCTTTAATCAGAAGTTCCTTGAGGTAGCTGGACCTTACTTGGGAAAAGTGCCCGTAGTTTGAAGTAATGCGAATGTAATCTTGGAGTAGTCCTTCAAGGGTGCGTATTTCACGATCTTTAAATATGACTTGTTCGATATGTTGAAAGAACAAAGCTTGAGCCTCCCGAAGGTTAACATGCTGTAGATCTTCTGCATTTTCACTGAGATTATCTCTCGCTTGATTGCTGACATATTGACGCCAGCAATGACGGTGGTATCTGATTTCCGTCCAAATGATGTTTGCCTGTCTGGGATTGACGTTATAAACGTATCTAACCGCTCTGTTGTATCCTCATCTGCAATGTAGATAGTGTGTGCCTTGAATCTTCTCCATGCATCTTGTGTCAAAAGTAACAAAAGTGTTTTTGTCCCGGTTACCAGACTTTTGTGGACGCACAATGCCTTATCATGCAGAACACCTATACTTGAACGAAGTTTCTTGGGAGGAGGTCCTGAGAAAAATGATTGCTGACCGGACATCCCAGCCTTTTTTTTTTTGTTTCTCAGATTTGTGCTTGCGTTTTGTGGCTTGGCAGTGAGCGTGTGTGTTAGACATTGTGGTACAACAGGTAGCATGCATATGACAACCCTTATCCCATTCCACTGTTGTATTGACATGTTGAAATTTATCAAGGCCCTTCCATTGTAAAAATTTGTCCTTAATGTTCTCCCATTTCTCTACTTTTTCTAAACTGTCTTTTACAGGGCAATGATCTTTCAGCATGCATACTAGTTTATCAGTCTCTTGGTTGCTCTGTAGCTCTTCAGTGTCTGTTCTGTTCTCCATCACATGCTCTTAACGTGCAACTTTCCTGAAAGAACAAAGGTAACACTTTCAAAATCTATAGTATAAGTAATTGAGTAAAAATAAGAATTGTTTTTCGACATGGCTTAGACAGTCATCTTGGATTTAAGGGTCAAGATGCCCCCCAAACACTTTGAATACGGCATGAAAAGGTTTGGCATGCAAAAAATAGTGGAATATTTGTCAGTATAGCCTATCCACTTCATGTTTTTGTCAATATGGTGCTGGCGGCCATCTTGGATTTAGGGGTCAAGGTGACCCCAAACTCTTTGAATATGATCCTAAATGGTATTGCATGCCAAAAATAGTTGAAAACGACACATTGTTGGTTATTTACTTCATGATATATCGATTTTCATGTTTTTCAATATGACGCTGGCGGCCATCTTGGATTTAGGGTTCAAGATGACCCCCAAAGACTTTGATAATGACAAAAAGATTTGGCATGCCAAAAATAGTGGAAAACGACACATTGTTTGTCAGTATAGCCTATCCACTTCATGGTATATAGATTTTCATGTTTTTGTCAATATGGCGCTGGCGGCCATCTTGGATTTAGGAGTCAATGTGACCCCAAACTCTTTGAATATGATCTTAAACGGTTTTGCATGCCAAATATAGTTGAAAACGACACATTGTTTGTTATTATAGCCTATCCACTTCACGATATATCGATGTTCATGTTTTTCAATATGGAACTGGCGGCCATCTTGGATTTAGGGGTCAAGATGACCTCTCAACACTTTGAAATTTATCTTAAAAGGTTGGGCATGTCAAATATAGTGGAAAACGGCATATTATTTGTCATTATAGCCTATCCAGAACATGGTATATAGATATTCATGTTTTTCCTACTTTTTCTGGCGGCCATTTTGAAAAATGAGCTATAAATAGATTTTCCCGCCATTTTTGGGAGGGACATGAGCTATTTTTTTCTTAGAATATGTCCATCTAGTCAAATCCACAGAGAAACAAAGGTATGCTATGAATGGTCACGGATCGTAAGAAAATGATTCAACTAGAAAATATTAGAAAATTCGCACAAGTCCGTTTTTTAAAATCACATTTTTGTTCCTAAAATGGGGGTTATAGCGCCCTCAACGGGCACTCTCTCCATAGGGCTACATGTAAAGACCAGTTATAGACAAATGGCCCTAAAATAAAACGGACTCGTGCGAATTTCCTCAAATTTTCCATATGATGTAGATTTAACATCTGGAATGTAATGCAAGTGATGTCGTTGCTGCTCTTCTAAATTCATTTTTAAAATGTCCGCCCAGACCAAGGTGATTACGCGAACTTGAGTTTGGATGTCGACTTTTTCCCTTGATGCACTTGGCCTCTCCCCAGTAACCGCTGGAGGCGCATCGTATTCCAAAACTGGACCCTGAATTTGACTTGTAAGAGCAACCGTTGGCGGCGCACTGTATTGTGAATTGCGAGAATTGGCTCTAGATGTATGATATCAAAGGCTTTCTTGAAGTCAATTAATGTAATGACAAAAGGGACTGGGAGCTAGGTCGTAAGCTTGTACCCTCCAAGGACGTGTCCTTATATAAGTAATTGTTCCCGGACCGGGAATTGTTCTTCTTCCTCTGAATCCATTTTGATTGGTTCTCAAGTGTGTAAACTTATTCTCATCTGACTGATTCTGTTGAGCATCATTCTATTGTACTTGTAGGATACCCCATGCGCGAATTTCTTGGTGAGCTAAGAAAGGATCATGAAACGTGTCATGTAACATATTGAAGCTTAAATGGTCAATGGTTTAAATTGAAACAAATTTGCGCGAAACGCGCCTAAATTTGCTTAAAAGCTGAAATGGTCAAATATGAAATAATTTTCGTCAAAATCACATGCACTTTTCTTTTTCTCTAATTTCTCTGCTCTTTTATTAATACCCGGGGGCGCGGGCCCGTTTAAAAAAAGGGCTGTATTTACTACTGCTATGCCTGTCATTGCCTACAATACTGAGATCGCTTGATTCGGTGATTTGTACAATTTTTAAGATATATGGACCACTGGTCAAAGTTTTTCTTATTCTTGGTTTAAAATTCGGTGAACTGCAGACTCATACAAATATGTTTTGAAATTGTTTACTGAAGCTCTTCATTCCTTTGCTCTGCTCTAATATTAAGGATACAGTGATACTTTTGTTTTTGACCTACATGTACGCAGTTGACAAGCAAGTACAGTCTTAAAAAGTACAAACAAGTACCGGTACTTGCAAGTGCTTCGGGGACCATGGTCAAGGAGCAGTGCGGGGCCCTTGTAACATCTTCTTTATCAGCCCTATTTCATTTTCGCTTTTGGTCCAGTCCTCCTGAACTTCATCCAGCACTTGTACACATATTAATAGGCTCCAACTCGAATAAAAACATTAGAGCCAAATAATTGTACTTTTTTGACTGATGTCCTGATCTTGCCAACATCTACAGAGAAACGAGGTGATAGTCTAGTGCAATATATACATAAATTTAAATAGATACCAGGAGGCATTTGATTGATGGAATAGTAGCATGTAACACATCGTTAACACCACGAAGTGTCAGTCATCACTCATTGTTTACTTACCCCCAAGGTTCATTCATCTTTAATAAAGCAAGCCAGTATGTTAATGATACCGTTCCCTAGTCGATATAATTAATAGACAAAAGGTACCTTTAAAATAACACGTTTGCAAATATTCAAATACCTTATACCTATTCAAAGTTAAGTCACTATCAAAAATAATTTCAAGCGCCGCAGCGTACATTTTGTCACATTACAAGGATTTTTGTTAATCAGATTTCCTTTTGGGTGAAAAGATTGAAGGCACGGGGTTGAAGTTTACTAAACTTTTTTGCATAATGTCACGAGCTTCTTGTAGACAATACAAGGTGTATCATAATAGACTATACAGTAGGAAAAGTGCCACTAGCTAGAATCTAGATTAACAAGTATGAGGTACGTATTTTTTCAAATACTTTAAGTTGATAAATTGATAGCTGAATCAGCATCTTGTTCTTCTACAACTGTTAAATGGTGTGTGACCATTAATAAGGACTCAGTGGCTATTTTTGTGAGCCATGTAAAAATGCAGTTGCGCAAAGTCAATTAAAGTAACATGAAAATCACTGTTTCACCACTTTCTTCACAGTAATTGACAGAACGCCTATAGCAAAATTGTTTGGCAATCGTGTGATTGCTTTAAAGCCCGGGGGGGGGGGGTTCTTCGAAAAATTTTGTACGGGGGTGTGCCACGCAGACTTTCTCTATACCTACTTTTTGCTGTTTTTGCTACCCATCAGTATACCAATTTTCGAGAAAAAGCACCCCAATTTGCCATAATTGGGCGCTTTAATGGCATTTTTGCCCAAATGCGCCCAATAGGGCGCATTGGTATCCACTGAAAACCCACCCATTGATATACCAAAATCGCTGAAAAGGTACCCCAAAACCGTGGCACATCCCCGTATACCTTCAACCAGGAAGAACCCCCCCCCCCCCGGGGCTTTAAAGTACCAAGTGGAATGACCTAAAGATCTCGTGATCTTACACCTCTGAATTTCTTCTTGTGGGGCTATCTGAAATCAACTTACTTATACTCTAAATGACAGGGATTTAAATTCAAATCCAAAAGACTTACTTTTAAAACTTTCAGAGACTGTAGTTAGGGACCAATCAATATAGGATTAAAATAAGTCTTTACAAAGTTTTATAAATTTCAGTCCCACAGGGATTTAAAATGCAAGTCCATTGGATTTAATATTCAAGTCCTTTAAGATTTACTTTTAAGCATATCTGGGATTTATTTCAAAATAATATAAATCTTTATGGGGATTTAAATATCGATATTAAATACTAGTCCGTGTGACTTCTTATCAAGCAATACGTCTATTCACGGGAGTAATACCAAGTCAGGACTACTTCTTTCATAAAGTTCAAGCAATAGTCTGCAGTGCCAGTGATATTCCAGTGTCACTGTGTCCGAGTGTGATCCTTCATGGAAATAAGCTTACAAATTTATAAATTATATTATGTGTATAGGTAAGCTTATACAGCAGACGCACAGACTACTACCTCGGCGATTGAAGATAATGTTCACATTGGCCCTTCGTGCACAACAATGTAAGCTTTTTCATGGAAGTTATAGTCACTGACATTGGCAATACACAGGCATGAGACTGCACTTTCCTAAAAAAAACTGAAAAAACTGAAAATGCGCGTGAAATTGGGCAAAAAGTACCAAAAACAGGCTGAAATTAAATAAAGTTGCGGAAATTTTGACTATAAAAAAACCTGAATTCAGTTTTTAAACTGAAAATTCTCATGCCTGAATACAGCATCTGGGATGCCATTCTGCTCGTGTTCGTGTTCGTCCATATCACTTCATTCATTCGCTCGCCACCACACAAAATCGCAAAAGAAAGATGGCGGCTGAGTAATCCAGAAAAACGTTTCGATTTGATCACGTGCACGCACCATCGCGTTGTGATTGGTTTAATTTTTAAGTCTTTCGAAAGATTTAAAAATAGATTTTCTTTTTCCCGATCCCAAAGAAAATTTAAATCAAACCCCGCGTAAAATAAATCTTAAAGACTTAAAAATTTTTAAGTCTCAACTAAGATTTAAATTTTAAGTCTTTCTAATATTATACTCCGTTCACTTTTGTTGTCGGGCATCAATGATGGCTCGCCATAACCGCCGGTCCTGCATGCTTTCATCCATTGTATATCCTGTGTCTGCTTGAAGCAGGTCCATAAAGCTCTTCTTGGGACGTCCTTTGGTTCTTTTCCCTAGTGTGGGTTTCCAAGTAACCAGATCAGATGTAATCCTCCCTCTGGCTCTCTTACGGTGTCCTGCAAACCGTAGCCGTCTTGTGGTGAAGTTACAGGTGGGAAATCCCCATACAATTCCTTATTGGCCATATGCATTTTCCCGCTCACATTTAGTGCTGATCGTAGCATTCTAGTCTAGCATCCATCCATTGATTTGCCAATTTTCTTGGTGTTGGTCCAGGTTTCACAACCATACAGCAGGACGCTTTCAACAGTGGCTTGGAACAGGTGCATTTTGAGGTGTCTTGGTAAGGAAGATTTCCAAATATTACTGAGCTTGTTACAAGCTTTTCATGCCATTGCCTTTCTTACTTTGATGTCTTGCTCAGTACTCCTGACCCACGACCCCAAGTACTTGAAGTCTTTAACTCCTTCCAGTAAGCTGCCATCATCGGTTTGGATTTCAACCTCTGTTGAATGGTTGTACACCATGAATTGTGTTTTCTACGTATTCATGTGTATACCCACGCGAAGTGCAGCATTTTCTACGCTTTTGAGCAATTCCTGTGCTTGGCTGGCAGTATCAGATAGTAGTGCAATGTCGTCTACGAAGTCAAGATCTGTTATGTTCAGAGGACCAACACGTCGGCTTTTTCTAGGTTTTATTGTGAAGCCTAATCTCTCATCCCTGCCGTCTATTGCAGATCTGAGGCAATAGTCCAGGACGATGATGAACAGATATGGTACCTTGTAGCACACCTGCTAAAATTTCTAATTCATCTGTGTCACCATCTGGGGTCATCACTTTAGCATCTGTTTCCTGGTAGGTGTCTTCAATTCCATTCACGATGGTATCTGGGATGCCATAAGCTTTCAAGCTCTTAATCATTTGCCTCTGTGGACTGTATCGAAAGCTTTCTTGAAATCGATAAACGTCATCACTGCAGACTGTGCAATAATAATCCTTCTCAAAGCAAGAATCTGCTCAGTGGTGGATCTCTTTTCTCTGAAGTTACATTGATTCTGTCTGAGTTTATCATCAAGGTGTGGTCTGATCCTATTCAAGAGCATCCTATTGAATGTTTTGGCAACTATTGAGCTTATATAGGCTGATTCCCCTGTAGTTGACTGTTAGGCTGAGATCGCCGCTCTTAGGTACTGGGATGAGGTTCAAGATGATGACCACTGGTTAGGCCTCTTCATATTCCTTCAATTTGTTCTCTATGAACTCCCTATTTGCTTTTCATATGCCTGGTCTAGTTCCTTCTTGCTCTGCTCAAATTCTAAATGAGTATCTTTGGTATTCTCTTTGACGTGTCTCTTGTTGACTTCTGTAAGGTGTTGTCTAGGTCTTTCTACTCTTGAGTCAAAGCAAAGTGCCTTTCTTTGCTTTTTTGGCAGTTTAGGCATTACTTTTTCAGCAGCCTCCTTGTAGGCCTGAATCAGGTAATTATATTTTTGGGTTTGGTCTGCACAATTATCATCAGATAAAACAGAATATCTGTTTTTAATCTCCAGGGTATACTTGTCCTGAAGTTCAGGGTCTGTCGCTAGTTTGGACGAGTCATATTTAATCTCTTTGGAGGTGATTTGTTGTTGGCTCTTAGACTGAGTCAGATGTTTGCAGTCACTATCCTATGATCTGAACCTGTGCTTGCGAAGGAGTTGTAGGCTTGTGTATTGATTACACAATTTCTCCACTTCTTCCTGATTAATAAATAATCAAGTTGTGCTCTGAATCCACTTGGCAGCACACATGTCCAAAGTTTTGATTTCTTCTTCTGAAATGTGGTATTGGTGATGATAAGGTTGTTCTCCTGTGCAAACTCAAGTAGGAAGTCTTCGTTTCTATTTGTGCTTTGGTGGTACATGCACTCGTATACAAATTTTGCATCATGAAGTCCAAATCTTGCATTAAAATCTCCCGCAATTATCAATACGTTATGAGCAGGTACATATTTTGTTACTTTGTAGCTGCATTCAGCTGTTTGTAGTGTTCTTCAACATCTTCTTCATCCGAGACGTTTGTTGGTGAGTAGGTAGTAATTATGGTAGTCTATGGATTTCCACCCAGTGTAACTTGTACAATTCTTGATGTTATGAATCTGACGGATAACGTTGCTCTCTTAAATCAAAGATTTTCACAAGACCTCCTGCAGACCTTGATAACACTAGAGACACATAATTGCATAAGTTGACATCCAGGCAGGACAGACCTCTAATAAGACGTTGTGTGAATGCTATAGTATTTTGACCAAATGCCTCATACATTTTAATCTAGTGGCATTTTTCAAACTGTATACTTTATTTTGATATATATCTGTATACATATTTTGATCTCCAAATGGTAGTGTCCAATTGCACCAAACCTGTTGGGGCAAGGGAAAAACTATCAAATTGTTCCATAACTTATTAGAATTTGGCTACTTTCCTAGCAACCACAAAACGTGTTTGACTTATTTGCAAAAGGTTAGGAAAGGTTGCCAGAAAACGGTTAAATGTTGGGTTATATAAAGGGTATATAAAGGGTATAAAGCGTTTTCATTTAACATTAAAAACTTTCTGCAAACTATTCTAATATAATGTTATTTAATAAAGTGTTGACGAAATATTTGGCAAAATTGTTTGCAAAACACATTTTATAATTTATGTTTATTGATAAACCAGTCTTTAAAATATTAAATTGGGTTCATCAGACATTTGGGACATTCTTTACTGTGTGTTTACTTGCCCTCTGCACTGGGCTTCGAACTCTAATCAAGGCGATCTAAGAAGTGCAGGGCCGTGTCTCGGTTTTCAAATGGGAGCGGTTCTTGTTCTGAACATGGACTACCTCCATGTTCTGAATTTGCAATCAATCATTGTGAGATGAGTTGATATTGTAGTATGAATTCCCTAAAGGGAGCTATGAAGCAGAATACCCCTGCTCGTGGGAAGTGTCAAGATACAGCCCTGCCAATACCCACTGTGATTCACAGCACTGCTGCCATTTCAGAAATAAATCATGAATAATTTTTGCAGCTTATTTGGAAATACCATCAGCTTGAGTAATTACTCTCCTGAATTCACACATCTGTAGCTATCTGTTAGATCATCTATTATACATAATGCCACCTGATTATTCAATGAGGCTGAACCACGCAAATCTCGAACCGTACCACAGCTCGTCCCTAAAAACTGGGAAATAATTAATCACTTAGAGACCTTTTTATTCAATCGATCAAAAAATGAGACCCAAGTCATAGAGTGCTACACTACGCAACTGACTCGCAAGAAGGTCAAATTTTCGCAAAACTTGATGCAGTAACAAAATATAGGTCATTGATACTTTGTGGATTATGAAATGAATAGCTCTGTTATTCTGTAAACTGGCTGTGATACTGCGCTGGATTCTCTTCTTTAACACTGAATAATCAAAGGGGATCAGGTGAGGCTTCTATTGGCTCTTCCAATTCAATCAATTGAATTTTCTCACAATGATAGTTGCCATATGAGCAAGTACTTTTAATTTTACCCACCCAATAGCCACCAATGGCAGGCTGCAGTTGTTACAGTACAGCCCTGCTTAAAACATAGAGACTGCCAACAAAGTCAAGTTACTTTCAAAGAGATAGCCTAAGAATAGCTCTATGCATTATGTGAAATGGTAGATCTGCCATATACAGGTTGTAACAGTAAAATTTATACAATTTAGGAAATAACATTCTAAGGCAAACATTGTACTTATTGATTGTATTGAATTTTACTTGGTCATCAAGGTTATTTCTTAGGCTACTACATAAGATTTGTTTCAATCAAATTGGTGGTCTACAAGCCAAGATATTGCCAATTGTGTAAAGTAGTCTTAAATCAGCTTGGGCCACTTTTGTGTCTTTGTGTAGCAAAAGTGACTGAATTGAGTTGAATCATGACACATCTGGTCGATGCTCTAAAGATGGGTAATTATAAACAATGGGCATTTGAAGTGGTATTTTAATTTGTAAATTTGAACTAGATATCATATTATTCATTTACTAATGTCAATTAAGTGAATGAAAAACATGAAAAACCTTTGCTTTTGTTCTGAAATCTTTGACGATGAGAGTTCATACTTGATACGTGCGAACACAGCAAAAGGTGTGCCGACTCGGGCGATTAAGTACAATCAGGCATAGCATTTGAACTTGAACTAGGTAAGAAATCAAGTAGTTTTTGTTAACCAAGATATTATTGATTCTACTGCATTTCACATTTATGCCATGACTCCCTTTATTTTCTCTCAAAAGCAACAATGCAATTGCTAACCATGAAAGTCAATTTTATGCGATGCAAGCTTGATATGTGTGAAAATGTCAAAAGTAGCCCAACTTGTTTCCTAGACAATTAAGTTCATTGTGTTTAAGCCCGAACTAGTAAAGAAACCAAGTTAAATTTTTCTGTTAGCCAAGATGTTATTGATTCCACTGCATATAACATTGTTGCCATGACTCTCTTATTTCCAACTAAAGAGCAAAATTGCAATTGCATAATTTTTATTGTTATAGTCTGAACAGTGCACAAAAGAATTAAGGTACCAGTTATGTTCACCCCTGAATATCCTAAATAAAGACAAATATATATGTCAAAATTAAAACAAGCAGCCAATACCTGTATTCCTTAGCTTTGATTTAAGACCTCATTTGTTGAAATTGGTTAAGAATTATAAAAACAGTGATCTAAAACCTAAGAAAAGAATGGAATCAAAAGTTGCACTTTTATGTTCTAATCAATGAAAGCACAACACTAATCTTTTTTTCGAGAACGAATTGTGTAGAAATCAATAGGGCATGCAATAGAGCAAACTGCAACTTGCATCTTCCTTGGGTTGTTGGATTATTGCATCTATTTCTTGAATGATTTTGATGAATTAGATCTTAAATCCAAGCTAAAAGATACAGCTGTTGGCCGCTGTTTCCAATTATGATATATCTGGCTGTATTAAAAATATACAGGGATGAGCATTAACTGATATAATACAAATGATCTAATTGCCATCTTTAAACTTTAGGTTGACCATGTGCACTTAGCTTGCATTACTGGTACAATGCATTACATGCAAAATACAAACTAGCAATCAAGCAGGCACTTTAAATCCAAGTTGACCATCTGTGCATCGCACACTAATCTAGAGGTACTGCCCTCAGTTTAATCACTTTTTATAATTGTTTGATAGCTAACATATGTGATGTGATCAAGCGAAATCAGTCGGAAGTCGGATATATAGATTTTGTTGCATATTGTTAAGGAAACACTTCCCAACTGTTCATATCGTTAAAACTAAACATTCAATTTCAATGGGGTTTTCTACAAAATGTAGCTTTGTAGATGCTTTATACAACTATGTAAATAAATGGAAATTGAATATGCCTGACTTCAGACTGATTTTGCTTGATCCCCATTATATTGGGCTATTCCAGTTGAATTCCTATGGAAGACATGGCCTTATCTTCCACACAGGGAGTGTGAATTTCAAAGGGAGTTACCTGAATGCATGACTCCATTTTAAGTCTTAAGTCTGCACCCATGTGTGGAAGATTAAGATCATGTCTTCCATACAGGGTGTATGGATTTAAACTGAAAGAGTCCAATTCATCATTTAACAACTAAACAAGCCATAATCTTTTAAGAAGAGATAATATAAACAGGCAATTTTACCATATCATATTTTATTTCAAATTTATAAGCTGAAGTACATAAGAAAGAACTCTTAAAGAATGTTTTAAGTCATGTATAATACCAACAATATGAAATCTGTTTTAACAGTGATATCAATATGCGAAAAAGCTAACAATGTTGATATATTTCTTCAACTTGATTGATCAAAATTATGACATAATTCATCATAAATTATCAACTTTTATACAAAAATAAAAAGAACTACATCTACATGTACTTGCAATTCTGCATTATTCATTCCATTAAGTACAGATTATTACTTTAATCTTTTAAAATTCTAGTGCTAAATTTTCATTTAGCACTTTTTACCATATGAATACATTGGCAAAATGGGAGAAATGACTGTGTTAATAATTATGAAACTCCATACAAGGATGGAAACAAAGAATGTATGCTTGAGATAAACTTCTTTAAATTTCATGGAACTATTTTGGGTAGAATGTATGTGTTACATTGACACAAAAAAAAATGTGTTATATGCATCACTCGTTGATTGATATGGATTGAAAAGGCCTACTATAATACTTTTCACCCTGATGTGGCAGTGACATCAACGTGTTTAGGCAGCTTTTTTCACGCATGCATCTATGCGGCATCTTTAAAACGCATACGTGCATACGCCAGCAATATGAGCGGCCACTACAATGTAGCTACTTGAAGCTGCGCCTAATGAAATGCGAGCTGACGTCACTGCCACATCAGAGTGAAAAATGGTATAATATCCTGTACTTTAATTAGTGCAAAATACCCGTGAACTTTCCAGTAATTTTATTTTATACCACCTAACCTGTGACATGAAAAAAATTGTTCACTATTGTAACAGTTGTGCTTTATTGCACAAGTTAGGAGTCACAAGTAAACAGGTGGTATGAGACGGGATTGCTGACTAAGTTACAGAAGTTTGAGAACATGTTTGTCTTCATTGCACTTTTAACATGCAATTGAGTAAAATATTCTCAAATAGGGAAATTCATTTGGGTATTGAGCTTTGCAATGATTGTGATATTTGTATTCCAGTTTGTTTTATTGTGAATTACAGCATTGTTTGCATTGACAATGAACATTTTGACATTCATAGCATAGTGAGCATTTAGCACCCTCTTGAAATAATTATTAGCCATCCTGGGCATTAATCAAATATGGTAATACACACACAACCATAAATATTTGCATAATATCAAAAAGAAAATGCATTCCATGTTATGCATCAGTAAAATATAATTTTGTACCTAGCCCATGAAAAAGGAAGTTATGCCTCAATGTGACACTTCACGGTACAAGCGGAAGGAAAAGGTAAAGTAAGTCAAGTTATACATCAGTGTACTTACAGTTCTAGGTAAAAAGACCAAACATTCCCATATAATACATTATTCAATTCTCATGACACAGTACTCCCATTCAGTTTTTCCTGTGTAATTTGGTTTCTATTCTCATTAAAACACATTGAGAGCTACAAATTAACCTATACCACACTACATCATCTCACTGCCCATCGCTAAAAAGAAGCTTCTGAGCTACTCTGACAATTGAAGCTAGAATCTATACTAGTTTCATGCTCTGACAATGAAATATGGAACAGTAAAGCAGGTGATGAAAACAGTATTTATTACACAGTCTATTATAAAAGTTCATTGGCACTTTTTGGCTAATATAATGCACATACTGCGTAAATATGGCAATAGTTTCCCGTTTGGCTCATTGAATCACATCGCAAAAAATAAACACATTTGCTGAACTAGCTAAATAGCATGGAGGGACCTGGCTCCTTTAATGTAAAAGGATCTTGCAGAGTTGGTACAAAATTGTTATACATAATTTATAAACAATCCATTTGTGCTCATAATAGCATGTTTTCCCAAAGTACTGATTCCTTGGACACCCCTTCAGGTGTGCTGATTCCTTGGACACCCCTTCAGGTGTACTGATTCCTTGGACACCCCTTCAATCAAAGTAACTTTAATAATACCTAGCCCTTGAAAGGAAGTTATGTCTCCCTGCGACACTTCACATGCAGGAAAAGGTAAGTAAGTACAATTATGCATCAGTCTAGTTATAGTTTAGTTATATAGTTTTAGGTAAAAAGACCAAACATTCCCATTACATTTTTTCAATCTCATGACACTGTGCTCATTCAAATGAGAGCTGCAATTAAACCATGTCCAACCAAATCCTCTCACCAGCCATCGATAACAGACACACACAGGAGAAGCTACTGAGCTACTCTGACCAAGTGCTTAAGATTGTGATAAAATAAAAAGTGTTTCTTACACCTATTATCAAAGTTCTTTGGCAC
The DNA here is from genome assembly GCF_039555335.1 of Amphiura filiformis. Lineage (NCBI taxonomy): Eukaryota > Metazoa > Echinodermata > Ophiuroidea > Amphilepidida > Amphiuridae > Amphiura > Amphiura filiformis. The sequence continues at coordinate 43,306,168 of NC_092632.1, read as the reverse complement.
TTTTTGCTAATATAACGTGCGTACTGCATAAATAAGGAATTAGGGCAGACTCCCCGCCTGGCTCACTGAATCATCAGTAGCTTGGTGGGGGGATGGGAAGTTTTTACCAGACAAACGGTTTTTACCCTGCTGGCCAGCTCCACTTACTGGGCAGAAATCAACCATACTTGCTGTGAATATCCTTTTGAGCCTGATAACACCTTGATTTGGGGCTCAAATAGTGCAAAATTGAACATGTTTGGGCAATTATTGCTGTAAAAAATGCCCACCGGGAGATTTTCTATCTTTGCCCCCTAAGACATGTGAACCTGACACCCCACTGTAAATAACATCACAAATATCGACAACTCATTTGCTGAACAATCTGTGTAGCATATCGTCACCATGCTACTGCTGAACTCATTTGTTGTAGTTTTGAAAAAAAAGAGTACAAAATATGGTTTAAGCATGCATATATAAACATATTTAGTCGCCAATCTTTGGATAAGAACAAATGATAATAAGACAAAAGGAATTATTTGAAATAATTAGGGTGATTACATAACTGATACATGTGACTTTCAGGGACTTTGGCCTGTGACTTGAGCAAAATCTTCTGACAAACAGCTGAGTTAGGCATAAATTCTGGTGTTAAAATGCCTTATTCACCATTTGTCACCTGTAAAAATTGCCTAACTCACTCCAAAATCTCCTTTATGATTGGTCAATATCAATGGCATTATTACAGCAGGTGCACATGCTAATAGAGACATGATTTAGGCAAAAGCTTAATTCGGCTGAAAACTGGGTTGAGCAATTATCGTAGCAGGGTGATGATATACCACAACAGAGTGTGTACGCATTGGCAAGAGAGTTAGTACAAAATTTTGATATAGTTATAATAAACAATCCACATGGACTTAAAATATTGTATATTCCAAAAGTACCAGTGTCACTTTATCGAGTTGAATCTTTACAAGTTCCTCATACCACAGTACTGTACAACAGCATATTCCCCAGTAACCATCCAGTCCTTATCTTTACTCGTCAATTCCTCTGACAATCCCTCTGGTAAGCCAACAATCAAATCAGCTTTACTAGTCCTCAAGGCACACTGTGGTGCAGGATGGAACCCACACAAGGCCTCCGCATATGGAATGGTATGCTCCCAGCTTCTATCACCAATCAACTTACGATAGTTCAGATCGCCTTTAAATAGGACCAAATCGGATCGACTCAGTTCTTCGTACAAATCTGGCGACACCTGCTTCATCTCGCTGTAGTCATGTGGGGTCGTCCAGAATTTATGGCCGCTTATGTCCCACTGCTTTGATGACAGACGCCTGTGCCATGACTTACCTAGACTGGACAGCAGGTTATCCCTGTGGTTTTGCAGTGTATCAATTGTCCACATGAAGTCTTGATATGTAACATCAGACACAAACCATGGCATAGCCTTGTAGTGCATGTGCACCACATCCACAATACCTGCTCTGATGGCAAACTCAGCCAAGCATAGATCAGTAAACAGCTCAAAACCAGCATTATCTAGGATGATATCTAGCCTTACTTTCTTTGCGGGGTCCTTGGCGCGTGCTTCTCTTAGAATAGGGAACAGCTTGTGCATATCATTGACTAGGATGTGGGACTGGAGGTTTTGCAGTGGGCCGATAGGATCAATCTTCTGTGAGTTTTCCACACCTGCTGAAATGGATAGATCACACTTGTTGCCCCATAGAGATATCTGAAAGACAACCACACAAAATCATTGATGACACTTAAGTCGTTACTGGCTACCTCATCATTTTAAGGGCAATCACATGTATGTGGCTCATTGCCTGTGCTACTTTGTAGTAGGATGTTGCATGCAATTTGTAACACAAATGCAACTTGTTGCATTTGGACTTCAATTTTTGTGAATGAATTTGCAATGTAAACCCACAGAACATATTAGCATTATTCATGTTCTGATTGTCTTGATTTTAACCAAACTAGTCAATGTTATATGTGTACAAAACCCTTAATACATTATTCACACAAAGATTTTGCATTTAATTCTTCCTAACAGGGTTTATTGAATTACTGATTTAAATTACAATTTAAGTCAATTGATTAAAAAAGACTTTGGTCAACATTTCACTATTTTGTAGAATTCCTGAATAAATGAAGCTGTTTTACCACTCTCATCTGTTATATACTGTTTTTTCCTTATGTTTTAACCCTAACTGCACTAAACACCAAAAAACCTCAATTCAGAAAGCGTAGGCACAAGCAGGTATCCCACGTGATGCTATTAAGGTCATCATGCGAACAGTCATATGGGCACGGAAAGCTTGGCGGGCAAGCTACTCCCCGTGGCAAGGTAGGCCAGTGCACGGGCGTGGCACCCGCAGGGTCGGGGGTTCGAAACCGCACCCGAGAAAAAAAGTTTTCTCTTCTTCTTCTTTCTTTCTTTCCTCCTTCTTTCCTTCCCCCTCGCCAAAAAGCAGGGAGGGCGTAAGGGTTAAGTATTTTTAAATAACTCATACAGCTTGGTATAGGTTATAAGATTGATGTTTCATACCATGATGGAATTTGGAGATATCAAGTATTACAATTATTTCAATTTTTGTTGTCCATAAAGTGTGAATAACATATCTATGCACTTACCTGTACAAACTGGTCAAATGCTTGTTGAGCATTGTCTGGCTTGTCATGAGCATGCTCCTCTAGGTAGTTGGATAGCAATGTGACAGCCTGCAGTGACTGTAACAAAGCATTACGCTTCTGCTCGCCAAATGGATCAAAGCTCTGTAAGGCAGTGCTACAAAATGAGCAAAAAGAAACAAAGCAATCAGAAATGCTTATCTACAAAATCAGTTTATAAAGTTACATGTGAAATATTTCATCAAATTTCAAAATGAAATATTTTTGCACAGAATTGTACACTCTAATACTGTTATAACAAGGAGGTTCCCAAACCGCAGGCTTTTCATTTGTAACTTTTGTCAATGACAAATTGATCATCAAAATTGCACACTTGTACATTAAGGCATGGGGAAATGCTTGGATATACTGGTAACTTTAGTCACTTTGGTATGAATGGTATGTGCACTGTAATTTGACTCGAAACTGGTAGTTGGCCATGGATAGGTTTGTGTAGTTGCTGTAAAGTTATTAATGTCATACATATTATACGGGGTGGTTCAAAATTATTGGAACCCATCAATGTTGATGTTTATTGAAAACCCTGCTTCTTCAAAATGCAACATTCGATACTCTTGAAATGTATAGTTTATGACATATTTTACAATTAATCTACAAAATCTTTGGATCTTATGCTGAATTTAGATGTATCAGGCTCATCCCTTATCAGTTAAAACTTTCAATTCTGATCACCAGACCTACCTCAAGTGGATAGCTTCCATGATTTTCCTGTACATATAACATTCTACATACAACCAAGCCGATTGGAAAAAACTGGCCGGCTCTCCTTTATTCCTGAAAACTTCTTCTTCAAGATACCCATTCCAGATGACCACATCATGTTCCTCAATGTCAGTCAATGGTGTCAACGGCAAGACAGGTTTGTCTGTCTGCATTTCATTCTTCAGTTTGGAGAGACGGGACACAATGGTTTTGCAATCTTGAACTGCTTCCTGTAGATTAGAAAAATCCATTTAAATCCATGCAAGTCAAGACCACACTCTCAGTTAAAATATATGACTTTGTTTTGGCTTTATTGTAGTAAATCTTTTCTCTTTTTAATCTAAAAAATTGTTTGGTACAAGTAGTACAAACAACTAAGTGCTGAACAATCTTACTGTTCCCTCCAAATCACAAAACCAAATTTCTTGTATTTTAATCAAACATAACTGCCATTGTATAATGTAGAATTGCATGTATCTGACTTTCTCTTATTGTAGGGTTTACTATACAACCATTACGTGTTTCAATTGACCTTTTCGGTAAATCTAACAAGCTTTTGTGAGGTTGTGAATGTGATGTCGTCATGGCGATGCACACATCATTACTGCGCACTTCACGGCTTCGAAATGTGCAGCAGCGATGTTCAAACCTTGATCATAACATTCTTAAGCACTACAGGCCCGTGGCCAATATCAAGTTCTTGTCAAAGGTCATCGAGAAAGCGGCGTCATGTCAAGTAGGTAGCCATATAGACAGGAATGATCTGGGCGAAAGAAATCAGTCTTCCTACAAAAAGTTTCATAGCACGGAAACTGCTCTGCTAAAGGTGAAGAACGACCTTCTCCAGTACGTTGACGATAGCAAGACTGTACTGTTGGTGCTACTTGACATGTCGGCCGCTTTCGATACGGTTGACCACCCCAGGGTGTCCATAAAGAATGCCTTATCCAATGAACACATCCTCACTTATTCTCTGCCTCAAGGGTCTATCATAGGTCCTCAAGGTTTTATATTGTATATTTCACCAATAGGGGATATAATTCGCCGTCATAATATTAGTTTTCACTGCTATGCAGATGACATCCAATTATATGCTGCTTTTGATCATAAAGTCCCCGGGGAGTGTGAACGGACCATGGATCGTATTACCAATTGCATATCTGATCTTAATATGTGGATGTTGCGCAACAAACTGCAATTGAACCAAGAAAAAACTGAGTTTTTTGTTGTTGCGGGCCCAAGAGTGTTAAATTTAGTGTCTGATATCCAACTGAAGCTTGATGGTAAAACAATTGAGCCTTCAATCTCTGTCAAGAACCTGGGTGTAACCTTTGATGGTGTAATGAACATGTCCATCCATATTAGTACCCTGTGTAAAACTATCAATTTCCACATTCGCAATCTGTGGCGCATACGCCGTTTTATTTCTCAGGAAGCCTGTCATCATGCCGTTAGAGCACTTGTCCTGTCCCGCATAGACTATGCTAATTCTCTTTTGTTTGGTGCTCGTGAAGCTGACCTCAAACGGCTACAACGTGTCCAGAATAAGGCGGCCAGGCTAGTTTTTGCTTGTGGACGGGACAGGTGCTCTGCGGATCTCCTGAACTCCTTGCATTGGCTTCAAGTGAAGGATAGAATACAGTTTAAAATATTGTTGTATGTCTATAAGTGTTTGATGAATGTCGCTCCACCATATTTATGTGACCTGCTTACCTTGCTCAGCGACACGGTAACGCACGAAAATAGGCCCAGACTCCGCTCCTCTTCAGATACAACAAGGCTCTTGGTTCCACGATCAAATAAGAGAGCTGGTGATCATTCGTTTGCTGTTGCCTCTCCACGGCTCTGGAATGAGTTGCCTATCCAGTTGAGGGAGGCGGTGTCTGTGCCTGCTTTCAATCGTATGCTTAAAAAACATTTGTATTAATGTTGGTTGTATTTATTTCTTGCTTCATTTTGCCTGTATATTTTGTAAGGCGCTGTGCTCTTTGTTAGAGCGCCATATAAGTGTTGATTAATAATAATAATAATAATAATAATAAATAATGTGCACATCAGCATTACGTAAAATGATGACATCGCAGGTCTACCTGCAAATTTAAAGGCTTATGGGATTTACTGAAAAGGTCAATTGTGTTTAAAGCTAACTAAAACCTTCATTAAGTCTGATGATCCTTGTAATCTGGCTTAGACTTACCTCTCCATGCTTCTGAGCTGCTTGTTTGCGGAACGTGTACAAAGTATTGATAACCTTCGTCAAAATTATTGGCAGTCGGTCCTTCACTGTCTGATAGGCGAATGTGCTGCAAATTGATAAAGTCAAAAATGTAATGTATTTGTGATGACATCCCTGAGAGTGCATTATGACATATCTGGATCATAGTACCATATCAAATTGATCATATTCAACAAGTTCTACATTCAATTGGTATAAAATTGTATTTCACTCTTTAAAATCATTCATTTTATTGCTTACATGTAGATTTAGAAGGAAAAAAGTGTGTTTTAAACTTTCAATTCAGTAAGGAAAGTTTATGAAAATAATGCAATACTTTTTATTAACTACATAATTACCAATTATCAGAGACACCTGACAGCTGTGTTTACAAGGTATCGGGAAAATGGTTTTAGTTTCAATCACAAGTTTCATGGGATACAGTAGCAGTACCAGCCAACAGTTAATAATAGTAATTTAAACCGCACTCTGCTATATAGCCCTAGCTTCAAATTTCTGTTGCATTCAAAGCTAGAATCCCTAAAGGCTATAATCCAGTAGAAATCAATTGCACTTCAAATACATTTTAACTGATCAATTTTCAAAATGGGCAACATTTAGGCGCATGAAAGTCGATTCCGAGTTTATCGTCCCCCGTCCGCGTCACTTTTTGGAAACCAAAAATACCCGCGTCAAATTTTCAAAAATGTCAAAAGAATTCAATATTTTCAAAGTACATGTATCAGTGTTTTCACCAGTTTTAGCAATTGGAAACATATATTTTTGTTTGTAAAACATATAAATTCATAACTTGGAAGCAAAAGCAGGCTCTTTTCTAACTTTTCTAGTCCCTACCTTTCGTGAAAATTTCTTTGTGGCATTTATTTCCATTTTGCTTTAAATCAACACACATTTTAGGTCAATAATGAAATCTGATGAAATATTGAAAAATGAAAAAGTCACCTCACCAACCTGGAAAAAAAAGTGACGATAAACTCAGAATTGACTTTCATGGGCCTTATGATACAGTCAACTAAAAACGGCAACTACATGTAAATAGCACAGGGACAAAAAATACTCTATTATGAGACAATGGCCCACCTAAAAAAATGTCTGACAGGATTGCCTCTATAGACCTTTTCAAATCAAGATCGGAAAAATGCAGTATTTATTCAGTAAGCTAGGGATCAAGCGGAATCACATTCCCTTTTGAGTGAAAATACAACATATTTAGCCAAAATCAACATGAGTCATCACAGAGAAATACTTTCTAAAGGTATTGAACTAACACTTCCACTATTTGGCACTTCACAATGTGACAGAAAAAGAAAGAAAAATAAATAAAATAAATAAATGTACAATGTAGATCTATATTTATATAGCGCTTTATGCCATAAACAGCCTCAAAGCGCTTTTTTTAGTTTACATTTATTCCGCCGTTATTAGAATATGTCGGAACCACGTTTGCTGCCTACAAATGGCGCAGTGTTCATCAGTAGGCCTACAACGACTGTGACTACCCCTAACAGCTTCCCATTGCACCTGGGTGGGGTGAGGCAAGCAAGACAAAGCTCCTTGCGCAAAGGCGCAACATGGTGGCAGGACGGGAACTCGAACCCACGCACATCAAGCAAGCTCTCAGATTATGAGTCCAAGGCCGTAACCACTGAGCCACCGAGATGTTTGACCGTCTGTGGCACATTTGATTTGGTCCTCGTGTGGTATTTGCAATATAAATATCAATCTCATGCACAAGCCATACCCAACTTCAGTCACTCAATTGTCACCAATTTTCAAACATTTTTTAACAATTCTTTGTCTGAAACTTCAGAGCAAAGTTTGCTCATAAGAAATTATGTTAACAAATTCACCTATGTGTCATTTGAGCAACTTTTTCGGGTGTTAAACCCGTCGTGATCAGTGTTGTTTACTTCCGATAGGTAGTTCAGTGTGCTCACTGAATTCGTTGACAAGGTCATCCACTGATTGCACAGTGAGCATGGCACAGTAAACATGGAAACCAGTGTTGCCATATAGTGAGTGCATAGTTCTATAAATGCTCTGTTATTGGTACTATAGTCTGGTTTTGTGCTGAAAGCAATTGATTTTCAAGTAGAGTATGTCAAGATGAATAACTGTATCAACCTGCGCCAAAATCAAGCGTAGTGGTTGGAAAGTTACAGTTTCTTGAAAATTTAGGACTGAATTTTTATAATGATGGTTTCAAGCAATATTTATGCATGTTAGTATCAATATACATGCCTATAAAGTTGTTCTAAATCCACAGTTTCAAAGAAATTCCCCTGAAGCAAGGCTCCAATAATCAAAGAAAACCCTTTACTTCAAGGAAATTTGGGCTTCATATGAGGAAAACCAACGTACAGTGTTGCCAGTTTTCATGCTCACTGAACACTAATTAATGCAATTTTTAGACCTTTTTAATGAATTTAATCACATTTTCTAAATGTTTTTTGATACTTTGATGATTTCTTTGTGTGTCAGTCACTTTAAAGCAACATTTCATTTATATTATTGATTGATCAAAAATCACAATTCCCACTGCAATAATTAATTAAAATTGTTAATTAAATTACTAATTATGCAAATTAGCGACTATTTCCTCAAAATAATTGATCAAAAATTTGGTACAACTTATTTTCTTATGAAAACAAATGTGGGATAGCTTAAAGAAGATAATTGTAAAATTATTATAGAAAAACAATTTCTTAATGAAATTATGATGGTGCCATGCCAAAACAAAGACTATAATAAGAAATAGGTTCCTAAAACGTACAAAACAAGCCATATAGCTCGAAAACCGGTTGGCCTTTTTGAAAAATTCAAAAAGCATTTTCATGCTGAATTTATGTTCTATCCAATAATGTCCATTATTCAACATTTTATCACTGTTTTAAATATTGCCTGAACTGCCTACTTCCGATTTAAAATTTCAATTGCTTTTTAGTTTTACACATGTATGTCATGCTTCACTGATTCTGACGCATTTTGAGATAGCTCCACGTTCTATTCATCATCGGTTATCAGTGGCCTGGATATGGATTGTGGATGGACTTTTCAATCAATTATTCATACTGTCCATACACATGTCACATACATTGTACACGACAATGACAATAGACATAAAAATTTTAAGCTTACTCGGTAAACTTTGCAGAAAGCCTTTCAGGAAGTGTTGTATCTGCCATCATTTCAGCTATATTCATCAACCAGGAACAAAATCAAACACATAAAACACTTGTCACGGTGTGCACAACAAGACAAAGTAGAAATTTCAAGTTGTAATTTGACTCCATACCCACGCTATCACTGCTATGCACCAATGTTTTCCTGCTGTGTACATCATGACCTCTGTTGACCCCAAATCAATTACTCAGTTTCTAGTTGTTTTTGCTAAAGAAATCCCTAAAAAAGCCCCAAAAAATTGAATTATTCCGATTTAATGTCTTTTGTAATAATTAAGCAACCCGTGTTTAAAGTATAATATATTTTTCATCTTTGTATCAATCAAGGGGAAGCTGTATGTTGACATATTCTAGATTTTTTTAGTCCATAAAATAGAAACAGGATTTATGATCTGTCACTGTCAGCTGCTAAATATTGCTATTGGAGTCAGTAGTTCATGAGTTCAAGTGTAAATATCACCAATGCAACTCCAGATTGAGTCCGAAGCAGAGTTCGTAGGTGCCAAAATCATCAGTGGTAAACAAACCATCATCATTGGCGCACTGTATCGTCCCCCTAGCAGCAAACAGCCTTACATGAATGTCTTAAACCAGGTTATTGAGGAAATATGCGTTTCCAACCCAGGTGTGGCAGTATGGATTGCAGGTGATGCCAACTTACCAGACATCGATTGGGCTACAGACCGAGTCGTCGGCCACCAGTATCCACTTGAATTAAATGAATCCTTCCTGCAGATGCTGGCTCGAACTGGAATGGAACAACTTGTTGACTTTCCAACCCGTAATGAAAGTATACTTGACATCATCATTACCAATCGACCCTCCCTAATCAACCGCTGTGAGGGGTTGCCAGCTCTGGGCGACCATGACATTGTGTATGCTGATTGGAATGCTCAGGCCAGCAGAGTGAAACCATCCCGTCGCAAGATCTTCCTGTGGAATCATGCTGATTTTGATTTGATCCGTCAGGAGACCAAGGAATGGGCAGACAAGTTTGTCTCTCGCAACACAACATCTACTCCAGTGGAACTGTTATCCAGGGAGATTGAACAGTATCTTCAGAAAATACTCCATGACAGAGTACCCTCCAAGCTCAGCTCCACCAGATTCAACCAGCCATGGTTTAACACCTCTACCAAACGGATCTGTCGAAGGAAAGCAAGGGCTTTCAAGAAAGCTAGGAAGACAAACAGAGACCGTGATTGGAAGAGATTTAGGCGTTTGAAGAAGCAGAGCCAAATTACCTGTCGTCAGGCCTACAACAAGTACCTTACTGACATAATACGCAGTGAACCTGGTGCAAGTAGAAGACTGGGGGCCATTATCAAAGCCAAGCGTTGCCAGGATCAAGCTGGTATTGCTCCTCTGAAAGAAGGCAACCATCTCTTCAGTGACCCAAAGACCAAGGCCAATCTGCTGAATCGCCAATTTGCATCAGTTTTTACCAAGGATGATTCATCACCTCTACCTGATCTTGGACCCAGCACTCATCCACCAATGAATGGTATCCAGATCACCAATCAAGGTATTGTCAAGTTGCTGAAGAATCTTAACCCATACAAGGCTTCTGGTCCTGACGGCGTTCCTGCCAGACTTCTGAAGGAAACGCGGAAGAGATCGCTCCAGCCATCTGCCTCCTCTACCAAGCGTCCCTCGACCAAGGATCTGTCCCATCTTCGTGGAAGAAAGCACTGGTAGTTCCCATATTTAAGAAGGGCAGCCGATCGTCACCAGCAAATTATAGACCTATATCTCTCACCGCCATTCTGTGTAAGCTATGCGAGCATGTGGTCCATAGTGCAGTAATCAACCATCTGTCTGAACATAAGATCTTGTCCGATGCACAGCATGGCTTCAGAAAGTACAGATCATGCGACACACAGCTAATCCTGACTATCAACGATCTGGCCAAAGGGATCGAAGAAAAAGGGCAAACAGACATGATATTGTTGGACTTCGCTAAAGCCTTCGATAAGGTTTCACATAGGCTTCTCCTTCACAAACTCCAGCACTACGGCATACGTGGACCTACTCTTCAATGGGTTACGGACTTCCTCAGCCACCGTACACAGCAAGTCCTGGTTGATGGCCAAATCAGCACTCAAGCCAATGTGTCGTCAGGCGTACCACAAGGCAGCGTCCTGGGACCTTTGCTCTTCTTGGCATTCATCAACGACCTTCCGGACTGCGTAAAGAGCTCAACAACCCGCCTGTTTGCTGATGATACTGCACTGTACAAGAGGATATCGTCCCATCATGATGCTTCCTTACTACAAGAAGATCTCAATGCTTTGCAGAAGTGGGAACACACATGGCTTATGCAATTTCATCCAGCCAAATGCCAGGTGGTGCGTGTCACCAAGAAGCGGAAACCAATCACCTTCTCCTACAGCATCCATGGTATCACTCTTGAAGAAGTGTCATCTGCCAAATATCTTGGTCTCAACATAGACAACAAGCTGAGTTTCAACGACCATGTAGACATCACCACCAAAAAAGCAAATTCCACCGTGCATTTCTCCAGCGCAACTTCTACCACAGCAGTCGGAGGATTAAGGAGGCTACGTACACGACTTATGTAAGACCTACTGCTGAGTATGCAGCTGCAGTATGGGACCCTCACACTCAAAGAAACATCAAGAAAGTGGAACAAGTCCAGCGAACCAGTGCCAGATACGTTACCAACCCCTACGACCGGAGATCAAGTGTTAGCCCCCTGCTGAGTGAGCTCCAGTGGCCATCTCTACAAAGTAGACGCCGCCAAAGCCGGCTAACTATGCTCTACAGGATTCACTCCGATCTGGTTGACATCAGTTGGAAAGATCACGTCACTGAAGCAACATCCAACACCAGAGGTCATAACTCCCGCATCTGGACGCCCATATTGCAGCTCGTAAGTGTACCTATCTTCCTTCTTCCCACGCACAAGTAGGGATTGGAATTCCTTAAAGAAGGATCCAGCAGCCTTCCCAACACTCAATGCCTTCAAGATGGCATTGAGGGACGGCTCCATCTAGACAGCAGACAGCATCAACTTTTTAATCAGCACTTCACTGTACATATTTTGCACCTGTGATCTCTTGTCTGCGTCATATGTCTGCGCACCCACCACTCTGCAGTGAGTAATCTTCTTTTCAAGAAGCCTTCACTATAACTGGAAGAAGAAGAAGAAGTATATACCGTAATTGAGAATATTATAATGTTTATTTCTTCCAAACATCACTTTGTCTAAAAATTTGGTAAGAACTCAATGACACATACTATACAAATTTTAGTTCAAAGTTCAATATAATACCGGTACATTCATTTCATCAACCTGAGTCCTGATTTCATACCAGTACACATGTACACGATTATGTCAGAAATTAATATTTTGTTCTGGGTCTGATTATTCGGACTAATTTCATACATGTCATTGCATGTACATCATTCATGACATGATTGTACATTGTAGGTAAGCTTAGGAATTCCAATTGAATGAACGCAGCTTTCAGCAGCTGTACTCGATCCAACGGTGACCGTATATCGCGTATTTAAAATTACAACGCGAATGCACGACCTTGCCTTGGCCTTGGTCTTGGATGCTAAACCAATCACAAACTTGTGCGTTGGCATGGTTGGATTCACTTCCGCGTTTACTCAGGCACACCCTGACGTACATGTACGGTACATCGCGCAGTGTAGGCAAAAAATCGTCACACTATTGAAAGTTGCGTTCATTCAATTGGAATTCCCACTAGATAGTTTATGTGGTGTTTTAAAGCCATATTATAACATTTGCTGAGGAGAACGTAGTCGCGTACATACATGTATGCTACACAGTGACATCGCCCCGATATCTTCATGGTAGAAATCGCCATGGTAGGTTGAATCCACAGCCACCCATGGCCATTTTATTCGGACCTTATGAGATGCATAATTAGCGAAGTGACCTGACTAAGGCAACTGACAATAGACGGGGTAATTGATTTCTCGCTGTGTGAGTAAGCTTGTATACGACATTGCGGTCAATGGTTATACTGTCTCCACGTGAGTGAGAGCCGCTATAGCCTGCTGCACGCTGTAGTCCATACAGGACCAACACAATATAAAATTAGAGTTTTGGTCAAATTTTGAGTTCAAAGCGCACGGCCAATTTTCAAAGCGCACGCTAACGACTATCATATCTGTTCAACACATATTTTCAAGTGTACAATGTATGAGACCACATCTGGTTTCTTGAGAAAAATTCATTTACGGGAGATATTCATCATTTTCTAACCCAGTATCCGAAGATTTTCGTCTGATATCAAAATCAAAATTCACGTGTATCGATCCCGTGTATTCATTTTAATGTCTCTGCTGCACCAAATAATTATTAGCCAGTCGATGTCGGTGTGTGCTATGGTGAACGCATTAAAAGGAACCTTAATTGCAACATATTCTAACAAGGCTAACAACTGCTAACCACCCAACACGTATTATTTATTTTCCACAAGGTCCCATGCTTAACGTCACGCGCGACCGCGCGTACGGTACCCCGCGTATAGGCCTACGCTATGGTTGCTAGACTTGAGTCCAGTCCCGTTTACGGAGTTTAGGGTTGGGGTAGGGCAGTCTTGTAATACAATGTAAGACGAGTAGAGTTGCACCCGATTCGCTCCAAATTATACTACGGTATGTTTATATTGTTTAAAAAAAGACCCCTATTAAACCGCTAAATTTGGATATCCAATTAGCCGCTAAATTTGAATATCCAACTAGATTGCCCCGCAGGGCAACAAAGAACCACTAACTATACAATACATCCAATTAACTACACTGGCTTTCAGCATACAAATATTATTAACTGTCTACATGTATGAGTGTGATGGTCGAAATATAATCACGAGGTGAAAGATGGATTGTTCCATTCCACGAGCCGGAACGGCAAGTGGAATGGAACAATACATCTTTCACCGAGTGATTATATTTCAACCATTACACGTATTTAAGACAGTTAATATTTGTTTTATATCACTCATGCATAAATTCTATTACTAAAATACTATTTAAGGTAGGAAATATATTTTTTTCATCAACATAACACGTAACACCATGTTTTGCCGTGATATACTTAACATTTTGGGGTCCACCCCATAACTAAATCGGTAAGTCCAAGAGTCAGCGCACGGCTTGGCGCACACGCACTACGGCAGAGCACTATGATGGTAAAGACTATCACAGGGAGAGGGTGATGTTAAAAATGATAAATGGTAATCAACCAATGAACTGTCTAGAATTTATGTACGAGTGATATAAAAAAGAATGGCACTCTCTTGCTCTGAACAATGCCAGCGCCATAAATGAGCTTGTTCAATTGTGTTTCTTCATGCAGGTAATGCAGGGCTTAATTGAGAACCCTAGCTTCAAATTTGCACACAATACTTACACATTCGATAGAGTTCATTGATATCATTTTTCGGTCAATCAGCATGCAATTATTTATTCTGTTTAAAAATGTTTAAATTTTGATGAAAGTTATTTTGACGAGTCAACTGTATCTTTTTGTGAAGGTTGCCTACAGTCTAAACTTTAGTTATATTGCATTTGCTGCATACATTGTAGTAATTGACTGACAGCATATTCTCTTCCTTTTCTCCCGGCCTTTTCTGCCACCTTCAATATTATTTATTCACCACAGATGAGCCGGTAGAGGTTTACACAAGTATCGATCAAGATGGCATTCTGTATGGTAGCATTACACAAGAGACAAGACCTCATAGATACTTGTGTGACTCTGTTGAATAGTGAATGGTCTAGAAGTCAATCAGCAAGGTAATTAGCTATTTATATTGTAAGATTTATGTGGTACCGGTATGTAAAAAATCCACTATATAGAAGATATTTCAACTGAATGAATACAGCTTTCAACAGCTATACTTGATCCAACCGCCATCGTATATCGCGTATTTCAAGCTACAATGCGAACGCATGACCTTGGATACAATACTAACCAATCACAAGTGTGTTGGCTTTGTTGGATTCGCTTCCGTGTTACCCACGCACAGTCGCACACGCTGGCATACATCGCGCAGAGTATGCAAAAAATCATCATGCTATGTCAGGCTGCGTTCATTCAATTGAAATTTCCACTATAGAAAGTTCAAGTGAAGTGAGTCGTGACATGCTGAATTGTTTGAATTTTAAAAGCTCAATTCAAATGGTGCATGGATCATGCAGTGTTTAATAAACCAACATTTAGGTCTGAAACTTGACGGGCCTGCCTCAATTTTTACAGACAAGCTCAAACTCAATTGTAAAATTGACACACATATGAAAAAATGATGTAATAATACATGTTCAGCGGTATGAAGATTTTAATGTTACACTGATCCTCACGTTCTAAGACATCAAACCCGGGCTTCAAACTCACAAATCAAAAACAGGTTATTCGCAGGGAAGATTTGATGCTGGAGTCTTGCAGCCTTGAGTCCATCTTAATGACACGAGTAAATAAAATATAATAGGGGCTCCATCTGAACCAAAGTGACTTTCTTAGGTTTTTGACCCAACCAAGGACCCACCTTATTTCTAACACCTGCAATGATCATTGCAATTGCAAGGCCCACTAGTTTTCAAAAGGCATGATGTGCCAGGTTCAATCCCTGGTGGGGGAGCTTACAGGGTGTTAGCCAGCCACCCGCCCACCTGTCATTTTGGACAGGCAGTTTGCTCCTGGGACAGGCAAAATTAATGCTTCAGATGCGAAATTCTATAAATAATGCTTGTACATGTACCTGTATAAATTCTGTCCTCCAATACCTGAAAACAAAGCAAGACCAGACTAACATTCACTACATTGTATAGCAACAGCTATTTGAATTAACTGAATCTATAAGGTTTGGTTTAAATGCCCAGAGGTTTATGTTTCAGGGTCATGTTTTGGACCGGGAGTTTTAAATGATGGGCACTTGTCAAATCCCAGCTAAGACCATGGGCTTGGACAAAAGGTCTGAATTCGAATCCATAAGGAATGTTGCGAATGTTGCAAGTTTGCATTCATTGGAGAAGTCTTGTGATGGAAATATTGCCAACATATTCATGCAAAAACAAACCTTTTGACTGATTTTGCAGGTTACATTCATTGGAGAAGTCTAACGATGGATTACCATATTCTCTGGTGATGATAGAAACAAACAACTCACAAGAGGAGAAAGTTGCTGGATATTGTAGACTGGCTAAAGTTGTTAACCAACCAAAAGCTGTGTTTATTGAGTCAGGTAATAAAAGGTTAATTTTGATTATATAGACTCTATACATACATGTCAATTTCTTTGTCTTTGGCCAAGTCATAACACGTGAACATGTCAGAACGTTACAGTTCTTCTCAGAACTACATGTATATATCTGCAATTGCATGCGACTTTGGCTCATATCAATGTTGTTATTTATTACTGAAAAGTGGACGCTAAAAGGTAAGCCTATGTAAAACAATAACAATACAGCCAATATGAGAGGGCACAAAATATTATTTTTCATAAAAATCATGTGAACATTTTGGTGATAATACAATGTATATTATACCGAGCTGTTATTCAGAAGTGCAAGAATGTGGACAACAACAAAAAGTTTTAAATCATTGACAGGGATATCAATAATCATTGGCAGGGAACATGTCAGGATATTAAATTTCAAAACAAGAAAACTTCAAATTTAGTAGAGTGTTTCGCATTGCATACTTTCTTCTAGTCAGTCTCAGAAATAAATAATATATTTTGATCTCCAATGCAAACCCAATTATTTGCCCTCCACCAGTGACGACTAGCATGGTAGAGTAACCTCCTTTGTATTTCATCACAAACTGAATATTTCTTTTTTGCAGTGGTAGTCCCTACTGACAGACGAGGTCAAGGGTTAGGAAGACGTTTGATGGATTTAGCGGAAGATCATGCTAGATGTCGTGGCTACACTGAGGTGTACCTAACAACTAAAGATAAACAAGGATTCTATGAACACCTGGGGTATCGATTCTGTAAGCCTGTTAACACATTCAATGCTCAGGTAAGACCAACCAGAAAAATAGTTTCTCATTAAGGGATCTAAAATGAGCGTTTATTGCTTTTTCGACAGTATTTTTTGTGGGACATGAGAGCACCTCAGACCTATCGAATTGCATTCTGAATACGAAGCATGTCTTTCTGATATCAAATAATTTTCATTTTTTGAAAATCATAATATAATACAAATTTTATGACAAATTATAAAAAATTGATATTTTTCAAATTTTTGATACATAACAGTCCTCGAAGTAAATTATATAAATCAAATGATATATTCTTAAAGTGTATGTAGCAGGAGGAAAAGCGACGGTCAATTGAAAATTTTACCTTTCATATTGAAGATATGGATTTTTTCCCAAAAGACCTAATTTTTGTTGGTGTTTTGGGAAAAAATCCATATCTTCTATCTGAAAAGGTCAAAATTTTCAATTGATCGTAAACTTTTCATCCCACCTACATACACTTAAAGTATAAATCATCAGATTTATAAAGTTTACTTCAAGTACTGATAAATATCAAAAATATCAATTTTAATGATTTGCCATAAAATGTGTATTAAATTTGTAATTTCAAAAATCAAAATTATTTGATATCAGAATGACATTCTTCGTATTCAGAATGCAATTCGATATGTCTGATGTGCTCTAATGTCCCAAAATAAATACTGTCCAACGCTCATACCCCAGCCCTTAATCTCAACCACTTTTCTTGGGGCAGTGTCAGTCGATCATAATAACTTTAATTTCTTCAATTCTTTTTTCTCTTTTAAAATAATAGTAATAGCATAAATCTATATATGGTCGAATCCAACCAAAAGTGTTCACGGGCCAAAAATAAAAGTCCGAAATAAAAATGTCTCCACAATTTTTCCTTTTGCCCATTGATTGATGACATATTGGCCTTATAGGAACCAAAAGTGCCATTACTAATCTTGAAAAATAAATCCAGGACGTGTGATAGTAAATGTGATATCAAAATCCAATGTTACCTACGAATACCACTAGGATGCTTTCACTATCGCAATACTAATCAACCTAAAACAAATGGAATATTCCCATTAACGCTTTTTTCGTGTAATGTAGACCACAGGGTGTCATCAGGAAAATGCTAGCTCAACCAGAAAATATTTGTTTTTATTTTTATAACGCGATCAATATGATCTTAGTCAATTTATGCTAGTTTATTTTTGAAAATGAAGTTTAGGTCAGTTTCTGTATTTTATTTATCAAATGAGTATGAATCAATTTACACATTGTATAAGAACGAGTATGATATATGTTTTCAAGAATATTAGGAATTATACGCATACACCTAACGCTTTATACAATGAAAAGGTGAAGAAACCCGGTATTCAGTAGGTAACATGAGCGATTTAACAATATCTATATTGAGTTTATAGGTTTAAATTTTGCTATTATGGTAATGAATTAATAAAATGGTAGTTTTAGATCTCTTTTAGATGGTACGTCCAAATGAATAAATGCTATTACCTTAGATCAAACATTTTTGATGCTTTTAGCAAGATTTTGACCACTTCATTTTGATATACAAGTAGTTAATCAGCAATTTTACATAATAAATAATTGTTGAATGAATCCGCATATGGGTAATAATAGTGTCCTGGGGTACCGCTTAAAGTTTTTGACAATTAATTTCCATTGGTAGGGACACTTCATTACACATGTCATGTATTATGCTGTATTCGTAAGTAACATTTCAGTATTTGTAGGTAAGAATTAGACTTTTGGTGGATATCGCAATCAAAACTTCATTTTATAAAGCACTTTGAATGTATTATTTTTCTTTATGTGCGTTTATTGATACTTTAGACCCTATCATGTATTAATAATGTCGGTTTACAGCGGTTGAAAGAGGATTGAAGTAAGAAACAAAGGCACTAAAGTGACTTTAATTTGCTTAATTGCACACAAATCGCTTAAAACCGTTATTGCAGACTTGTGAAGTCCATCTTGGAGTCAGTTACGTCTTGTGGCCTTTCGTTTGAGGGCAACTACAATTAGCTTTATACCAGGGTCCATCAATGTGTTGTCTAGATCATGAGACAATGAGAACAGTCGTTTTTTTCATGGTATTCGTAGGTAACCTTAGCGAAAACGTCAAAAGTTACCTTCGAATAAATCAATTTGGACACAAATTACTCAGAAACCAATAGATCGGTAAACATTTAAAATGAAGCACACATGACAGTTGACAAATCCAAGTATTTATCCCCTTCTAATCTTCTTTGAATCTGATTTTTCTTTCAAATGAGCAGACCGTCGTCTATTTCAGTACATATTTTTCACCAATTAAGCCGTATTCAGTTTTTCATGGTGGGCATGTATGTGAATTCGCAACTTTCATTGACATATGATTTGATAGCAAACATACAGACCTTCGTTATGTACCAATATGGGCATTGGCATGAATGGCGGTGTTTCACAATACTGTCATGATGTCAAAGTGTATTAAGTAGGTAACATTCGGTTACCGAGATTTACCTCTGAATACTTGCTTTTATTGTTGACATCTCAGAAATATTTAAACGCAGGTTATTGAAACTTGGTAGAAATAAAGAGTGTATTACCCTGCACCTATTGCTTAACTATTGTTTACTATTCTCTCACTTTGTGGAAATGGCACAGCTTTTAACATGTATTCGGAGGTAATGCATATTTTTTACCAAACCTACCTTTGTGCCATTTAGAATTTCTGGCAGCTAAACACAATAATAAAGATGTCCGAATGCAATGCATTTCAGTATTGAACATATCAAAGCTTGTATCAATTGCGCATTTATTAGTGATTTCCATTTTTAAAAGATATATCTAGTGCTATGAAAAATTGTATTCGTAGGTAATGTAAAAAAATACCACTCAAAAAATTATCCCAAAAATTCATAATTATGTACAAATATGTGAAAAATTGAACAGGCAATCTTTGAATACACACCTTTCAGGAAATCAATTTAGATTCAATCCAATGACTTCTTTTCATAACTGATCTAGATGTTTTTAAAAATACTGTAAGAAATATTTTGAAAAAATGGGTAAAAATAGCATGTTTTGGGGTCTCTGTGTCTAAGTTTTTCACAGAAGGGGTCTTATTATATATGGCGGCGTATGATCAAAGCGAATAAACACAATACAAAAACGAATGCCAATTGATTAATACTTTTAAGTTATGGCCCTGAACATGCCGTGTACACTTTTCGTTGGATTCGACCATATACATAATGATGGACAGGACAAAATACTTATTATTGGTCGCATGTCATAAGTTGGGTATGCAAAAAGGGTGGAGGGATTACACTTTTCTAAAAATTTCGATACAAATTTGATTGGCTGTCCGTAACCCCATATCCTACAGCAGTGACTGATACCTCATTTTAAGCCTAATTTTATACTCTTTCAGTCTACTGAAGCATATAATTATACATCATTCAGTAAAAAAATCACATCAGTCGAAATGAAAAATGCCAGGGGTGGAGGAGCAGGTGGATGTGGAGCAGGCGGATGCGGGAGTGTGCAATAGGGCCTATGTGAAAATTCACATGTCAGCATGTCAAAACTACTGGTTACTTTTTCAAATCTAGTGAGGGTATGATGTATTGACAGCTCTGAATGTTGAATTTGTACAACTAAAACAATTACTGACTACTTAAGGTGGTACTACACCCCCTGATAAATTTTGTGACTAATTCTGCATATTTCTCAAATAAATAACTACAAAAGTTATATGTATATTATATAGGGGCACAGAATCCAATTACTTCACTGAAATTTCAGTGATTCAAGACAAGGGGTTCATTATATGTTAAGAAATGAGGTACATTCTAGCGGTACCTCTTTTCTTATCATAAATAACGTATCGCTTGTCTTGAGTCACTGAAATTCCAGTGTAGTAACTGGATTCCTTACCCCTATAATATACATAACTTTTGTTACCAGTGTGATATTATTTTTTGAGAAAAATGCAAAAATATTCACAAATTTATTAAGGGGTATAGTACCACCTTAAAGGGTTATATGTTCCATTTTTTTCATTTTTAATGAAACCATAGTTGAATTTCAGTATTTTTAGCAATATGCTAATGTACATTTCTCTTCTTGATATTCATTTCCTCAATAATAGAATAACCATCTCGCTAATTACTCGTAAAAGGTCATTGACCTCCACAACGTAAAATTAACATACGTACAATTATTTTAAATAGTTCATTTCAAGCATTAATGTATTGAGAACATATCCTTCAAATCTGATGACATTCTGCCATAAAATAAAAAATTTACAGTCATTTTTGTAATTGAGGTCCGATTTGAGAAAAATGCATTTGAAAATTGAGATTTACATAGGCGCCTGTGTATTAATTAATTAGTAATTAAGCATTATCTCAAAAATTAAGCATGTGCTAAGGTTAAAAGTGGTGGTAATTGTTAGAGGTTGTCAATATGTACAACATATCAAAAAATACATTTTTGACCATGTAATGGAAATTGTACCCAACTTATGACATGCGACCTATTATAAACATTAAACAGAAGAAACATTTTTACAATTTTAAGCAGCAGTACCATCAATGGTGTAGCTGGAGGAGGGGGCAAAGGGCCAGCCCCTCCCCTGTTAGCAGTCTTGCCCCACCCTGTTATGTAAGATTTTTAGCCCTTTTTGTACTTTTTAGCCCATTTTTACCATTTTCATCAAAGTTTGCCCCCTCCCTTTGCCCACCCTCTGAAGAAGTGCTGGCTACTCCACTGAGCATCAGAATGCAGAATAAGTAGACCACAGGCAAACTTCAGCTCCCAGGCTTCAACAGATGCAATCTTGGTGTCATGATGCAAGTCTTGATTGTTCTGTAACCTGTATCATGTTCATTTACAAATTTATTATTATTTGTTATGTTTTGCAGGTTCTAGAAACATGTTCATGTGTGTTTCTAACTAATACAATTGTCAGTGAAAATGTACCAACTCCTCCTGCAAAGTCAACTGATACCATCAGGTCTGTGAAAGCAGAATCAAATCTGAATGATAAATGTACATCTCAGGCAAGTCAAGTTATCTTGGAATCTCCGTCAACTGATGAGGAATTATCATGTTGTACAAGGACTGAATCTAAAAACTCTTGTGAGTCAAATGACTGTGAACCAGCATCTACTCCATCAGCTCTTCCACCACCTCCACCTCCTCCTCCACCTCCACCACCTACTTCAGTGCCTAATGTTACAGTGTATTGGATGATGAAAGATTTGTATGATAAACAGTGATAAGTTGATAATGTTCAGTTAAAAAAGAAATGCAACTCTTTAAGTTAAAGTGTGTGTATTTGTTTTTACTTTGTAGTCAGTGTCTCTAATTAGCTAGCAGTGTTGGCCATAGCCGGTATCGCGGAGCAAAATGCTGCTCAATTTTGATCACTTTGCTGCACAATTTTGGAAATGTGTAGCAATTTTATGCCATAGACTTATACAGTGTAGTGTACAAATGTAACAAAAATCAAGTAGTGCAAGCTGATAATGCTAGCAATAAAAAAAAAGTCTTATGTCTAACGCTGTTAGCTAATCGCCCATCAGCCTGTCATTTTAGATGGGGAGTTTGCTCCTGGGAGGGACAAAATTAATGCCTTTGAAAGATGCTTATATTATAATTGTAGGCATTGAGAAAGGCTATGGCTTTTTTAGTAGACCAGATTTGCAAAACAAGGCCATAGTAACACATATTTGAACTCCTTGAACTGCCAAGTAAATGTTCTGGTAAATGTTTTAAAGGTCAAATTAGAACAGGCAATTTTATTCAATTGAGGGGCAAACCTAAATTTCTAGCTAAGACCCTGTTTGTCTCATAGTGCTCTATTTTAAAAGTACTTTTTGTAGTTTTGGGTATTCCCAATGCTGGAATATGCACTAAAATAATCAGGTTTAATTGATCAAATTTGTTGATTTGTTTCTAAGAAAATAATTATTGTGATCAGATACATGTGCAATACTTTGTTTTGAAATATGTGCAAGAATTGAAGAATAAAACAATGGTTTCCATTCAAATTAAGGAAATCATGCCATTGATCATGATTACAATAACTTGCATTTAAAGCAGTTTAGCTGCTAATTGATTCAACAGTGTTGCAGAGATAGATTTTTTTCTTTGTAAAACATCGGAGGTAGAGAAGTTTACCACTCCAGTCAGTAACTATATTCTTATTGTGCAATTAAATATTATTGAAAGTAAAGGTTTTGAAGCAAATGTTTGGTAATAGATCATGAACTGCTGTGTACTACATGACAATGAGTCTTCCAGAAATTGATTCTACATCGTGCTATATTATTTCTGAATGATTGAGATTATTTTATAATGTAAATTTTTTTTTTTTTTTTCATATTTGATAAAATAATTTATAGGTGTGTGTCATGTGTCCACTTGATTTGTTTTATTGTGGTTTAAAGTGCACTGACAAAATAATGTATAGTAGTGTAGGCAGGATTATTTATCATAGGAAGGTATATACGTACATGCTATTTCGGAATAAAGTGATATAAAAAATCAGATAGGCACAATATTTTTAAAATCATATTACATTTTACATTGTAAGTAAGAATTTAACAGAGGAAAGAGTGTTACCACCTATCATGATTATGTAAAATTAAACACATAATCATTGATTTTCTGGGATTTTTTTTCTCCATATTTTTGCCTTTATCTCAATTTCAAATTTACTGCATTTGGTCTCCAAGGACCAGATTGTGTCACATATGAAAGTGTACTTTTTACTATAGTTTAATATAGAAATGAAATAATATTTTTTTTTGCTTTAGTAAGATAGTTTTTGAGTAAAGTAAGACATAATAACAGTACTAATTAAGATGATTATAAACACACCACAAAAAATAAGTCCCCCCTCAACTTTTCGTCATAGCATTGTAAGGTAAAACTTTTTACCAATAAAAATAACTTGGAAATAATTATATGACTGTTTCCTAAGTGTTGTGTGAAAATGAAAGATGTCCATTAACTTCATGGCTGAATGAGCCCAAATGGAAGACAAAAATTGCCCTTTTTAAAAGTCACAAAATCCAGTAGACATATGCTTGTTAACTGCAAGGTGTATAGAGGCCTTGCATCAAATTATCGATTGGCTGCAAACAAAGGATTTGTACCGGTGTCCTTCACCGTAGTTATGGCGGAGTGCAGTCCATTCAATCAAATGTTGTCATCAACCTATTTGATCGTAGTGCAGGGTTATGTGTGTGGGATGAACTGTCACGGTAGATTGCAATCATGCTTTTGTTGAATGCATTTGAGTAGTCCGCCATATTTACGGGATGATACGCCACATGCAAGGCCTCTATTGGGACAAGGAATGGGTCTGGCCATGTTGCAACTCGCTGTGCTGACTGCTGAGCTCTGAACCAAGAAGGGGATTTGCATGGCTGAATGATCATGAATTGATTACACATTAGAGTAAATGTTTACTTGTGGGGATGATTTTAAACTGCAATCAACCACATGTGCTTTTCAATATAGTAACAAGCTAAACAAGGTTTTACGATGTTATGACAAAATGTTGAGAGGGGGACTTTATTTCTTGTGATGTGTTTATTATCATATGACTAAGCACTTAATGTTTATTCAAGTAATATATTATTATCTGTAATATGTTGTTCTATCTTATCCATATTGCAGACTTTTGTTCTCTACTTTTTTGTGTCGCCTGACTGAATGGAGATACTTGCAAGCCAAAAATATGAGCGTATCAGGCATTAGAATTTTCCTTTACTTTTTCAGAATTTTCCTTTTTTTTTAAATTGAAATGTATTGACATGCCTGCTATATGGCTATATGTATGTAGGGTGGGTGTGTGTTTGTGTGTGATAAATTTTTGGTTAAGGTTTTGAGAATTGCTTCCATGCCAAGTTTATGCCTGTCTGTGTATAATAATAATAGTTATAACCAGGCCCGTAGCCAGGGTGGTGCAGGGGGTGCGATGCCCTTCCAAAATGCACCCCCCAAAATAAATCCTGGCTACGGGCCTGATTTAACTTATGAAAGCGCTGCTATCCACCTTTAACCAGCTGCTCATAGTGCTATGACACAAAGATTACCGAGACATAAAATAACAAAAACACTACTGTCATCAGCCCTTGACATTAAATGAGATTTTAAAGCAGGTTTAAAAGAAGTCAACGAGGTACAAATTTTAATATATTCAGGCAGACTATTCCAAAGATATAAAAGGAATTGACAAGAAACTTTGGAAATAAACTTTTTGTTTTGGTAATCTACTCAAACATACCATAAAAAGAGGATGCCAGAATTCTCAAAATACTCATTTAATCTTTGCCACGACCTGTTTCTTTTATGTCTGTCAACTTTTTACCCTTGTTCTCTGTGTGATTTTAAAATGTTTTATGGTGCTTTTTACATTAATATATTTTGATAACTTGTAAAGAAAGTTACTTAATAAATAATTACATACAAAGATATAATACATCAGCACAAGTGGTTTGATCTCAGGGTTTGTATTGTCTTGTGAGTCAGTTCAATGTTTCCTTGTCCTCTAACTGTAGTATTGATGAGCTATGATTTCACTTTTGTTTCACTTTTATTGAAGGGAAATATGTGTTTGTATTCCAAATTCTTAACATTTGAACCAGTGAAAACTTATTTTCAGGGAAATATTTGGCAGAGTTCCTGAATGTATAAATCTCAATCATTGCTATGCTCAAAAGTTGACTACCCTTGATATGGACTCTTTGTATCAGTTGAGGATCGAGTGAATGAAAGATGTGAAGAATAAGCAGAAACCATTAATTAAAGCAATAATATGTGATTTGCATAAAGAATAGATTCCTATTTAGATGTTTGTTTTCACTGATCACATTATCCTCTTTTAATTTCGAACCAAACAAATGAGGTATAACGAAGAAAAT
Source organism: Amphiura filiformis (assembly GCF_039555335.1). NCBI lineage: Eukaryota > Metazoa > Echinodermata > Ophiuroidea > Amphilepidida > Amphiuridae > Amphiura > Amphiura filiformis. The sequence continues at coordinate 43,280,419 of NC_092632.1, read as the reverse complement.
TGCGATTTCATTCCAGCGCCTACAATGCGTGTACTACGCTCGCCGATCGTAACATGTAATACTGGATGGAGCATCACGCTCGACTTGTGTACACATAAGCTGACATCCACGGGAGATGTTAGCAAGCAGTCGATTGATGAACTCTGAATAAAACCGGGTTGACCCGGTTTTAATATTAAAAGTTAAATTTTTCTGTTATTAAAGCACTTCAGGCGCAGGCCTAGTCTTTTATGTGGTATTTTAGTACACCACTGGGCATTATAATTATGTAAAAAGTAGAAATCCAAGTAAAATTGAGGGCGTCGCTGTGAAGCAAATCACACATGGCTTTAAGGCTACCCTGGTACTAGCACTTCAGTTTTCTGCTGTGTGCAAGGATTTGACTTTCAAGTGACAAACATTTGGTGTGTTTGTATAAACCTTCTTCTGTACCATGTATCGGCATGCTGAAGCAGGGTTTAGTTCAATTTTGCTACGAAAAAGGAAATAAAATTGTACCCCTGCTGATCACAGTGGGTTCTGAGGGAATCACTTTGGGGTCACTTCAATATGAAATCAATAAAGATGTAAGGCTGAGACATTCAAAGGGGCATTCAATGAGAGAAAAGTGGTAAGAGGTGGATTTTTTGGACTTGCCTTATGATTGGGGCCCGGCATTGGGGAAAAAGCATACTTTTAATAAAAACAAGGGTCTTTGTGTGGAGAGGCAGAAACAGCCCACATAACCCTGGACTATTGAAATGTTGGTTCTAAAAGCTAATAAAGTTGTACAAATAAGAGGTCTTTACGTTCATCACAATAGCACAAGGATGAGTTTACACCAGACATGCTAGACAGTTTGAGCACATCAAAATCGTGTAGCAGAAGAACACTTATGTAATACCTGTCACATTTCAGTACATTCAGTAGCTTTCAGTGGTCGTAAAAGACTCCAAAGATAACTAGCAGTCTGTCCTACTAGTACTACTAAGTGGCGCGTACGTGTCCAGGGGGTGGCCCATGCAAAATCAGCCTATTTTGGTTTCATGGTGCACCCTGAATGGCTGAATCGAATAGGACATGTTTGGTAATCCACTCTTTTGTCTAAAACTTCTAAGGGGCTGTGTAATAACTATGAGCCCTGGAGGTGGGTAAAATTGGGGGAGTAAGAAGTTTTTGGTTAGCTAAAGTTGGGGGAAAACAATTTTTGGCAAAGACAGCTGTTTTTGGACTGCCTAGTACTGTAAGACCCCCTGAATTTTACCGAAACAGAATGCTGAAATACCCCTGATTTTGATCATTTCAGCTCTAAAAGACCCCCAAATTGCTCATTTCTGGCTTTTTCAGGTGATTGACAACCAGAAAGCCAAGAAAAACCATTTATTTTGACTGTTCGCAGCCCCGAAAGACCCCTTTTACTGGTACGCCGTCAGCTCCCAAAGACACCACCTCAAAATTTCCGGGAGCATATCAACCAATAATTTATGACGTACTCCCCCTCCCCCTGTTGGTGTACCCAGGTGGTGGCTCCCCCATGCAGTCTGAGCCAGTAGCGTAGCGTCATAGGGGCACCAGGGGGGTAGCTGAATAGGACATGCCTATGGTAATCCCATCTTTTGTCTAAAACTACCAAGGGGCTGTGCAATAATTATGAGCCCTGGGGAGCTTAGGGGCTGTGCAATAATTATGAGCCCCCCGGGGGGTAAAATTTCCAAACGGCTCGCCAAAAATCGCTTGCCCCCCTCACGGCCCGTCAAATATTCTTTGCCCCCCCTTGCGCATGCCAAATTTTTGGAATCCCAATTTACAAACCTTAAATGGTCTATATACCTGTTGCGAGCGCAGTGAGCAGGAAAATTTGCATATTTAAGCGTTTCCGTACTGTTTTCCTAAGCCTTTTTAGAGCGTTTTATTAAAAAGGCGCCCCATGAATGTGTGCCAAAAATCGCTTGCCCCCCTCTCAGCTTGCCAAAATTGCTTGCCCCCCTTTTGGCTCGCTTAAAATTTCTTGCCCCCCAATTTTACCCTCCCCCAGGGCTCATAATTATTGCACAGCCCCTTAAATGGGGGGGGGGGCAGGGCCCTGTAGAAACTAAAAACAGGGGTGGGAGGATTTGTAGGGACTACTATTTATTTTGATGATAAATGAGATTTTTGGCAATTACAACTTTGATATAAAATTGGATCGGTTGAGCCCATATTTATTGGTCGAGCTATGAGTTTTAAAATATTGGACGAGGCGTAGTCGAGTCCAATATTTTAAAACTCATAGCGAGACCAATAAATATTGGGCTTAAACATTGTAAAGCATCCAATTCTAGCATTATTATGTTTTGGATCCAATATTATCACAACTTGGATCCATCAAAACATAATAATGGGTGATATTTTACTACTTTGGCATAAGAAAGTGCCCAAATGCATGACTGTCATGCTCAATGCGCTTTATATTGGGCTCCACTTGGGTCAACATAATTAATGATACTCCCATTTTATCCCAGAGATTTCTCAACTTGTACATCTTGCAAAACGTTTTAAATTAAGAATAGTTTGCACCATCTAGGCTTGATCTCTTTGTTGTTGTGCAACTCGAGGTATTCTATATTCAGTATCGGGTTACGTAATGTTACTATGTCAACGGGATCACGCGCTAGAGTAATGAACCACGATCGAAATGATCACCACATAAAGTATATGGCACTCGAAGGCATACCAAAGTAGCGTGATCCGGTAACCAAGAGAATTACGTAACCACTTCGATGCTGAATTGTAGCAGAGTTGTCAACTTTTCGGAATTACATGGCGTGAAAAACTGAGGGAAGCAATTTTTGGCAGGCCGAGAGGGGCGATAGTTTGCTGTGTGTAATGAGTAAATCCGGGAGTAAATCAGGCATGTGTTTATCAGAATGATACTTTTGCTCTTAACACTATTAAAAAAGCATTGGTATTGGTGCCATGTACTGGGGCAGGCAATTGCTTTTGTTTTATTGTTTTGTTTTTGTTTGCTTAGTTTCTTCTTCTTGTTTTGGCATTCCGAGGGGGGAGCACTTTTTGGCGCGCCGGTTTGAAATCCCCCCCCCCCCGAATAATTATTCAATAATTTATTGCACAACCCTTATACAAACCATCCTTTCTTTTTTGAGAGGAAGCAACAGTTTTTCACGACAACGGGATCATCGCGCAGCACCGGGGAAGCAACAAAACTCAATAAAATTAAAATTGAAAGACCCGCCGACATCCAAAAGTGATGTTTTCATACGGCTGTATTTAGCCAGACATCATACTTTCAACGCATGCGCACTGAGCACAGATTAATTAGCGGAGCGACAAATTCCGATAGCATTGGATAGCAGGACGAGTTGCGGGAATCTTTTCAATAAATTATTGGTCTGGAACTAATCGGTTTACACTAATTACTTCATCACCTGTTACTGTTGATAATAAAGATTTAACCTTGCCATTTGCAATTAATTAGATCGCGTGAATACTGAAGGTAAGTATGCATGAATTGGTGATGATTGTCGATCAGTAGTATTTTAGGGACCGTTCACAAACACTTGTAAGGGGGGGGCTGATGCAAAAAAATTTCATCGCGAAAATTTTTCGGGGCCCCCCTTTACAGACCTCAAAAATTTCAGGGCCCCTTTTGACATGAAAATTATGGGTCAACCCCATAGAAAAGCATATAAACTCAATTTTTCCAGGAAAATTTGTGGTCATTTTTTCAGGCCCCCCCCTTAGGAGGGTCAAAAATGTTCAGGGCCCCCTTTTTGCATCAGGCCCCCCTTACAAGTGTTTGTGAACGGTCCCTTAGTATTAAAAAGCTTATTATAAATAAACATAAATTTTGTAATTACCGGTACCGGTACATGATTCAGCAATTTGTGCTACAATGTATGTCTACAGTGTAGAGCTATACCTGGTCTCATGTACCCATACCTAGTGTATGGGTACATGGTATAACCAGGCATTCAAACAGGCACGGAGAGAGCTGTCAAAGAGTGTATATTTCAGAACCTGATAACTGCACCAGTTATAAAAATTCCCACACACACACCACTTTTAAAATGCACTCAAAGTCCTTATTCCATATCTGAAAATATGATCCCCAATTTGTACTTACTTTATTGATAAAAGTCTAAATATCCACATGACAAATTCAGCTGTACATGTCCATTGTATATGTTCACAACATGACCCAAAATCAGACCTTAGACACATGCACAAGGCCTTGATAGCACTGTCATAATAGCCCAATTCATGCTGAACAAGAGACTGGTTGAGAGTCCACATGTTCATTCACCCATGCACCTGCACATGTTAGCACATGCTTTCAGAACAACTGCTGATGTGTCATCAACCTCATAGTCACAGTCTCTGTTCTGTGTGGTATTGGTAGAATAACACATGTCTTTATGAAAGGTCAAAAGTTAGGGATTGTTTTGTCAGACATTTTGAGAGCTAGATTTGATCAACACCATTTGAAGCATGGTGTAGCTTACAAGCAGGACACATAATTTCAGGATATTGACTACAAATTTGGACCAATAAATTTCCAGAGACATAATACAACCAAGGAAGCTTATTTCAAAGATGTTTAGGGCAACAGTGACATGGTAAGTGAAATAGTTGGGGAAGAATACCTTGGTGTACATTTGAAATGTAATTCTGGTCTTTGTACATGGACTTCATGTCTCCCTATTCCACACATATAGTGTAGAGCAACTCTGCTATTTCTATAGATACATTCATTAATTACTTTGAGGCTTGCATGCTCGAGAAATCTAGCCAAGAATTTGCTCACCGATAGCTTCACATTCTACTAGGCTAGAGACCATTGCATTCAAAATCTAGTCGGATTTGCTGAAGCATGACACCGTGTAAAGCAATGGAAGTTCAGAAGTAGACCGTGCCGATGGCCATGGAGTTGTATTACTTGCTACCAAAAATGTCATCATTGATGGTGAAATCAAAATTAATGGTAATTGTGAGCTAGTTGCAACTAAGATCCAGCTGTATGGTCAACAACCTCTCATTGTTATGTCAGCGTATCGACCACCAAATCGTGATCTTGCCTACGCCCAGTCCCTGTGCCAGTCTATTCGACATGTCGTCTCTAGCAACCCGTCAGCTGTAGTCTGGCTCAGCGGGGATTTCAATCTTCCGGACATAGATTGGGACACATCAGCTATTGTTGGCCACCAGTACAGTCTTGCAATGAACAATTGCTTTCTTTCTACATTCAGCGATTTGGGTCTAACACAAATTGTTGACTTCCGACCAGAGAGGAAAACACCTTGGACCTGTTTCTTACTAACAGACCAGCCCTCGTCAGCAAGTGTTTGCCTATGCCTGGTGCAAGCGACCACGAGATGGTTCTTACATTGTCTGACATCCGTGCCAAAAGACAAAAGCCAGTCCGCCGCAAAATCCTCTTATGGAAGAAAGCTGATATGAGCAACATCAAGTCAGAAATCAACACCTTTGGCAGTCACTTTGTCGCTTCCAATTCAACTGACACAGATGTCAACGACCTCTGGGAGCAGATAACAACCTTCCTCCTCAACATCTTGGACTCGATGGTCCCTTCCAAACTGTCTTCTACAAGATTCAATCAACCATGGATCAATCGCCACATCAAGGCCTTATCCAGGAGGAAGAAGAAAGCGTATACAAGAGCCACCAGATCAAAGGATCCAAAAGACTGGACCCGATATAAGGACCTCAAGAAACTCCTGCAAAGAGACTGCAAATCAGCCTACCACAACTACATCGGTGACATGCTGTGTGGAGAAGGAGATAGCAACCCTAAAAGGTTCTGGTCCTACATCAAGAGCAAACGATGCGAGAATTCGTGTTGCGCCACTGATGAAAGACGGTGTCCTGCAAAGTGACAGCACAACTAAGTCAAACATGCTGAACGATCAGTTTGCTTCTGTCTTCACCAATGAGGATGCATCTGATTTACCAGATCTTGGCATCAGCCCACACCCACCAGTACCATCTTTCTCCATCGACACTGAAGGTGTTAGGAAACTCCTTGCCAACATCAAACCCCACACAGCCAGTGGTCCTGATAACCTGCCTGCCTATCTTCTTAAAGAAGCAGCGGATGAGCTTGCACCAATTCTGTGCCTACTCTTCAACGCCACCGTCCATCAAGGAAAGATCCCTCTTGCATGGAAATGTGCTGACGTGACTCCTATCTTTAAGAAGGGTGACAAACACAAACCTGAAAACTATCGCCCAATATCGCTCACATCAATTGTCTGCAAAACAGCTGAGCATATCATCCACAGCCAGATCATGCAACACCTCGATGCACACAACCTGCTAACTGAATGCCAATTGGGATTCAGGAAGAAGCGTTCCTGCGATTCACAGCTCCTGATAACAATTGACGACCTGGCCAGAGGACTTGAGACAAGCAGCAGATCGATGCAGTTCTCCTTGATTTCTCGAAGGCCTTCGATCGTGTACCTCATGAACGTCTTCTTTTGAAGCTCCATCACTCACGGGTCCGAGGCCAGCTACTCTCTTGGATACGAGACTTCTTATCAGGGCGTACCCAGAGTGTGATTCTTGAGGGGGAAAAGAGCAGCGTCGCCAGCGTAACTTCAGGGGTGCCCCAAGGCACTGTTCTGGGACCCCTGTTGTTCTTGGTCTTCATTAACGACCTTCCCGAGTGTGTTTCGTCAAGTATACGACTCTTTGCTGATGATGCCCTCCTGTATAGACCAATCCAATCCCAAGATGACATCACTGCTCTTAACCAAGACCTCACCAACCTTCAGGAGTGGGAGAAGAAGTGGTTAATGCAATTCAACGCTGACAAATGCGAAGTTCTCAGAATCTCCAACAAGTTTAAGTAACATCTTGGGTGCAACCCGTACTCAATCCATGGGACTGCACTCCGAACTGTTGATGAGGCAAAGTATCTGGGTGTCACTATCCACCGTAACCTCAGCTGGAAGCCGCATGTTCAGAACATCTGCAACAAAAGCAACAGCACCCTCGGCTTTCTCCGCCGCAATCTGAGGAAATGTTCCCCAAAGATCAAGGAACTGGCCTACAAGACATATGTTCGTCCCACACTGGAATATTCATCTACGGTGTGGGATCCACATACGCAGGACCTGATTGCCCAGATTGACATGGTCCAACGGCGTGCTGCTAGGTTTGTGACGGCCGACTACAACCAACAGAGCAGCGTAACCCAGATGCTACAAAGTCTACAATGGCAGACACTCTATGAACGTAGGGCCCACAGCAAAATCATCATGCTGTACAGGATAGTACATGGTCTTGCCGCCATTCCTGCTGCTCCACCATACTTGTTCCCATCTTCATCAGACCAGACTAGAGGCCACAACCAACAGTTCAAACAACAACACTGCAGAATCCTGTCTTATCAACACAGTTTCTTCCCAAGTGCCATCTGTATCTGGAATTCACTACCAATCACTGTGGTGTCAGCTCAGTCACTGGATATTCTCCGGAACCGCCTGGGCCCACTCACCCTCCGATAGTCTGCCACGGGTCATCTTTTTACTTGCACCATGTTTTAAGTTATCTGCACATTTCGTTGAAATTTGTTCCCGTGACCAAGCACCTTTTGCACCCAAGTACGACTATACTCCACTACGGAGGGATGTACTCAATGGAAGAAGAAGAAGACATCCGATCAGGACAGGCGATCGCATCAAAAAAGTTGCTAAACTTACACTTCAGCAAAATTTTAGACTGCCAAAATATGCAAATCTTGCTCATACGGTTGACTTTCATCCAAATTTCTCCAAATCCACAGAGAAAACAATGTAAGACGATAAATCCCGGTGAATTTCCCATTACCTCAGACAGGGTCTAATTCTGCATAAAACCGGGCAACGTTATTTCTATAGATCTGCTGCGCATTCAAATTGCATTGTATTGCATTGTAATTTCATTTGTGTCTATGCTAATTATGTTTACACAACATGAACTCACATGTTTTCAAGCAAATTCGCCGATAATGGGTGATCAAAAGCGATCGGAATGTTACAAAAGTACAGATCGCATTCAGCTTACTTCATATGAGATGATCTTTGGAAAAATACGGCATAATTTGTCTTGGTGTTTGCGGAATGCCATGCAGTAAAATATTAATACGTTGCTGCAATTCATGATTGACAACTAACAATCGGCGTGTCCTTCGTATCCTCCACTGTCAATTTCTTATCCACTCACTAATCCTCACAAAAGCTTTGTGTTGAGAGTAAATGTATTTTTATCATTGACATTGTAGTTATAGTTGTAGTTATAGTTGTAATCACATTTTTATAATCATTTATAATTGTAGTTGGATTATAGTTGCATTTATAGTTGCAGTTAGAATTGTAGCTGGATTGAGAGTTATAATTAGAGAGTTATAGTTGAGTCTAGAGTTATAGTTGAGTTTATAGTTACTTTATAGTAGTTGTAGGTTTAGAGTTAGGGTTGAATATTTCACGTATGCTACATATGATCACAGAAGTAAGAAATCTTTCATGATGATCAGGTATTAAACCTAGTAAATTCCCCGGGTAAATTCAAAACCTAGGTCTATAGATTCAAATCTTCTTAGACTATTACTCCAACATCAGATACTCTTTTTTTCTGGAAGACCTGGCTAAATTACTTGAGGGCACAACAAAGGGGAATTAGTTTTATGGCCATATTAAATGTTTTCACTGTGGGAGACTATTAGCATGATTAGTAGTTGTGAAAACAGACCCTGGAAATAAATTCCAGGATCTGTGCTGTGACTTGGTATAGATCTGATAACCTACCATGCCTATACTGCTAAAATAGTCATGATAGTGGGGTGGGTGTAACAATGCGGTTCTTAAAAACAATTGTGCCATTTAGTACCATTTAGCATAACATAATTAGTGCAAATTGCACTCTATTAGTTTAATTAGTGTTCAGTGGTGTAGTTCAGGGGTTGTGGTGCCCAGGGGCCATTGATACATATGGTGCCCCTTTTTTTGCATCAGGCCCCCCTTACAAGTGTTTGTGAACGGTCCCTAAATAGTTTATTTGCGAGCATAGCAAGCCCTGGGGGCACTCCAACTTTGGAGGTGACGCGTATATAGGGCTGTTAAGACCCCCTTTGTCAGCATCGCTGTCACCCAAAGACCCCATATTTTGTTACGAACACATGCTGAGATCGGACGCTCTCCGCGTAGGGCCCGATAGTAGTTCTCGGGGGCCGCCGCCTCATGAAAAATAAAAGTTCAATTTGAACAGCAACTTTCATTTATCACTGATTTTGTTACTTATTTTGAAAAAATGAAGAAATTTGAAGCCATTTAGAACTAGAAACTCGATTTTCGAGGTTTTTGTGGTGCTGTTTTGGTTCTCACCCAACGATTCCATTTAAAAAAAAGGTCTTGTTCTCACCCAATGACCCCATATTTTTTACATTTTGCTCTCACCGAATGCCAAAAATCATGCTCTCACCCAATGACCCCATATTTTTTACATGTTGCTCTCACCGAATGCCCCTTAGTGCGAAAGCGCCAGCCCTACACCTATATCCATTTCAAATTGAAGTGCCCCCCCCGGGTAGCAAGCATGACATTTTGCACACATTTCTGTACTGCCCGGGGTACTGCCCCCTCTTTTAAAGAGCCAAATCCCCACAGCTCATAATTAGTGCACAGTCCAAAATGAGGGGTGTTTGGGTGATGAAGCCAAAAGTAAAACCACTGACAGGCCTGTACATAGAACCCTATTTATTTTCACCTCCAAAACACAGCGTGTAAACTCTTCTACAGGAGTGGGAGAATTAAGAAGGGCCAAGAGGTGAAAAATTTCCAAATCTTCCTGCTGTCCCTCTACTAAAATATTGTTGATATTCTCTGAGAAATTTTGGGTCAAAATTAGAATGTTTAAAAATGGTGGTCTAACCAGGACAAAAGAAGATACTTTTGGTCAATTTTGTCCCAGTATTTTGAGCCGAGGCAATATCGACCAGCCCCGAAGGGGGACATCAAAATATTTTTGGTGGGTATGCTCCCCGAAATTTTGAGGTGGTGGGTCTTTGGGAGCTGACTGCGTACTGATAAAAGGGGGTCTTTTGGAGCTGCGAACAAGTACAACAGGGACTTTTGGAGCTGCAAACAGTCCAAATCAAGGGTCTATCTTGGCTTTCTGGTTGAAAAGCGCTTGAAAAAAACCTTTCAGAGCTGAAATTATCAAAATCAAGGGTCTTTCGGAGTTCTATTTTGGTCAAATATAGGGGGGTCTTTCGGAGCTGCGAAATCCAAAAGGGGGGGTCTCTCCGGGAGCATACCTGTGGTCATTTGTGTTGAGTGCCCCCCCCTGGACCAGCCTCTTCCACTCCCCATTACTGCTGATCAAATATAGGGGTCTTTCGAGCTGCGAAATCCAAAAGGGGGTCTCTCTGGGAGCATACCTGTGGTCATTTGTGTTGAGTGCCCCCCCCCCCTGGACCAGCCTCTTCCACTCCCCATTACTGCTGATGCTGGTATGCCTCTGCTCTTCTGGGTCTTTGAATTGATTAAGGATCATGCTATAAAAATTAATTAAGTCATGAAGTGACATGAGCTATCTATAAATTGCATAATGGGTTGCTGTTTTGGCCATGATTTGACCACCCAGAGGCTTTCATTTCCTGCTTAACATCATCAACACATTGACCCCTCACTGTGTGTCTCAACTCCAAGCATGAAGTTATAGAACTCCCAGGACCCAGTATCTTTGTTTACCTTGACAAAAAGGACTCATGTAACATTTCACAGTGAACCCAGGAAGGGCTTCATCATATTGAAAAAAATGCAGAATTATGAACAATGCCAAAGGGATTGAGGCTAATTGTTATAATTGGTTGGTTAGACCTGTATCATGGTATACAGGTATCAAAGGACACCATTTCATCAGTTGCGGTCCTGTAGTAAGGATCTTCACATTTACATCAAGATACTAGTAATAGTATATGGCGACGACACAAGTGGACAAATTACAAAATTCAGTGCCCAATTTGTGCCTTCTGAAGCCTGGATTCATATTTGTGGACAACCTTCCAAGATTCAGTGCCTGATTGGTGACTTTTGAAGTGTGAGATTCTATATGTGGGTTTTGAAATTGGGGCGTTGTATGGACCATCCCCTGCCAAAATATTCGGAGACACCCCCCTGATCTACGCCTATGATTGATTGACATGCACGACCAACATGCTGATGGAGAAGGATATTTTGCCCTGTACAATCCAGGATTTGTGTCTCATTTCTTTGGTCTTTCCCAAAATTCTGCAACAATCTATGGCGTTTCGACCTCATATGACCACAAAATGACAATAAGTTGTTTTTTTTCCACCAAATTTCACAATCTATATTACCAGGATGTATTGATGTATTGTGACTTACCACAAGGGATTCGAATAGAGGGTACAGCAATGCATTATGGGAAGGCATTCAGTACAGAGTACGGAATGCATTTATGGAAGGCATTTGACTACCGGTATAGCATAGTATCCACAATGCATTATGGGAAGCTATGGCATAATTTCATCAATACTTTGTATGGGAATTTAACATGACAATAACATGGTTTTAAAAATGCATTATTGGCAAGAGTTCCAACAATGCATTATGGGAAAGCATTCCAATACAATCTACAGCAATGCATTATGGGAAGACATTCCGCTACAGAGTATGGGTATAGCATATAGTTTCAACAATGCATTATGGGAAACTATATCATAGTTTCAACAATGCATTATGGGAAAGCATTCCAGTAGGCCTACAGGGTACGGAATGCAATATGGAAGGCATTTGACTACAGGTATAGCATGGTATCAACAATGCATTATGGGAAGCTATGGCATAATTTCATGGGAATGAAATAATTTCATAATTTTATGGGAAGCTATGGCATTATGGGAAGCTATGGCATTTGACTACAGGTATAGCATAGTATCAACAATGCATTATGGGAAGCTATGGCATAATTTCATCAATACTTTGTATGGGAATATAAGGTACAGCTGATGCATTCTGGGAAGAATACATAGTGTACATGTATTTAACATGACAATAACATGGTTTTAAAAATGCATTATGGGCAAGAGTTCCAACAATGCATTATGGGAAAGCATTCCAGTACAGGGTATGGAATGCATTATGGAACGCATTTGACTACAGGTATAGCATAGTATCAACAATGCATTATGGGAAGCTATGGCATTTCATCAATACTTTGTATGGGAATATAAGGTACAGCTGATGCATGTAGGCCTATTTCACATGACAATAATAACATGGTTTAAAAATGCATTATGGGCAAGAATTCCAACAATGCATTATGGGAAAGCATTACAATACAATCTACAGCAATACATTATAGTTATATACTCGATCTAGCCAACTATAAACTCAACTATAATTCCAACTACAACTATAAACTCAACTATAATTCCAACTACAACTATAAACTCAACTATAATTCCAACTACAACTATAAACTCAACTATAATTACAACTACAACTATAAACTCAACTATAATTACAACTACAACTATAAACTCAACTATAATTCCAACTATAACTACAACTACAACTATAACTACAACTATAAACTACAACTACAACTATAAACTATAAAATGTTAACACTCTTGTGTTGATTACGTAATGTGTGGAGGCAAATTGCAATAAGTACAATGAAATAATGAGTAGGGCGGGCTCCGAGGCGGGTTTCTTCTTCATCTTACGTAACAGTATTGTTCTCCAAAAACCCGGAAGCTTGTCGTTTGGAGCTCTAGCTGAAATACAGCAAGATAATGTAAGATAGTAAATGTAAACCTGTATTTTAGCTAGAGTATCTCGAAGCTACATTACCTTCCTGATTTTTTAATTTTTCCTCCGCTGTGTTTTATGCTTGAAGGCAAAAGAGTGTACATTTGTAAATGATAGCAAGAATCGGTGTGTGACGCAAATTTGTTGAGGTTAAAACAGATGGTCACCATATTTGTCACTGTAAAGCATCAAATTTTGCCAAAGTTGGGCGTCTTTCAACTTGCCTGACTTTGAAAGAGATAATTAATATTCATAATCATATGATAAAATGGTTCTCATGAATGAATCACTTTCATTTTAAATTTATAGTGATCTGCAGCATCTAGAGCGTGTATCATGTGGGTATTTGGCTATGGATCCCTCATATGGAAGGTGGACTTCCCTTTCAAGCAGAAACAGATTGGGTACATTAAAGGTTACAAAAGACGGTTTTGGCAGGGAAGCACAGACCACAGAGGTGTTCCAGGCAATGTAAGTCAACATTATGCTAAGTACTAATAAACTACTAGCAAATGATGTTTAGCCCTGTCAATATATTTTGCAGGGCATCATGTTTATAAAAGGAGTACATGTACATGTTTGTGTCATTATATTTTGCAGGGCATCCTGTTTATAAAAATGGAGTAAACATGGTAAAGGAGTAGTACATGTTTGTGTGTATCATGGTGTATATTTGACATGGTATGATCCGTGGAGGCCAAAGGAGGCATTTTTTAAAATTGAGTTACTGACTTCTACTATACTAAAATAATAAGCGGTCTCTGTCTGTCCGGCTATGCGTTCCGCCGTGCTGCGACGCATCAATCCGATATTTGGGACATGGGTAGGTGCCGGGAAAAGCATGTTGACCGTGTGGTTTTGAAGGTCATCGGAGGTCAAGGTCAAAGGTCAAATTTTCAAACTTTGTCCGATCGGGCCCAAATTTGGTGGGTGGGACCCTCCATACGAGGGGAATATAGGGGCGAAATAAAATCGAGGTCAACCGAGGTCAAAGGTCATTACGGAGGGGTCAAATTTCAAACTTTGTCCGATCGGGCTCAAACTTGGTAGGTGGAATCCTTTGTATGAGGGGAGCATGAAAAACATATGGAGGTCATCCGAGGTCAAAGGTCAAAGGTCGGATTTCAAACTTTGTCCTATCGGGCTCAAACTTGGTGGGTGGCATCCTCGTCTGAGGGGAATATATATGCATAAACAAAATTGAGGTCAGCCAGTGCTCTCACAGCATCAGGGCTCTCACAGCTGCAGGTGCACTAGTATTATATAAATTATTATCTTTTGGCTATCATATATTGCCTACTGAAAACACCAAAGGTTTTTAAGTTAATGAATCTTAACTTACAAGTTATCTACTTTTTTACATTGCAGCCTGGAAGAGTGGTCACTCTGTTGGAGGAGCCAGAGGTTTGTCATGTTTGTAGTATATTTTTTTCTTAATAACATCTATCTATCTATACTAATAAAATAATAAGCGGGCTGTATCTGTCTGTCTATCTATCTATCTATCTGTCTATCTATCTGTCTGTCCGGCTATGCGTTTCGCCGTGCTTGACGCATCGCTCAAATTTCGAGAGATATAGGTAGGTATCGGGAAAAGCATGTTGGCCATGTGGTTTTGAAGGTCATCGGAGGTCAAGGTCAAAGGTCAAAATTTCAAACTTTGTCCGATCGGGCCCAAACTTGGTGGGTGGCATCCTTGATGCGAGGGGAATATATGCCCGAAATAAAATCGAGGTCGACCGAGGTCAAAGGTCATTGCAGAGGGGTCAAATTTTTGTCCGATCGGGCTCAAACTTGGTGGGTGAAACCTTCGTCTGAGGGAGCATGAAAAACATTATATGGAGGTCATCCGAGGTCAAAGGTCAAAGGTCATGGATTTCAAACTTTGTCCTATCGGGCTCAAACTTGGTGGGTGCAATCCTTGATACGAGGGGAATATATGCGCAAAACAAAATTGAGGTCAACCGAGGTCAAAGGTCATGTAGGGGCTAAGGGCTCTCACAGCCGCAGGTGCACTAGTACTATAATAATCATAAGCTCTGTCTGTCCGTCTGTGTGTCTGTCCGGCTATGCGTTCCGCCAAGGCTCGACGCATCGTTCGATATTTCACACATAGATGGGTATCGGGCGTCGGCGCTGTTTACCGGGTAGTTTGAAGGTCATCGGAGGTCAAGGTCAAAGGTCAAAATTTCAAACTTTGTCCGATCGGGCCCAAACTTGGTGGGTGCCGTCCTTGATAGGAGGGGAATATAATACGCGAAATAAAATCGAGGTCAACCGAGGTCAAAGGTCATTACGGAGGGGTCAAATTTCAAACTTTGTCCGATCGGGTCAAACTTGGTGGGTCGAAACCTTTGTATGAGGGGAGCATGAAAAACATTATATGGAGGTCATCCGAGGTCAAAGGTCAAAGGTCATGGATTTCAAACTTTGTCCTATCAGGCTCAAACTTGGTGGGTGGAATCCTCGTACGAGGGAATATATATGCATAAACAAAATTGAGGTCAACCAGTGCTCTCACAGCATTAGGGCTCTCACAGCTGCAGGTGCACTAGTACTAATAAAATCGTAAGCTCTGTCTGTCCGTCTGTCCGGCTATGCGTTTCGCCGCGCTTCGACGCATCGTTCCGATATTTTGGATATAGATAGGTATCAGGCATTCCACGTTTATGGGGTAGTTTTAAAGGTCATCGGAGGTCAAGGTCAAAGGTCAAAATTTCAACTTTGTCCGATCGGGCCCAAACTTGGTAGGTGGAATCCTTGATACAAGGCGAGTATATGCCCGAAATAAAATTGAGGTCAACCGAGGTCAAAGGTCATTACGGAGGGGTCAAATTTCAAACTTTGTCCGATCGGGCTCAAACTTGGTGGGTGGAATCCTTGATACAAGGGAATATATGCCCGAAATAAAATTGAGGTCAACCGAGGTCAAAGGTCATTACGGAGGGGTCAAATTTCAAACTTTGTCCGATCGGGCTCAAACTTGGTGGGTGGAATCCTTCATACGAGGGGAATATATGCCCAAAATGAAATTTAGGTCAACCGAGGTCAAAGGTCATTATGAAGGGGTTAAATTTCAAACTTTGTCCGATCGGGCTCAAAGTTGGTGGGTGGAATCCTTGCTACGAGGGGTATATATGCGCAAAATACCATTGAGGTCAACCGAGGTCAAAGGTCATTACGGAGGGGGTCAAATTTCAAACTTTGTCCGATCGGGCACAGACTTGGTGGGTGGAGTCCTTGCTACGAGGGCTTAAACATGGTATAACGAATTCTCAATATGACAGGAACAGGAAGATTTCACCACTCCCTGTGAGGACTGCAATGTCTTCTCAGCATTCATAGCTTCTAAATTTCAAACGGATGTATCAAATAAAACTGAGGTCATCAAAGGTCATAGGGAATCAAGCCAAGGTCATCTAGGGTCAGAGGTCATATGGGGTCATTGGGGGGTCAAACAGCATCATTATCTGATGCTGGTGGTGCTCTCACGTACAGCTACAGTGCCCTCACAGCCGCAGGTACTCTAGTTTAACTTAAAAGTAGTACAATGTACTTAGAATTTTATTTTTATTTTTATTTCATTTATTTAGAATTATTTAAAAATATCCTTGCCATTTAAAGGTGAATGGTCCATGATGGACCATGTGTTACAGGGTGTCCAAAAAAATGATGCCCCTCATTGCGCCCTTTTTTTTCTCCTATTTCAGAAAAGTTGATTAGTATATATTATGTTGGTACATGTATGTAAAGAAGCCTTAATAAACCGAAACAATTATTTCAATCGGCTCATAACTTTTGAAGATATGCCCTTTTAAAGAAATGTATCTGTTTTTCACTCTGTCCACGGAGGAGGTTTGGCTACTTCAAAGATTGAAAAGTGCATACTATATGTATACCCCCGGGGGGGTCACTCGCTTACCAAAGTGGTATGCATGCTCGTCCCAGCACCTCAAAAATAGACCCTAAATGGCGTAATCAGTGTAGACAAATTTCACCCCTTATTGGCGTAAGGCTCTGAAAATCTTACCCCTAAAATATGGTATAATTCGGCGTAAGAAGCTAAAATGGACCCCTAAATGGCGTAAACTCTAAAACAAATCCATTGAAATTGAAAAAAGATACCCTAAACGTCGAAACTTTACCTGAAAAGCACCCTTTTTCTGAAAACGTCGACGCCGCCACAAGGCCAAAAATGGACCCTTTTTCGACGTTTTTGGGGACGAGCATGCGTACCACTTTGGTATATGAGTGACCCCCCCGGGTGTATACCATGCACGAATTCACATGGAGGCAGGCTTAATCACTAACAAAAGATCGATGGGCACTCAGTCCTGTAAAAAATGCAGGTTCAACTCCTTTACTTTACTTTTAAAGGGAGAGGGGGTGAGTGGTGAGTCTTTCAATTGAGTCACACATCTTTAAAGGGTGTTATGCCCTCCTGGTGATCACTTCTCAATTAGTATAAATCTAAAGAGTAAACATGTGGAGGGATGAGATTTCATTGATGACAACTCCCAAAATTTTGTTAACAATTATTTTTCACTAATGCTATCTTGGTATCTGATATTTTATCAATATATTATTACATTTCAGGAATGTGTATGGGGTATAGCTTATGAAGTTGCAGATGAAAATAGAAAATATGTTAAAGAGTACCTCGATTACAGGGAGAAAGGTGGCTACACAGTGGCGACAGTAGATTTCTGGCCACAATATAATGACATGACTAAGTCTAGCAAACCATTCAAAGTGATGATTTACATCGCCACAGAAGATAATGAGGAATACCTTGGTCCAGCATCGATGGAGGAGATTGCTAAGCAAATAGCAGTGTCTGTTGGTCCGAGTGGTAAGAATGCCGAGTATTTATGCAATCTAGCTGAAGCTGTGCGGTGTATTGTACCAGGAGAGGAAGACGTGCATCTATTTCAATTGGAAAGACTAGTGAAACAAATAATAACAGAGAATCAAGTTTTATGATGTTGACTGATTATTTAGAGACAACACTACTTATATTCCTAGAGGTATCGCTAAATGGTGAGTTGTGTATGGGCAAGTTGTGATCAGCTGTGATCATCATTTATCAGCAAATGCATATGTAGAAAGCTTGTAACACTGTGTTTTTTGTGAGTAACTTAATGGAAACATTAACAGTTGAAATTAAGCTCATTAAGAGTAAATGCATTTTAAGAGTTAGTTGGAGTTAGAGTTACATTTTAGAGTTTGATCTAAATCGAACTCCTAGTACAACTCTAACTCTAAAATTCAACTCTAAATCAAACTCTAAAATGCAACTGTAACTCAAAATTTAACTTGAACAACCTAAACTCACTACAATTTACTTATAACTCGTCCTAAAATTACTCCACTATTTACTGTAGATAAAATAGCTACTATAACTCTCCCCATAACTCGCCAAAGGATGACTCGCCCATACACAACTCAACACTTAGATAATACCTTTTTTGTGTGCTTTTTATGTGTTCAGATTCTTACTGTTGAATGAATACGCCATGCAATAGTGTTATCCACACCGTGTCACAACTCATCCTTGTATGTTGCTCAATATACAAGCTGTGCTTTGAAGAAGGTAGCTAGAAGAATTTAAGATAGAATAGTTGGTGTGTGCACCACAAGGATATGTTCTGGTGCACACAAATGTCAATATAATATTTCAATGCTGCAAACTAATGTTTCCCTTTCATGATGTATTAAAAACTACTATTAGGTTTCTTCTGTATATACATATAAAGCACATTTTATTACTACAATATTATTATAATATTGTTTTTATTGCTATTATTTATTATTATTATTATTATTATTACAGTGAAATCTGAAATACAAATTTGTTAGAACTTCTGCTTGCAATTAAGCTTGTTATCAGGTCATTATTATAAGCAAGTATGTTTTGGAGTTAACTGCAAACTGGTTTGGCTTATCGAGTTTCAACTGTATCATCATCGTTGCCACTGCTTCCTAAATGGCTGCATTGGCCACACCCACCCACTGTGATACTTTTACAGCGCACAAAGGATGGCCACTGTCTGTGTATGTTCATACTGTATGTCAGAGGCAGTTGGGCAGAATATGGCTAGGGATTTGGAAACTGCATTCTTGTTTTTTTTTAATTACCTTACTGACGCGAGTATAGTCCCACCTTCGAGTAAAGTCCCACCCCAAATTTTCGAAAAATGTCAAAAAAAGTTATTTATTTTTTCGGCTTTGGAGTGTCCCTGGACCTAGACCTAAATGCTAGGATCATTCATGGTTGATTTAAAAAAAAAATTGAATTTTGCAGAGTGTTTTGTGTTTTTAATATGAAAATTGATACTTTGTTTTCATGTCATACTCTATTAATGATATCAAAATGCATTCAAATTCAATGCATTTTGATATCATTAATAGAGTATGACATGAAAACAAAGTATCAATTTTCATATTAAAAACACAAAACACTCTGCAAAATTCAATTTTTTTTTTTAAACGGGGTGGGACTATACTCGCGTCAGTACGGTAATTAAAGACCAGGGGTTCATTTCACTAAACTTTTAAACCTTAGTAACTCAAGTAACTGTTCGTAAAGTTACAAATTTACTAGACATAACTTTACGAACGGTCCCTGTAGTAAATCCCTATTACGAAGGGTACCGTTTGTAAGGAAGTTTAGTGAAACTTTAGTGGAACTTAAGACTCGTTGTACCTTACAAACGATTCTGATACTTACGAAGCTTTGTAAAGTTTAGTGAAATGGACCCCAGTATATATATAGTTCAACGTTTGTTCTTCTGTATGTAACTTTTTAAGACATAATAATATTATTTTTTTCAGTGTGTACAGTTTAACCTTAAGATTTGTTTTCATTTGTCCTTGATGTTTGGCCATACATTTCAAGTATACAAATTGTTTTGTGTTTTTTGTATATAAAATCCATTGGAAACCACATCAGTTTATCTGATGGGTGTAGCTGCATGCTGTATGAAACTAGTTAGTAATGGCTGATTAAAACTAGTGGATCTTTATTTTAATTCAACGTTTGGGTATGAAATTTGCTGCAGCAACTAAATGAGAAGAATTAAGAGTAGGAATTGCTTGCAGAACCAAAAATTGCATTGGAGATCCAAAAGAGCAGTGGTGACATGTCACAATGGTTCAACTTAAGTCTATAATATTTTGCAGGACCGTTAACTTGTCTACTAATATAATAGATTCCATAATATATTGGAGCAATATAATTGAAAAAATGTTAATGGGCATAAGACCTCGACTTCTTTAGGAACAAATTAAAGTATTGTTGATCACACCACACCAATCACCCATGGTGTGACCAAAGTGCCCCTTCCCTGCAATCACCATACAGAACTGCTGCTCTATGTGTGGAGTTAATGGCCCCCTGTACAGGTTGCTCCTAATGAATGTGGAATGTGTTATAGATGAATTAAGAAATCTGCAAAACTATCCTTATAGATGACTTTGATGTTAGTTTAATTCATGTATTTGAGTCAGTATGAATTATTTCATAATTGAAACATTAAATTAAAATAATTATACAAATGGTACCTTCTGTAGTGTGAATTTTTCTTTGTCATTTTTCTTTTGAATATCCCTGCATTGCCTGGTATTTACAAGAGGCACTAAAAACAATCTTAAATGAAACTTATATTTCAAGGTAGAGCTAGCTGAATTGTCAAATCACATGAAAAGCAGCAAGAACATTAATCACCATGATATGGATGTTAAGACAAACAAGCACTCTGTACATGTACAGTGTATGTAGTAATGATATGTTGTTGCATAACTCAAGAATGGAGCATCGCAGGTTGGTCAAACTATACTTTACCACAGGAATATGTTGGTGTTAATGAAGTTTTAAACTACATGTAGTTTTAAATTTGACCCTGTATCCATAGTCCATGTCTAAGTAGACTACATATCTGCCTCCAAGACTACATAT
Source organism: Amphiura filiformis (assembly GCF_039555335.1). Taxonomy (NCBI): domain Eukaryota; kingdom Metazoa; phylum Echinodermata; class Ophiuroidea; order Amphilepidida; family Amphiuridae; genus Amphiura; species Amphiura filiformis. The sequence goes on along the minus strand of NC_092632.1, from coordinate 43,259,645 downwards.
TCTTTATAGCCCATTTTTTTTTATATTGAAACAGATTCTGGACCTTGCAGGGATATAGACATATAGATATATAAGTTTGATACCCAAAATGGAAGAAATCCATTTTGCTGGGAAACTTCCTGTATATTCCAATTAATCAGAACAATATATGTAACCAAATCTCTATTGGACAGGCGATTTAAGGTGTGCGATCGCACTCACATGCCGGCCTTAAAAACTTAAACCCTGATGTTGTTGATTGGACAATCCTCCTTTAAAGGGGCATTTCGTGATCCACAGCCTCATCCCCCCACTTTTCCCCAAAAAAGTTGAGATTTTTACACCACTGGATACCTCTGGCTACATAATGTTTATGTACCAAATATTTCTTGCAGATTAATTCGTTTAGCAAAAATATCGCCAAATTTGAATTTCGTTCTGGTGCACCAGAACGAAATTACAACACATTGTCTATGGAGCAGTGTAATACACAAAATCATGCATAACTCGCAAACGCAAAATCGGAATCAACTGAAATTTTGGAAATAAGCTTTTTCGTGGATATCTACTGAAAAATGTCATAAAAAGAGGATGCTAGGATCACGAAATCCTCCTTTAATATGATTGGACAAAATGTGTAATATAGACCAAATTTAACATTTATGGCATCATAAACACAAAGTTAACTTAAAGTTTTCTTTGCGATGTGGTTGCTAGCAAGTTTTAAATTAAATCACTGCATTAACGTTTTCACCATAGCCTCAATTTCAAATAGGTGTATATCTTTTGCTTGTGGTGCACAAGTTCTCATAAAGTCACTCAAATATGTTAAGTACTCTAGGTTCGTTCCAACAGGCCCAGATGATTTCACAATCTGTCGGGCAATATCCTCAATAGATGCTGGACCCAAATAATTTGATCCACCTGGTGTCGAGAAATAGACAAGTACTTTGAAAGGTTCCTTTTTGTGATTGTTGAGATGGTCCCAATCAGGATAGAATTCTACGGTATCTGCTATGTATCCACCCGTTTCTCTGGTATCCAGATATTTTCTGACTTGCTCTTTGTGTTCAGAAGCCACTTCATAAGCAACACCCCATACGCATTCCTGAAATCGAAGATAGGCAGAAGTTTATTACTCTCTTATTGTAAAAGAGAACGACCACTGGTCAAAGTGATTTTTCAATAAAAAGATCTCCAATTCCATGTTGAAAAGCTATGAAATTTCACTCTTTTCATAGCAGGCATTGTCCCAAAGTGTGTACTTTTAGAGAATGCAACTGTTAAAGGGACATTTTGTGGTCCACAGCCTCATCCCCCCCCCCACTTTTTATAACAAAAAGTTGACATTTTTTATACCACCGGAACACTCTGGTTACATAATGTTTATGTCCAAAAAAATGGAGCAGTATAATACATAATCATACATAACTCACAGACGTAAAACCTGAATCAACTTAAATTTTGGGAATAAGATTTTTTGTGGATATTAATTACTGAAAAATTTTCCAGTGATTTTCATGCCTATAAAACTTGTATCACATGGGAAATACTCTTGTTGAAATTGAAAGGTGACGCAACTTGTCATATTTCTTTTAAGCTCTATAGTTCTAAATTTATCACTGACATAGTCAAACCTTTTCTTGTAAATGAAATATATACGGTATATACCAACCTTTGTATCTTTCACAAGTGTAACAACTCTCCCAGGCTGTTGGTAAAATCAATATCATAGAAATATTACTTAAATATTTATATAATTAAAGTAATTATCAATAACGAAACTTAACGTACGGTACCTCGTAAACCATACAATTTAGACAATATAAATATGAAGATATTATAGAGATGTTTGTAATAATCAAAAATTTTGATGTCGGAGGTTCCGGTTTCTACAACCCCCTTCCCCCACCACCACCAAAGTATTTATGAATACTCCCTCACCTTTTGATTTTCATCATCACAGTTCCGGTCACAGTTTAAGTTATTTTATAACTCCATGGGTAAAAAGTATTCCATCAAAGGACAAGTGCGGAATTTTGAGAACACATCAAAAAGTCATCAAAAATAAAATCACCGATATAAGGGGGTTTTCAACAAAAGCAGTTTTTGGCGGGATGCTCATCCTACCCAAGCATCCCTCCAAAAACTGCTTTTGTTGCAAACCCCCATATCAGTACTTTTTGGATGTTTTTGCAAAATTGCTCAAGTGGATGTAAGGGGTTGTGCAACAAAGCTCTTCAATCAGGCCTAAAGAAACTTTTTGATTGGCGTAACCCAACTGACCCTAAAATAGACTTTTTTTTTTTTTTTTAAAATTAAAAAAAAGAAAAAAAAAGTTCCAAAGCCTTTATCATACACGATTTACAGCTTAAAATGTGTGTAATTTTTTTTAAATTGCCGCCCGACCTACCCTAATTTTTTTTTATGTTACGCCAATCAAACAATTGAGTTTGGTTTAGGCCTTATAAAAGTGTGAGGTTAACTTACATTTCCCGGCACCCCTCTGAATCGTGTACTTCCCTGCCAAAAACGTCTCTTGTAGCCCTTAATATATCCTACCACCTTCTGTTTAAATGGAAAGTCAGGTCGCCATATCAGAGATCCATAACCAAACACCCACATCATGCTTTCCTAGAGGAAAGAAATAAAACCAACAACACCTAAAAACATTGGGAAACAAATGTATGCTATTATCTTCAATACAAAAGGTCATAATTTTCATATAATGGACGGCTTTTCATCGCAGCTACATGCACTCCGCTGACGTAGTGCACGTTTTATCCATTGGTTACTTGTTTAAGCCTAGGCTCATGCACCTATTCCGAATTACGACGCGATGTGCCATAGGCTTTGTGTTGCGACCATTTTGATCAGTGGTTCGTAACAAAGAAAGCGTGAGCCAGTTGACATACCAACGGTCATATTCTAACGTGCACTATGGGCTACGCCAGCGAATTAGATTTATGATAGAGTAGGCCTAAACTTTAGGACTTTTTAAAATGTCAAAAATAATTTTTTAATAATAAATTGTCATAAATTTTGAATTATGTCGAGGCTTTCAAAAATCAAAATTCTTTGATATCAGGATTATATATACTCCCATTTTTACCTCGTATTCAAAATGCAATTTGGTGTATTTGATGTGCTCTCAGGTCCCACTACTGTGAATACGTCGCACACCGTCATCATCCCTATATCTTCGTGTTAAAAATTGCCGTGATAATACGATGAATCCTCACGTTTTTCAACAGCTACGCATGGTGATTTTGTTCGAGATAGGCCGTGCGACTCAGGCTAAGCATACAATTTGAGATTTGGAGAGCCTGCCACACTGTTTCTATTCTATGTTTTACGATTTTCGCATGATCAGTATATGGCTGGCCGTAACCGCCGCAACGTGGAGCTGCTACGCGTAGCTTACTTTTCGCTTCGCGGAGCTAAATTGACCAATCATGTTAGATCTTTTCATTACGCGGAGCCAGTGGATGCATCCTCGTTCCAGAGAGAGAAAACTCTTGCCAAAATTAATGTTTACTATGGGGATTTTAAATGAATCAATTGTAAATAAACCACGACCAGTTGTACAGGATCAATACCATTGTTTGATTAGTGTATAGTCAATGTTACCTTGCATGCATGTGTCATGTGTGTGGCGTGTTTGTTTGGTTGTTTGTCTACTGTGTCAGGCCAGGATCACTGACACCCACGGTACTGATACTGTCATACTATCACGGTGATCATATTGTTGAATGTTGTTGATTTTAAAATAATCATGATGCAGTCATGTCTACAGTAGAATTCACCACGACCTTTGAAGGACTTAAACCCCATTAAAAGCTATTAAACCAATATAACATTCAATGAAAACAGCTCAACTATGTTACATCAGATCTTCTCTGGTTAAATACACACTGCACTTGTGTCTGTTTTACCTGTGCAATGAGCAATGAGCTGGTATTAGAGTTTCAGTTGGGTGAACGATTATAAAGCGAACGCAAGGTAACAATACTGTGGGCTTTTGTTTACAGAATGAGACAATAGTCTGCTTATTGTTAACCAGCGTTCTTGAAAATGAGAAGCTTAATGACTTAACACGGTTTAGAAATAATTTCTTCATATTTTTTGGTGTTATCTGTCGTTTACATATCCTTCTAAAACACTAAAGTACCAATATTTCCAAACACCTAAATTAGCTAAAAATTTAGGACATGTTATACAAAACTATATTTTCTAGAATTTCAGAGAATACTTTAAATATTGGCCGGTTATTTTTTTTACACAGTGACGTCAACTAGGCAATGACCTATACTTCTAACATACACTATTTGTAGAGGTCACGCGTCAATGGTGAGCGCACTGAGTATTGTGTATATGAAAACGGACAGTAACTACAGTATGTATGGCCTACTACTAGTATATAAAGTAAATCCGAACTGGTTTGCAGTTTCCTGAAGGTCGAATTCCGCAGGGATACCGCGCAAGTTATACAAATTAGCTCCCGGCGATACACTGCAGATCGCAGAACTGTGTGTAACACAACATACTCGATATTTGGTCAAATGTGATCGGCACGTTTATTTATCTAGTCATGGGCGATATCCATAATGGTGCTATGAATAATATTGTTCGTCACAATATTATACAACATCCCCCTTTCTTTGAAAAAGGATGTATTTATATTCTAAATACATTCGAAAGTGAAATTTCTTTCAAGTGTGAGATGAACTGTTTTGATCTTTCTTTAATAGATCAATTTATGCATGAAAGTTCTTTCCTTTTCTTATTGATAAAGTCACTGTCTTTGGTTACTTGTGATCACTTTTAAGTTGCAAACTTAAACTGAAAACTTTCCTTTTCTAAATGTTAAAGGAAGTGAACTGATATTTCACATCTTAAAGAATCATTGTTCTTTCATGTGATAACTATGAAATTAAATCATTGTCTTTCTTTCATGTAATAACTATGAAATTAAATCATTGTTTTTCTTTCAGTGTCCTTAGATCATAGTCTCTAGTGTGCTTTGACTGTCATTTTTGTTTTGTTTTTTCAACTTTTGAACTATTGAAAGATCAACTTTTCTGAACAAACTTCTAAAACTACTTAAACTTCAAAACTTTCTTTCAAAATGTCCAGAAAGATTTCTTTTGTCTTTCTTTTGGTTTGTGCCAAAATTTGGTAATGTTTTTTAGACATAATCTTTCAAATAACTCGGACACTTGATTTTTCTTCCAGATTTGGTAGATAGTTCTTGTCTCTGTACTGGTCTTGTTTCTTGATCTGGACTTGGTTTTTGGTGTTGGTTGGCTTCCTTTGGTGCTGGCTCTTGTTGGTTGCCTTTCTTTGGTGCTGGCTCTTGTTGGTTGCCTCTCTTTGGTGATGGCTCTTGTTGGTTGCCTCTGGTAGTCTTTGGTTGTGGCTCTTGTTGGCTGGTTTTCTTTGGTGATGGCTGTTGTTGGTTGTTTCTGGTAGTCTTTCCTTTCTTTGGTGAAGACTCTGGTTTCTTAGAGTTCTTGGTCTTGTCTTGATTGTTCTGGTTTTGCTTTTTCAAAGTCTCTTTCTGCTGTGTTTCTTGATTTCTTGCTGGAGTCTGATGGGGCAATGAGACAACTGGTGGTGGTGTCTCTTGAGTTTTCTTTAAGTGCACTCTGTTACGACGGTACACTGCTGTTGGAGTTTCGACGACATAAGATCTTTCGTCAAGGCGTCTTGAAACAATCGCCTTTTGCCAGTTCTTTTGCCCTTGTACGAGGGGCTTCATACGAACTACATCACCCTCTTGCAAAGGTTCCAAGTCTTTAGCTGACTTGTTATAGTTCTGGGCTTGTTTCTGGATGCGTTGCTTCATGTTTTTGCTCTCATCAATGACTCTGGGTTGCAAAAGTTTATCAGACATAGGAAGTAATGTTCTTGTCCTACGGTTCATGAGTCTTTGTGCTGGTGTGGTGTCAAAACCTTGTGTTGGCGTATTTCTGTGGTCTAAAACGCCATCTGGTAGTCGGTGTTGGCTTTCTTACATTTTGTAAGGATGCGTTTAGCAGTCTTGACTGCGCTTTCTGCCTTGCCGTTTGATTGGCTGTGACCAGGACTGCTACAAACGTGTTCAAAGTCCCATTCGGTAGCGAATCGACTGAAGGTTTCCGCGATAAATTGCGGCCCGTTATCTGATACGACCTGCGTCGGTGAACCGTACCTCGCGAAATGGCTCTTCAGCTTTGCTACTACTGTCTTGCTTGATGTGTCGTCAAGTTTGTCGACTTCCCAAAAGTTACTGTAATAGTCGACTGTGACTAGGAATTCTTGACTGTCCCAAGTAAATAGGTCTACACCGACCTTTTCCCAGGGTCTCGCGGGGAGGTCATGACTTTGTAGTGTTTCTTTTTGTTGACTAGTCTCAAATGTTCTACAGACATCACATGTGGCTATGTATTGTCTTATGTCTGATGCCATGTGAGGCCAGAATAGGCACTCTCTTGCTCGTCTCAGACATCCATCAGTGCCCAAATGGGAGGAGTGAACTTTGAGCATCATTTCTTTCCGAAGTTTCTGTGGTACTACTACGCGCGATCCTTTGAATATGAGACCGTCCTGTACCGCTAGTTCATCACGGAAACTATGGTACGGAGTGAGTTGCTCAGGTAATTCATCTCGCTTTTCCGTCCACCCATTTATGATGGTTTTCTTTAACATCTGTAATGTCAGGCTCATCTTGTGATGTCTCTGTCTTTAATTGTTCAAGTCTTTCGTCTCTGATTGGCAGGAAAGTTACCATATTGACTTCTGCATATGGTTCTGCCTTTTCAGGTGTATGTGGTAAATAGGCACGTGACAAGGCATCTGCAATGACCATTGTCTTGCCAGGACTGTATTTGATATCATAGTTATACTTCTGGATCCGCAGAAGCATTCCTTGTAGACGTTTGGGTGCTTTACACAGTGGTTTCTTGACAATCATTTCCAGCGGTTTGTGATCGCTGATAACTTGTGTAAACCGTCCGAAAGTGTATTGATGGAATCTGTCGAATGCATCCACTACCGCGAGCATCTCTCTTTCAATGGATGCGTACCGTGTTTCGGTATCTGTGAGTGCGCGGCTGTGATATGCGATTGGGCGTCCATTTTGGATTAGGGCAGCACCCAGTCCTTTACCACTTGCATCACACTGGATGACTAAGTCATCTTCTGGGTTGTAGTATGCTAACAATGGTGCTTCAGAAATCATTGCTTTGACTTTGTCTAATGCATTCTGTTGCACATAAGTCCAATGCCATTCTACTTCTTGCTTGACTAGCTGTCTGATTGGCTCTAGGACATCTGATAGACTGGGGAGAAATCTACTTAGGTAGTTGACGAACCCAACAAGTCGCTGTACACCATTCACATCTGTTGGTGCAGGCATGTCTAAGATCGCCGAGATCTTCTCTGGGTCTGCTTTCAGACCTTGATTTGTTATCAGATGACCTAAGAATGGGATTTCCGTAGCCCTGAAGATTGACTTGTCTTTGTTAAGTTTAATGTTCTGATCTGTGCAACGCTTTAGCAGTTGCTCGAGGTTGGCATCATGATCCTTTAATGCCGCCTCTTCATCCTGACCTTTGCCATACACTACGAGGTCATCCGCTACACAGATAACTCCAGTCAGTCCCTCTAATGCAACATGTATACGATGTTGGAAAATCTCAGAGGATGCTGAAGTACCAAATGGTAAGCGGCGCCATCTATAGCGTCCAAATGGGCTATTAAAAGTAGTCAGGATGCTAGACTCATAGTCTAGTTCAATTTGCCAAAAGGCTGAGCTAAGGTCAAGTTTGAGAACACTTTTGCCTGTGCTAACTCTGGGAGCACATCATCAATTACTGGCAATTGATATTGAGGGCGCTTTAGTGCCTTGTTCAAAGGTCTAGGGTCAATGCAGATTCTAAGGGACCCATTTTTCTTTTCTGCTACGACCATCTGGCTCACCCACTTTGTCGGTTCTACCACTGGGGCAATTATGCCTTTATTTTCTAACTGTTTTAGTTCTTCTTTTACTTTAGGCTTAATCGCATGTGGCAATCTTCTTGGCGGAAGTATGACGGGCTCCATATTTGGATCAGTAGTCAGGTGTACTTCTCCTGGGAGTTTTCCCAGGTCTCCGTCAAACACTTGCTCATACTGCTCTTCTGGCAGTTTTGTTTCTTTAGGCCTATGTACTTGTAGTACTGTGTTTGGAGAGGTGATATTGTCTGTGTTGACAGTAATTAAACCCATGCGTTGACTAGCTACACTCCCTAAGAGTGGTGTAAGGTTGTCCTTAGATACAGTGAATGGCACCGAGTATTTCTTCCCATTTGCCGGGTTCCGTAAATCTAACCTGCAAGTGCCAACTGCAGTGTATATGGCGTTATTCCACATACGCAAGGTATTGCTTTTATAGTCTATGAGTTCTTTGTTTTCTATCATTTTCTCAGGTATGGTGTTTATCTTTGCACCACAATCTACTTGGAATACCACTTTGGTATCACTATGTTTGATCACCATCTCTGCATATATGTCATCTTTTTCTTTAGTAGGCCTAGCACTGTTGATATCAGTATTGTTTACATCCTGTACATTTATCATGTTTATGTAGTCTGTACTGTCTGATGTATCACTATCACTGTAATACTGTTCTACTCTTTTTATTCCTGTTGCCCTAGTCCTACACACCTCAGCAAAATGGCCTGTTTTGGAACATCTTGTGCACTGTTTGCCAAATGCTGGGCAGGCAAATTTGTCTCTTACATGTCTTTTACCACAGTATCTGCAATCTATTTGTTGCTTAGGCCTAGTATCTGTACTCTTAGGCCTATCTGATTTTCTACTTTGTTGACCGTATTTTTTCTTAGGCCTATTGGTAGACTTGTGTCTACCTGCAACTCCATGGACGGTTGCTGACGTTTCTGACGCTTTTATTTCTCTAGCATGCTTTTGGGTTTTCTCTGCAGTGCGACAAATATCAATGCAGCGCTTAAGATCAAGTGTATGCTCTTCTAACAATTTCTTACGTGTATCCTGGCTTGCAATACCTTTGAGGATTTGGTCACGTATGAGAGACTCATTTAAACACTCACAAAAATTGCATGTTTTTGCTAATGTGCGCACTGAAGCCAAAAAATCTTCAAATTTTTCACCTTGTTTTTGTTGCCTGCTGTTGAAAATATATCTCTCGTATGTTTCATTTTTCTCGCCAATTGCATGTGCGTTGAATTTATTTATAATTTCCTCTAGGTTTACACTTTGTTGTTCACTTGTAAAGTCAAAGCTATTATATATTTCTAGGGCTTTGACGCCTATGGCGTGTAGGAATACTGCCGTCTGGTATTCGGGTGGTTGTTCATTGATTTTGGCTACGATAACATAGTTTTTCCACATCTGCCTCCACGTTTTCCATTGATCCATGGCTTTGAGTTCGGGAGGTGGTTTGATACCTGGGGGTACCCGTATTTGCGGTGCCTGGTTCCCTCATATAGGGTATAATCTTCTTCCACGGTAAACCAAACAGCTTCCGTGGTAAACCTTATAGCGCCATCACTTGATGAAAGTACGTTATTACTGGGCGTGAGTTAAAAGCTATCTGGGCTAGAACTATTGCGACTGTAGGGGTGTGCTTGCCAGTAAAAAAAATACTCGTGGCGGTTAGGTCTAATAGGCCTACGGTCTAGTTTAGGGCAACGGGGTGGAAAGGAGGGTAGGCCTAGGCTACTACGGGGATGTGCGACTGATTCGGGGTGCAGTTTGGTTTATTGATGGCCCTCAATTCCATGAAAATTTGGTTTAAAAAATTTTGTTTTTATTTATTTTTTTTTAAATTAATTTGTTTCCCAAATTTTTATCGGAAAGTACGTGTGCCAATTTCTTTATTGTTAACATGGCGTGCGATAATAAATAGGCCTATTAATATAATTTTTAAATGCTATTTTATTATTTTGTTTTTAATTGAAAATCTAAAATAGGCCTAGTATAAAATCGTATATGATGCCTTAAATCAAAGTTTAAAACGTTCTTCCAATATTAATAACTATTATTAAATAATTCCTAACATCTCGGACAACACGCCCTCCCCACACACACACCCTCGTGGCGAAAGTCTACCTTGCACATCGTGTACACGTGCGTGCACCATCCAGCATTGTCGCGCTAAAATACACTACCGTACCCTATTACGAGCAATGGAATAGCCCGTCAATCATGCACAGTGGTTGCTCCTGGAAGGAAGATTATACCCGATGTGATGCGGTTGCTCATGGAAGACAAGAAGGATTATACCCCTTTTCGGTTCCCTTGGCCGGCATGCGACTCTGCTCCGGCTCCGGCATGGCCGTCAGTATTATCGTTCGGTGTGGGCATATCAGATAACTATACCGCGTTTTTACCGTTTTGAAACCTTCTATGCGATTGCTACTTACTACTGTATCTTTGATTTTGACTGTAGCTGGCTTTAAAACGGCAGGAAAGCTTGAAATACCGCTGCCACCATGTAACACAACATACTCGATATTTGGTCAAATGTGATCGGCACGTTTATTTATCTAGTCATGGGCGATATCCATAATGGTGCTATGAATAATATTGTTCGTCACAATATTATACAACACTGTGTGCATAGTTTACCACCACTCTGCCTAGCTATATAGTTATGTACAATACTGTATGAGTTTCTTTAATATGAGTGCATGTCCATCTTAATAATAAGTCAGTTCGTACTTTTCATAAACTACTTTTTGAATCATAACTTTCGTGACCGAGGATATCTTGCAACTACGTGACGCTCGTCTGGCAAATTCTTAATGAATAAATTCGCTTCACGTAATGAGTAAGTCGTACTTAATTGGTCAGTAATGAAAAACTCTAACATGATCATGATTGGTCAATTTGGCTCCACGGAGCAAAAAGTCAGCTACTCGTAGCAGCTCCACGTTGTGGCGGTTGCGGCCTACCATATCAGTATCCCATATGATATTTCTATTGCAAGAAAATTTTATTTGTTGTCAGGTTTTATCTTAAATACACTAACTGGAAATTAAATACACTAATTAGTGAGGACCAGTATTTTGCTGTGGATATGTTTAACTGCAATTTGCGGGTAAAAATTTGAAATCCTGGGTAAAATTGTGATCATATTCAACTCTTTGAGAAAATAATAATATAAAGGAATGCATGTAGAATCCAGCTGCAATACAATGTACATTATTGACACACTATCACTCTCTTTATCTACGGCAATAATAGAATATCGATTTCAATCGAATTGAACACATTGCTCAGTTTTGAGTTTGTAATTGACTACTAAGCGACCTAAGCGATCGATTGCTAGCCAATCAGATAAAACTCCTTTTCTTGCGTTCGGTGAAATACCACTCGCCCGTCGCTCACCAACGGAGTATTAAATTTATATTTATCGTATAGGACGTCGACACTGTGCGTCGCTACTGTTCGAGCCCTTAACTATTCTCTCGCCAGCTTTTTCCAATTAAGTGGGTCTATTTCATGTTTCAGTGTTTCTAATATTCCCTAAATATATGGATTTTTGTTAACCCACTATTCCAATATTTAATAGCCTATTGAGTTATATATATAGCTCAATTGGTAGAGTAGGGGAGAGCGGGGAGTGTTCGCCCTAGGGGCAGGTTCACCGTTCGCCCACCCCTTGTTTCTCAGCGCTACGGCTATCGGGGGATTTGGTAATGGCAAAATTAGGTGACATAGGTCATTATAAACTTCTCGTATTAGCTACGCGACATATAGGGACGTGTTCATCGAACTGCAGCCAAAACAAAAAAAATTACACCAAAACGTAATTTTTTCTTGCATTAATAATGTTGTATTATCATTGATACATAAATACAGATGGTTTTAATGGAAATCTGTATTTGGAACATATGGGATTTGTTAAAGATTTAATGCAGTTACAAACTCCTTATTCGATTTATATTTTGCATACCCTGAAGAAAAAACAAAAATGTGCACAAGGGGCACGTTCGCCCTTTTGAGGATGGGGCATGTTCGCCCTCTATCTTCCTCGGGCGGACTTACCCCAAACTGCAGGGCGGACCTGCCCCATCAGCGTATTATGCAAAATATTGATAATAATACCATTATACAAGGTAAAACTACTGAAAATCATGTTTTTTAAAGTTAATGTGGTATCAGTATTACTCATACCACCGTTTATGTCCTAATCCATAATCCCCCTGAAGTTGTAAACATGATACGTTTAAGCTCACTTTGGACCCCTACAATTTACCCTGACTCGACCCCTGCAACAAATTTAGTGATTCCCCAGAAGAGAATGAATGCCCTGTATACGCTTGCTAAATGTTTGCATTGAATATGTTATTGTTACGCAATGTTTAAACCTTTTTTTGTGATTAGGGTGAACTTACCCCACCATATGGGCGAACCTGCCCCAATATGGGGCAAGTTCGCCACTTTGCAAAACGTTTTTGTTTGCTCTATCCTGTTGCTATTGCACGGCCTATAGTTCTGAGCTGTTCTGGGATTGTGGTCGTATATAGCTAAGACATAGGGCTTTCACATGGGCTAATCAGGTCATCCCTAACCTTAATATTGACATCGCTAGGCTGGTCAGAAAAAAATAGGGCGAACACTCCCCGCTCTCCCCTACGTACCACACAAACCAGTTTATGAGCGCACAGGTTCGAATCCCACATGGGCGCTATATTTGTTTTTAATCACGATATTTTAATTTTCCTTTAATTTCTTACTTCCATAGAATCGATTCCAGATTTTGGTTGATCTAAATGATATTTTACAAGTTTGTAGATTGACTTTTTAGGCATTTAAAGTGATCGCCGGTTTTTCTTAACAGGGCCAAGTAGAGTAGGCATACTTGTGATCTGAAATTCTTAATTTTTGTGCTATAAAGCGCGATGATACCCGAACTTTAATTTGAGTCTTCAAAATCCATATACTTTTCACCATTTAATAGCCAAAAACTGAAATTATATGATTTTTTTTCCAACTTCCCATGAAAAATCATGCTATGTTATGGCTTTATTTCCATTATTCGCAACGTGCTGAAGTGCCACTCTTTTGTTGTTAAGCCTAACCCTTCCCCTAACATCCCAAACCTCCCCTTTCCCTGAATGTTGGGGCCTGCAAGGCGCGCATGAGCAAATATTGTTCGGGGAATGGGGAGGACGGGCCGAGGGGGGGGGGGGGGCTCATTTACATGATCTTGGAAAGATGAGTGACCTGATCCACAGCCTCATGAGCCCATCCCCTCCACTTTTTTCTATCAAAGTGGAGATTTTGCCATCAGAAGAAAGCTCATATTTTTCTCATAATCCCAGTGAAATTTTAGGCCCAAAATATATTCCGTTTAGATGTTATGAATGAAAAAGTGATAGCATCATTCCCAAATGTGGTATACCACACATTCTATGTGTACCCCCGTGGTGGTGAATTATAGAGGGGGGGCAACGATTTTTTGGTAGGCCAAAAGTGGGGGGCAGTACTTTTTGGAAGGTCGAAAGGGGGGGTCAAGCGATTTTGGCAGGTCGAAAGGGGGGGGCAAGCGATTTTTGGCACAGATATTTTGGGCACCGTTTCTCATACGCCCTGAAAAGGTGTAGGGAAAACATTAGGAGCACGTTAAAATGTGCAAAATTTCCTGCTCGCTACGCTCGCATTATATGATAAGACAAGTTAAGGTTATAAACTAGGGTTCCCCATAATCTTAGTGTGTAAAGGGGGGGCAAAGATTTTTGGCACGTCGAAAGGGGGGGCAAAGGTTTTTGGCACATCGATAGGGGGGCAAAGATTTTTGGCACGTCGAAAGGGGGGGGCAAGCGATTTTGGTAGACCACAGTCTTTGAGAATTCACCACCCCGGTGGTACACATATTTATTGCACAGCCCCTAACTTCTAATATCAAAACCACTATTTACCTCAAAACTTGGGAATTGGAATATTTTGGTACAGGCCTTAATGTGAGGTATAACACAATACAAAAAAATCTGATCACCTACCTTTAGTTTGGCGAACAATATATAGACCTACCTCATTTATTTATCCTGAAGTTGCCAATTTCCTTCTTGTGTAGGCCTATATCATGCATGATCATATTATGTGTGTTGGTATAGCCACAGAGTACACACCCGTGAGAGGACACTCTATTCACGTGGTTTCTTTTCCAACGCAAAAAGATTACGAATTTTGATGGTTTGCAAGTAAAGAGTGTCCACACTATCGACTGATTACGTAACTGTTAAATATGAATAATTGAAAGTGTTTCAATGCAATCGCCTCGACCCATTAGTAAATATTATCTGTATTATCAAAGTACTTGGAATAACAATCCGGTGAGTTCAATGAACTACGCCCTAATACCGATGGAGTTTCAATGGCGTTCTTCTCTCCATACGAGAGCGGTGCAGATCCGTCGGAACACGCTTTTCAATACGGAATAAATGCTAACCTCATCGTGACATCATCCAAGCAGCAAAGTTCATTTCCCATTGAAAAAGCGTTATCCGACGGATCTGCAGTCGACCATGATACACAGATGAACAAATACAATAGAAATAGGTCAGCACATAATGACCTGTTTTAAAGGGCAGGTCTATTGCAAAAACAACATGATATCATTGGCAAGCTAATAATTATTATGAGTACAATGAAAATGACTCGTTGTTTAAAATTGATATTCCGCAAAAACCAACTTAAGCGGTGAGTTCCTTCGAACGAGTCAGATTTGGCCTAGAAAAACGGTGACGTCACCACATGAAATGAGATGTGCCCGCTTTGAGAAAATGGACAGAACGTATACTGTTGTTGTTCACAGAAAAAAACTGACATTAGCAACAATGAGTTGTACTATTATTTACCATAACAATGCTGCATAACAATATGCACACTATTGTTCTCATTTCGGAACAAAGCCCGCACATAATTGTTACTATGCGTTTGCTTTGTAATATATCATCCAACTGAAACGATAACATTGCAATATACAGAGAAATCAGATACATGTCTCATATCCCTGGTTTATATGCTAGTCTCAGATGAAATTCTAAGCTCAAATTATGTATTTATTTTTAGGCTTAATATTTCTCATGATATTGATATACCGGTACATATGAATTGTAATAGCACAATTTACTACTATAATATTAGTAATATGTTATGTTTAAAAACCATTAAATTTGTAATACTTAATTTGGAGTTTTTTTCTGTGAACAACAACAGTATACGTTCTGTCCATTGAGAGCGTTAATAGTCCCTTTCCTCAAAGCGGGCACATCTCATTTCATGACGTCACCTTTTTTCTAGGCCAAATCTGCCTCGTTCGAAGGAACTCACCGCTTAAGTAGGTTTTTGCGGAATATCAATTTTAAACGTCTTATTTTCTCAAAAAGGAGTCATTTTCATTGTCCTCATAATATTAGCTTGCCAATGATATGATGTTGGTTTTGCAATAGACCTACCCTTTAATGCTTTTAAAAGGTATTTCTAGTATAATGGCTCTCCATACACAAATGAACAAACACAATAGAGGGGTCATTTTGCCATGCTTCAGGAGAAGTGTCACCCGCCTGGTATAGCCATATCTTTTGCAAAGTCATTGAGCTATCATTTCTACGGAAGTATGTACTTTGACCTTTAAATAACAGTACTTCATGTGTCTTGCTTGTTTAGGGACGTATCATTAGATGTCAGGGGGGAGGCTGAGCATTTGTTTGAAGAAAACCTTGTTTACTATAATGATATATTCCATGATGATATTGAAGCAGTATAAATTGAGAAAAATAATGTTAATGGGCATAAGACCTCGACTTGGTATTAAAGTATTGTGATCCATAGACCCTGGAAGTGGTTGATCACACCAGTCACCAATCACCCAGTGGCGTGTGCGCAAATGTGGGGGCGGGGGGAAGGGGGCATTATTACTTAAAATTCGGGGGAAATGCACTAATTGGGGGAGATTCGGGGCTTACCTATTATGGCGAAAATATGCGAACAGTCGGGGAAAACCTGCGAACGCAACTGCAATCACCATGCAGAACTGCTGCTCCCAATGAATGTGGAATGTATTATAGATGAATTAAGAAATCTGCAAAACTATCCTTTCAAGATGACTTTGATGTTATTTTAATTTTCGAGTCAGTATGAATTATTTCATCAATTACATGGCTATGAACTCCAGCACTATGAAGGGTGTGTACCAGCCCCAGATTTTTTATCCGTCATAAAAAACGACCTAAGCTAATCGTAGATTAGAATCTAAGAATCAGCCTCCCCCTGGTGTTGACGCGTCAAAACCTAAAATGGTTGCTGACAGTATTAATAGCCACTTTGTGTCGATAGGCAAGGATTTGACTCCTTTACAGTTTGACACTCTTCTATCCTTCAGACCCTGACCTCTATTGCCTACAATCAATGAATGGGATGTGTTTAACAAGTTACGTAAGATTGGTGCAAAGAAAGCCCGATCCCGATGGTATACACCGGCATCCATTATACGTGAATTCGCTTATGAGTTGAGCTCTCCCTTGGCCACCATCTTGAACTCCTCTTTTAAGTGCGGTATTGTGCCCCACCAGTGGAAGAAAGCTATAGTAGTCCCGATACCCAAAACTGCGCATCCAATCTGGGGTAAACTCCGGCCAGTCTCGCTCACGGATTATTTTGCGAAAACCGCCGAATCATTCATAACTGACTGGCTCATGCATGTAAGACATTGAGCCAATTCTTGACAGTAACAAGTTTGGTATTAACAGGAACGGTCGCTCTGCAACACATTATCTAGCAAAGTTACTTGATAACCTTCACACACATGCAGATAAGCCCAAGAATTTAAGCCGAATAATTGTGATCACTGACTTCAGTAAGGCTTATGATAGGGTGGACGTTGTCATTTCAAAAATGCTCCAAATGGGTGCAAGATCTGAACTGATTCCTTGGATTTGTGATATTCTGTCTTGTAGATCTCAATGTGTGAGGTACAAAAATGTCACATCTGACTTTAAGCAGTTAAACGGAGGTGTCCCACAGGGTACACTTGTGGGTCCTGCATCATTTCTTTGTCTGGTAAATAATGCAGTTAATGCACAGGACTCTCATGTTATGGCGCTGAAATATGTTGATGCCCGGATGTTGATGGCCTCACCATTGTAGAAAATTCACAAATAGGCAAAGAAAGTGTCATACAGGAGGACTTACACAGGTTTGTTACTTGGTCAGACAAAATGTCTCTTAATGCAAAAAAAATCTATGTCAATATTACTGTTTGTTTTTCACAATAACAAGAGAGTCTATTTCCTCTTACTATAGCCAACCAACAACTGGCTGAAGTTAATGTTGTCAAAATCTTAGGTATCCAGATCAGCTCTGATATCAAATGGGACACATATACATAAGAGATGATTAAAACGAGCATCTAGCAGGTTATGCTCACTACGCTTAAACGGTTCAACCTTCCCGTTAGAGACATGATATCCGTTTATGTAGGATACGTTAGGCCACTGTTGGAGTATGTAGTGCCAATATGGCACGGTGGTATCACAAGGGAGGAATCTCTTGCAATTGAACGCATCCAAAAACTAGCGTGTAGAATTATTTTAGGTCTGACCAGACAGTCTTCTTATGAGGAGGCGCTCCAAACTTGCGCACTTGAGAGACTCACACAAAGAAGAGAAAAAATTTGCCTTGAATTTGCTCAAAAACTCGTGGAATCCGATTCTTTTCGTGAATGGCTCCCTGAAGAAAGGGTGAAAATGCATGGCCGTGAGATGGACACAAACTTACTCTTCCTAGGTGGCGCACAAATAGATACCGTGACAGCCCAATTCCTAAAATGGTCAACCTGTTAAATAATGTTTAATAATATGCTATTTTATATGTCATTTGAACAATTGATGTAATTTTAACTTACGCTCAACCGTATTAGATTGTATTGCCAGCTCATTGGTCATATGTTTTTGTCCGGGGACTAGTCCATGTCTGAGCAGACTACATGTCTGACTCCAAAACTACATATTCTTCGAAGCTTATGTTTTATATTCGAACATACGACGTATTCTGGAATGTGGACCTTGTAGTCATTTAATTTTGACACCCAAAATGGAAGAAATCCATTTTGTTGGGAAACTGCCTGTGTTTTATTACATTATTGTTATCCCAATTAATCACAACAATAATTGTGCAGCATTTTTCTTGCTGCGCATATACCAAATCCCCCTTTTGATGATATAAAGTGGAGAAGATGTTAAAGGGGTTGAGTGAGTTTTGAAAACAACAGGCGTGCTACAAATCGCACTCCTGGAAATGTTACAGACATGACAGCGGGCAGTCAGGTGTGCCTGCACTCGATAGGCGTGCGATGGCCTTAAAACAATCTCTGACGTTGTTGATTGGACAATTATCCTCTAATATGATTGGACAAAAAGTGTATTTTATATTTAACATTATGGCATCATAATACAAAGCTGTTCCGATTATGAGGAACAGGGGCTATTTTAACGTGCCTCCTGTCACGTTTGTGCAGAAAGAATTAAAATCCGTGCAGTGCGATTTAAAAATTCGTGCTTAAAATAAGTCTATGCCATTAAACAAACACAATAGGGACGGCTTAATATAGCGTCTTCCTTATGGCCCCTTGAAAACTTCTAATTTCCATATAGGGTCTGATGCATTTAGAAATATTTTGGGAACCATAGTATCGTCAGCCCCCTTAGTCTACTGTAGTAGACCAGTTTAATTTATCATTCCCTAAATTAATCTCTCTGACCTGACCATGGAAAACTCTGATTCAACAGCTCAGATATCCATGAGAAAACTGCTTTTTTCTCTGGGCAGGGCAGTCACTGGAGATGTGATGTGTTTCGTCATAGATTTTAAATGGTTTCATGCATGGAAACGTATGAATTGTATGCAGCGCAGTCTACAGCCCCCTTTGCTCACGAGAACAAAAATGGGAGCAAGAGAGGGAAAGGCGCTGGTGTACAAGAAAGCATCTTAGTGCTATTAAACAGAGGATAAAAACAATAAAATTACACCAACATAATGGATACAAATCATAAAGACTACGTTACACTGAAGCTTTAAAGGTGACTGGAATATTCACAAGTCACATAGCAATCGAAAGCATATAATAGAGGTTATTCGTGTTCTATAAGCTACGTATCCTATCAGCGACTGCTATATCTTCCGTCGTTTTATCTTTTCAGTTTCTGTTTCTGTATCCGTGTCTGTTTTCGTAAGTCATTGTTATTCTGAAGTGGTAGCCGCCCAGGTGTGACCAATCTTTTATTCTAGCCTTTTGTTAGTTACTAATAATTTGAAGCAAGTGAATTTCAGTTTTCGTTTTGGTAAGTTATGTTAATTTATGACATGAAACCTTCAGATGAGAGGGTTGGTGCTAATCTAGACAAAAGATGAGTCTAAAATTTACAGTCCTAAATTCGCGATAACCTCAATTGACTTGCGTTTGGTGTATATGGACTCTATAGGCGTGAGTGGCTCGTAAAAATAGTCGAGAATTGAAATATATACTAACCATGTTGCCAAGTTATAAGCAAAAGTCTTTCATATTGGCCATCAAACGAGCGTCTGAAATAGCCAAATACCTCCCAATGTGGCGCGTACAAGTGGCGATTTGGTAATCATGTTTTATATTCGCTGTCGTAGTGAACGTTAGTAACCATTGGTTACTGCTCCAAGCCTGAGCTCATACACCTGTTCCGAATTTTGATATGCCATACGCTTTGTGTTGTGATCATTTCGATCAGTGGTTCGTAACAAAGAAAGCGGGATCCAGTTGGCCTAGCAACGGTCATATTGTAACGTGCACTACGACAGCGAATTGAAATGCAATATAAACTAGTGGCAAATGGTGGTCATAGACCACAAACCTAGCTGGGGCATGTTGGTGTTGTGGAGGTATCTGACCCCTACAAAATGTTCCAAAAATGCTCCCCTGGTCATGGGGTTTGTTTTCACCGAGTTTGAGTCCCATACTCCTAACAGATGTCCAAAAAATTCGATTCTAAGATTTGACCCCAGATGACCTTTGACCTGATCTATGCATGATGTTCCATAATGTTCCCCTGGTCTTGAGGTTTGTTGTCACCATGTTTGAGCCCCGTACCTCTTACAGATATCCAGAAAATGAAATTCTACGATTTGACCCCAGATGACCTTTGACATGACCCTTGCACAGTGTTCCAAAATGTTCCCCAGGTCAGTAAGTTTGTTGTTGTGGAGTTTGAGCCCCATACCTCTAATAGATGTCCAGAAAATGCATTTAGAAAATTTGACCTCTACATGACCTTTGACCTGACCCCTGCAAAATGTTCCCCTGGTCATGAGATTTGTTGTCACTGAGTTTGAGCCCCATACCCCTTGCAGATATCCAGAAAATGAAGTTATTAAGATTTGACCCCAGATAACCTTTGACCTGACCCCTGCAAAGTGTTCCAACATGTTCCCCTGATCATTAAGTTTGTTGTCACCAAGTTTGAGCCCCGTACCCCTTACAGATGTCCAGGAAATGCGTTTCTAAAGTTGACCTCTGCATGACCTTTGACCTGACCCCCGCAAAATGTTCCCCTGGTCATGAGATTTATTGTATCGAGTTTGAGCCCCATACTCCTTACAGATGTCCAGATAATGCAATTTTAAGATTTTACCCCCTTAATGACCTTTGACCCCAATTCTGTGTGCAAGGTATGGGCACTGGGTAAAGCCGATGCACATGTGTAAGTGACGTCATTGTGCTATGTAATATGTGGCAGAAGAAGCATTTTGAAGATATTTGGTTATATACCGAAAATGCCCCTTTAATGACGTTTGATCCCAATTCTGTTTGCACCATATGGGCACTGGATATAGGCGATACATATGTGCAAGTTACGTAATTGTAGGGTGTAACATGTAGGAGGAGAAGCATTTTGAAGTTTGTTGCCAGAAGAAGAAGAAGAAGAAGAAGAACTAGTGGCAAATGGTGGTCATAGACCACAAACCTAGCTGGGGCATGTTGGTGTTGTGGAGGTATCTGACCCCTGCGAAATGTTTCCCTGGTCATGAGGTTTGTTGTCACCGAGTTTGAGTCCCGTATTCCTTACAGATGTCTAGAAAATGCAATTTTGAGATTTGACCCCAGATGACCT
Organism: Amphiura filiformis; assembly: GCF_039555335.1. Classification (NCBI taxonomy): domain Eukaryota; kingdom Metazoa; phylum Echinodermata; class Ophiuroidea; order Amphilepidida; family Amphiuridae; genus Amphiura; species Amphiura filiformis. The sequence continues at coordinate 43,238,514 of NC_092632.1, read as the reverse complement.
TTGACCTGACCCCTGCAAAATTTTCCAAATATGTTCCCCTGGTCATCAGGTTTGAGCCCCGTACCCCTTACAGATGTCCATAAAATACATTTATAAGATTTGACCTCTGCATGACCTTTGACCTGACCCCTGCAAAATGTTCCCCTGATCATGAGTTTTGTTGTCACAGAGTTTGGGCCCACACCCCTTAGAGATATCCAGAAAATAAAATTAGAAGATTTGACCCCAGATAACCTTTGACCTGACCCCTGCAAAAGTGTTCCAAAATGTCCCCCTGATCATTAAGTTTGTTGTCACCAAGTCTGAGCCCCATACCCCTTACAGATGTCCAGGAAATTCATTTCTAAAATTTGACCTCTGCATGACCTTTGACCTGACTCGTGCAAATGATTCCCCTGGTCATGAGATTTGTTGTCACCGAGTTTGAGCCCCATACCCCTTACAGATGTCCAGCTAATGCAATTGTAAGATTTTTCCCCTTTAATGACCTTTGACCCCAATTCTGTATGCAAGTTCTAGGTGTGGGGTATAGCCGATGCATATATGCAAATGACATCATTGTACTATATAATATGTGGCAGAAGAAGCATTTTGAAGGTATTTGGTTAAATACAGGAAATGCCCCTTAATGACCATTTACCCCAATTCTGTTTAGACCCTATGGGCACTGGATATAGCCAATACATATGTGCAAGTTACGTAATTGTAGGGTGTAACATGTAGGAGGAGAAGCATTTTGAAATTTATTGCCAGAAAGAAGAAGAAAGAACTAGTGGCAAATGGTGGTCATAGACCACAAACCTAGCTGGGGCATGTTGGTGATTTGGAGGTATCTGACCCCTGCAAAATGTTCCAAAAATGTTTCCCTGGTCATGAGGTTTGTTGTCACCGAGTTTGAGTCCCATACGACTTATACAGATGCCCAAAAAAATTAAATTCTATGATTTGACCCAGATGACCTTTGATCTGACCCCTGTACAGCATTCCAAAGTGTTCCCCTGGTCAGTAAGTTTGTTATCACAGAGTTTGAGCCCAGTACCCCTTACAGATGTCCAGAAAATGCATTTCTAAAATTTGACCTCTGCATGACCTTTGACCTGACCCCTTCAAACTGTTCCCATGTTCATGAGATTTGTTGTCACTGAGTTTGAGCCCCATACCCCATACAGATATCCAGAAAATGAAATTATATTATTTGACCCCAGTTAACCTTTGACATGACCCCTGCAAAGTGTTCCAAAATATTCCCCTGGTCATTAAGTTTGTTGTCACGGAGTTTGAGCACTGTACCCCTTACAGATGTCCAGAAAATGCATTTCTAAAATTTGACCTCTGCATGACCTTTGACCTGACCCATGTAAAATGTTCCCCTGGTCATGAGATTTGTTGTCACTGAGTGTGAGCCCCACACCCCTTTACAGATATCGAGATAAGGCAAAATAGATTTTACCCCCTTAATGACCTTTGACCCCAATTCTGTGTGCAAGGTATGGGCACTGGGTAAAGCCGATGCACATGTGTAAGTGATGTCATTGTGGTATGTAATATGTGGCAGAAGAAGCATTTTGAAGGTATTTGATTATATACCGGTAATGCCCCCTTAATGACCTTTGACCCAAATTCTGTTTGCACCCTATGGGCATTGGATATAGCCGATACATATGTGCAAGTTACGTAATTGTAGGGTGTAACATGTAGGAGGAGAAGCATTTTGAAATTAATTGCCAGAAAGAAAGAAAGAAAGAAAGAACTAGATCTGGCTACAGATCTGGACCTAGCCGGGGCCGGAAATGCCAGTCTTAAAGTTTGACCTTTAACCGCTAAACTTTGACCTTTAATCTTAAACTTAACATTTGACCCCTAGACCTTTGGGGTCATAATGTTTTTCATGTTTAGAATGTCGTAATAATCATTCCTGTATCACCACCTTAATCCCTCCTTCTTTCTCCCCCCCTCTCCTTCCCCCAACTCAACCCTCCGTTTCTCATGATCTCCCCTCCCTCTCTTAAATTTCAAATAATTACTCTGTTTTGTACCAATCGGCACCTTAATCTCTCCTCTCCCCTCCTCTCTCTTAAATTTCAAATCATTACTCTTTATTGTATTAAGGTTTATTAAAATAATGCGACTTTTGCTGGGTAACTTTAAAGACCCCAACCCCACCCCTCTACCTTACTCCTTTCTCTCATCCTCCCGCCAGCTGTCCCTCCCCTTACCTCCCAAGTTCCTCTATTATTTCCCCTACCCCACCCCTCCGTTTTTCATAATCTCCCCCTCTCAATACTCCAAATACTATTATTACTCTGTTTAGTACCAATCGCCATCTTAATCTCTTCTTCCCCAAATAATCTTTATTGTATTATTAAAATAAAAATGCGACTTTTGCTGAGTAACTTTAAAGACCCCATCTACCTTACTCCTTCTTTCTCTCACCATCCCGCCATTTATCTCCCCCTCCCAAGTTCCTTTATTACTTCCCCACCACCCCTCCGTTTCTCCCTCCCTCTCTTCAATTCCAAATAATTACTTTTTTTTGTAACAATCGCCACCTTAATCTCTGCTTCCCCTCTCTCTCTTAAATTCCAAATAATTACTCTTTATTGTATTGATAAGGTTTGTTAACATAAAAATGCGACTTTTCCTGGGTAATTTAAAGATCCTCTCTCACTCCCTTAGTCCTTCTTTCTCTCACCCTCCCTCCATTTGTCTCCCCCTCCCATGTTCCTCTATTACTTCCCCTACCCCACCCCTTCGTTTCTCATGATCCCTCCCTCCCTCTCTTAAATTCCAAATAAATACTGTGTTTTGTACTAATCGCCACCTTAATCTCTCCTTCCCCCTCTCTCCCTCTCTATAATTCCAAATAATTAGTCTTTATTGTATTTATAAGGTTTATTAGATTATGCGAATTTTCCCTGGGTAATTTAAAGATACCCTCTTTCTCCCTTACTCCTTCTTTCTCTCACCCTCCCGCCATTTGTCTCCCTCTCCCAAGTTCCTCTATTACTTCCCCCACCCCACCCCTCCGTTTCTCATGATCTCTCCTCCCTCTCTTAAATTCCAAATAATTACTGTTTTGTACTAATCGCCTTCTTAATCTCTCCTTCCCCTCTCCCTCTTATATTCCAAATAATTGCTCTTTATTGTATTCAGGTTTATTAAAATAAAATTGCGACTTTTGCTGGGTAACTTTAAAACCCCCCTCTCTACCTTACTCCTTTTTCTTACCCTCCCCCCATTTGTGTCTCCCCCTTACCTTCCAAGTTTATCTATTACTTCCCTCCACCACTCCCCTTTCCATCATTTCTCCCCTTCCCCCTCTCTTAAAGCCTTAATGTACGATCTTTTTCAATTTTTAGATTTTTCTTTTTTTCTTCTAAAATGATAATATGCAATCATTATGAAAGTTCCCAATACATTTGGACGCGAAAAACATTGGGAATTTGCAAAGAAACAACATCATAAACTTCACCTCTGATGATCAGCACACGCAGGCGGTGAATCTAAAAGTGCAGTGCGTGTATGTTTACATGACTGCTCACATGATATGGCACGTCACCCAGACGGTATCGCTTTCCAATTATTGTATGTCTCGATTCTGGTTTATGTCATGGTCTAGGAAAAGTTGATAAAATTGGAAATTGAACGCTAAACATTAATATGTATACATGTAGCACATGTATCATCATGCATGATCATCATGGTCGTCATCATTCCCTATCATGATGATGATGATGATGATGATGATGATGATGATGATGATGATGATGATGATGATGATGATGATGGTGATGATATGATGATGATGATGATGATGATGATGATGATGAGATCGGTTCTACCTTATGATGATGATGATGATGATGATGATGATGATGATTCATCATCATCATCATCATCATAGGCCTATCATCATCATATCATCATCATCATCATCATCATCATAACCATAATAGGCTCTACCTTATTCCTTCTTTCTCTCACCCTCCCGCCATTTTTCTCTCCCCCTTACCTCTCCAGTTCCTCTCTTACTGCCCCCACCCCACCCACTCCGTTTCACATAATCTCTCCCTCCCTCTTTAAAATTCCAAATAATTACTGTGTACCAATCGCCACCTTAATCTCTCACGCGTCACGATTCTCGAGTGCCCTGCTACTCAAGTATTTTATCTCATGATTGACAGGCACTAATTGACAGGCAAAATGATGGATTACCCAATTATTACAGTATGTCCCACTTATTTTTAGTTTCGTAAAATCGGAGGAACATATCTACAAGGTGTGCTTTTTCTAAAAATTTGTAGGTAAAACGGATAAATTACTTCAAATATTGTGGCTATTTCAAAATTTAACCCTTGACTCCAAGCAATGGGTAATGACCATGCTGTCAGTGCAGATGGCATCAACGTACTATGTTGCATGTAGCAGATACAATTTTTAAAAGCTTTTTTAGACTCGGACCGGAAATGACCCCTTAATGACCTTTGACCCCAATTCTGTGAACACCCTATAGGCACTAGATATAGCCGATGCATATGTGGAAGTGACGTCATCGTACTATGTAACTTGTGGCAGAAGAAGCATTTTGAAGATATTTGGTTTTATACCGGAAATTCCCCCTTAATGACCTTTGACCCCAATTCTGTGTTAACCCTATAGACACAGGATATAGCCGATCCTTATGTGCAAGTGACGTTATTGTAGGATGTTTTATGTAGGAAGAAAAGCATTTTTAGCTCAAATCACATTTTTGGCTCATTTGACCCCTCTGTGACCTTTAACCCATTAAAAGTAATGTGACATGTATAGTCGTAGTCAATGATGATTGTGACCAGGTTAGGTCAAAATCGGTCAAAGCATGTCCGAGCTGGAGCAAAAATGTGTATATTTGTTGCCAGAAAAACCGACCGATAGCATTTCAAGACCTAGCCGCAGTCCCGGCTAGGTAAGAAAGATCCGATAGCAAAACAGTACCTAGCTCGGGGGGTTGGAAACCCCCCAGCTAGGTAAAGAACGGATAGCAAAACAGTACCTAGCTTGGGGGGTTGTAAACCCCCCAGCTAGGTAAAGAAAGAAGAATCGGAGAGCATTACAGTACCTAGCTGGGGGTGTAAACCCCCCAGCTAGGTAAAGAATTGCATTGGAGCAAAGATAAGTTATTCTATTCATTCGTAACAATGGCAAGCTAATCTGATAATTGGTTGGGCAAGACTCTGGTTTATTTTAAATGTTTATTTTTGCAGAGCTTATTTTCAGTCATGACGGAGGGGGATACTTGAGATTGAACGAGTGGGAGGGGGCGAGGAAGGGAGAGGGAGAGACGGAAAGACTAGAAAGAGAAGAACTCGATAGGAGATAGAAGGGACTGGGAGGGAGTGGGGAGACTGATCATTCGGAGGGGAGAGGAGAATCAAAATAAGGAGATAGACTTTGATACGAGAGGGCCGTAACCAGGATGTATTAGGGTGCGACAGGCTCATAAGCGTGATTTAATGGCTTATTTTCAACGTTTTTACAGAAAAAAGTGGACCTTTTCATTGGGATTGGCATTTTGTCATATTAATGTGAATCAATTTATTAACAATGTCAAAGAGGAGAGGGCGCTAGACCATCAAAAACACCGGTGTTCCATAATCTGATCTCTCCAGCCTTTATTGACACAGCCATCCACCTCTATTTGAAATAAGCTGATTGGTACTTCAAAGTTAACAATGAAGTCAGGTTACAGTAAACTTCCTTTATCCCTTGCGTTTTCGTATCTGAACAATAGACTTACGAAAACTGAAAACCATGCCAAAAATGCTTGCCCCCCCCCCCCCTTGGCCTGCCAAAAAATCGTCGCCCCCTCCCCTATAATTCACCACCCCTTATACAAGATAATGAAACCAGCTAAAAAAAAGGCAAACACTCTTGCCGTGCCAGCTTCACATATATAATTGCTTCATATATATTGGGGCCAGTATAGAAGGGTCCAATTATTGGGCTCCCTTGCTGCTTATATTAGCCAATTCGGGAAAAAAACACGAAAACCGGGATTGTGATCATTATCATGATGACAATGACCCGTACCGGCTTGCCGCTCGGTACGTGTTGCATGCTGTGTCGACGGAAACAATAGATTTACCATTCCCGACCCGAGCTGATTTGAGAAAACGAGTTATCTGGTCAACAAATCCTTAAAATGGCTACCAAAACAGGTAAGATTTTTTGTTAGATTCCGTGTTTGTGAAAAATGTTACCAGGAGACGTTGTCATATGATAATTACTGCAACTTTTTAGGCCTATATTAATGTCTGCAGTAGAGACCTGGAAACAGTTAGTCCTTTCTCGTTAATACCCAAAAGGCTAGAAGCTGCTAGAGCCCGGGCTAGAGCAAATATTGTAGTTGTACCATCCAAAAAGGATTGTCGATCAAGTCAAAAACAAATAAGCTCTAAGAAAAATATTACAAATGGAGCTGTATATTCTATACTTCTCCTGAAAGCAATACATGTAGTAGCTTGTAGTACAGAATAGCTCAGTGAGGAACTATACAATTTATTTTATTCCGTCGCGACCCCTCGTCGAGTACACGGTAAAGCTAGATCGTGGAAATGTCAAGGTCAAGGTGAAAGTAATGAATGAACAACAAATGTCTGGACAACGCATATATTAAATTAAATTAATATTTAATTAAGGGGTTAACTACGTAACTGTAGCTAAGGGCTTAAGGGGCTGTTCAATAATTATGAGCCCTGGGGAGGGTAAAATTGGGGGGCAAGAAATTTTGGCGAGACGAAAGGGGGGGGCAAGCAATTTTGGCAAGCCGAGAGGGGGGGCAAGCGATTTTGGCACGCATTCACGGGGCACCTTTTTAATAAAATGCTTTAAAAAGGCTTAGGAAAACGGTACGGAAACACTTAAATATGCAAATTTTCCTGCTCGCTGCGCTCGCAACATACATCTAGACCATTTAAAGTTTGGAATTTGGGATCCCAAAAATTTGGCATGTTCAAGGGGGGGCAAGCAATTTTTGGCAGGCCGATGGGGCGGCAAGCGATTTTTGGCTAGCCGAGAGGGAAATTTTACCCCCCCCCCCGGGGGGGCTGATAATTATTGCACAGCCCCTAACTACTAATATCATATCTATGTCTGTGGGCCAACTTTTTAGCGATTTTAATGAATTACATATCAATTTATACTGAAATTGATTAAAACTTACGCTATGTCATATCAATAATTTGTAAGCGTTACTTTATAGCAAAGTCAACCTTAGACTTCACCGTAATCTACTTGCCATTGTGCATAGGCCTACATGTACCGTCCCACAGTTACTCAGTATTACCTTTGCATTTAAAACTCCGATTGTGTGCACAATTGATAGATTTTCCTGATCTGTTCAGTCACCGTACACTCTCTGTTAGCTTGATACCCAAGTGGATTTTACGTGAGCAATTCTCCAAAATAAAACAGACTGCTGGAAAATCACTGGTAGGCATGAAGGGAGCCCTCTTTCAAAAAATATTAAAACAATTATTATTGTGCAGGAAGCTAAGGCAGGACAGGAACCACTTAGAATGCCTATTGAGACTATTTATTACATATTAATATCGAGATTATTAAGGGTTTACCGTCGTAACTAAACCATTCGATCAAATTTTTTTTAATTGACATATATTGTACATTAATATGTGTAGATAATAAATCAGTAAAAAAAACTAGGGGTGCCGGACCTCACTTTTGAGCTACAGCCGTTTTAAAAGAGGTGTACATTTCCAAAAATCTCTGTACACTTCAATGGCAAAATCAGCAATTTTCTCAAAATAGACAACCTTTTGCGTTTTAGAAAAAAATTGTATCGATCAAATTTTTTAATTTTTATATATGTTATGAAAAATAAAAAGCTCTGTAAATCGCGCCAAAAAAAATTGGGGGTACCAGACCTTGTTTTCGCGTAAATTGACCAAAATAGGTCAAAATGCATTTTTCTGCGACACCATGCGTAGTTAATTGCGTACATGGATATTTTTGGTGTGTACCAACGCGCTGGTATACACGCGCGATCTGATGCCGGATAAGCGTTCGTTTACGCATATGGCCACAAAAAAGGAATTGTCTGTTTACGCAGGAAAGTTTTCACTGTAAAAAAAGTTACCTAAGAAATTACCATAATAGGAACAATTATTCTAATGATGTCGATTATTAAGATTTCATGCCTTAATATTCTTACTAATTTGGTGTATTTTGGTCATAAACGGGTGTAAGAAAGACTCCCATTCTGCAATCTGCAAAGATATTGGACCAAAGAGTTATCAAGTTAGTAAGTTACACAAAGTGAGGAATTTTCAGCTTTCACCATGTTCACCTGACTCGATCGACCAAAAAGAGGATTTATTAAACATGTTAAAGCGAAGCGTTTGACACCATGGCCGGAAGTGTTTGACTATAATAGGCCTACAATTATTATAGGCATAGGCCTACTTAGCATGCTTAGTGCCGTTTACCGAGATGAAAATTTTTTTGGTCACAAAAACTATATAATACGGAATTATCTCGAGGTGGATTCATATCACAAAGCAGTTCAATTAAAGCAAAGTTAAACACTGGGTTGCCTATAGTTGTAGAAAAACGTTTGGCCTATTAGGCTATGATATTATTTTTGTAAATGTATGACACATTTTTTTGAAATTGAATAGTTTTGATGGTGTTGTCTATATCGCATGCATTATGAATTCAGTGCACGTAGTAGGCCTAGGTCTTTACCCAATAACACAAAATGCTTTAAAGATTTAAATGTTGGATTATAAACTTGCCGTGTGGTGCGTTTCATTATGAAACGTTCTACAACCGTATAACCTTTAATAATAGGCCTATAATATACCGGTAGTGGTTACCTAACATTTAGGCCAAAATATTATTAAAACGAATAAACCAATTTATCCAACACTCGCTTAGGCCTAATGTTTAAAAAAACACCTTGATTCTGTGTTTGTTGGGTAGGCCTATAACTTCATACCATTGGACCCTACTGTCGTAAGCCTACTTTAGGGGAGGGGTCCAGGTCCGTTATCAGTGGAAGCAGGCTGGCAAAATTTGGTTTGTAGGCCTACATGTTATATTTAAGCGGCCACTTTTCTTGCGCTCAGGCTCAGCAAACATTGTTTTCTTTATTTTGTGGCCCTGGTTATCGCCAGGTGCGCAAAATAGCATTGACACGCACAACACGCATCGTTCTCTGCGATGTCTGCAACGCAACGCCGAGCACGACGCGGAGTACGCACGCGTTGAAAGAGACGCAATAGTCGAGTCGAATCGGGTGACGACGGAAAACCCTTAACATAGGCCTATTTCTAAACTTCTCAAAATTCGACTATGGCATAGTCGAAGTCAACCTTCATTGAATTTAAACCGTATGACAAAACAGGCGAAAATAGTAACTACTTGCACAAGATTTGCAATTTAAAGAGAATTGGCTGTTGCTCATTCTAATGAGGCTAGTATATGAACAATATAAGTGTACTCTTTCATTTAATAAGGCCAAATAAAATAAAAAAGATGTTTCACGTCCGGGTTTTTGAAAAAAAGGAGGAAGAGGGGGCTTTTTATTTTTTATTTTTTATCGCAAAATCGGTGTAAATACCCATAATTAGGCCTAGAGATATTTTAGCGTATACAATAATGCCTGGAAAGAGGAGGAGGCCTCTTTTTATTTGTTGTTCTGAGAGATAGGCCCCTCTAACTATCACAAAACCTTATAAAAGTGTTTCTTGTATATTAACAAGGCTATAGAAAGCACTTCTACTTCCTAGACATAGTTTTTGTTATAACTGAATTTCAAAAAATAAAAATAAAATTGAAGAAACCTCAAAAAAGGAAGGAGGGGACGTGAAACATGTTTTATTTTTTATTTGGCCTAACATAAAATTTGAAATATTGTAAGGAACACTTGAGGTTTTGGCTTTTAAAACCTACATTTTGGTCAAAATTTGTGCTGGGATAGGTCGTTTTCAACAGATTTACCACATTCGACTTGTTATAAACATTGAATTGCGTGGTATCTGTTGACCTAATGAGAAAAAGTGTTTTTAGAGGGAAGTATTAGCTTTCGTTCGATATCAAAAGAATTCGGATTGGATGAAGGGAACATTTGAGGTTTGGATAAAAAACAATCACAAGGCCTGTTTTCCAGCTAGAAGCTCACACAGCTCTTACGATGCTATGCACGCAACCGTGTAGTGTAATCAAAGACTGTTGTACAGCCAATTCATTGCTTGCTTGGAAGCTCTTGGACGAAAATGTGTGCTCAGGTTTATCGAGGTGGAAACTGCATAGATGGTTTATAAGAGAATCGTTTTGTATATAAACCTTTCCATATACAATGGAAAATACATGGTCCACCAACATTTAAGATTAGGACATTTTCAATGTATAGTTAAAATGCAACCAATTCGCCGTAGAAGTGACGAGTGACGTAATAATCGGATTATCTTCCATATCAAACGACGACCACCGTGATCTGAATAGATCGCCCTACACTACAAGCAGATTGCACTAATCACCTGTGTATGTCAGCAAACATAGATTGAATACATACCGCTCTTTTCAAAAATACTGATCTTACAGGTGCGAGTCAGAGGATGATTTAAAGAAGCCCCATCATGCACTGCAAAAGTGTTATCGCTAGAGTTTCAACTGCCAATTTACTTTTCAAGTTCCATTGAATTCTGTGCAAAAGATGTTGTTTTAAAATTGTGTGTGTGTCATTATTACTCGGTCGATTTCAGAACAAAAGTGATGTGTGTTTAAAGGATAATTCACACCTTCTGTAGATAACATAAAATGTGAAATCGACCAGCATATTCATAGCGTTTTGAATGTAAATATAACTGTACAAATCAAATTAACCATGCACTTCTATGCAGCATAGCAGTGGTGTCATGTTACTCACACTGCTGACCTGCTGCACAGTTAACCCAGTGCATGGGGTGTTGGGTAGTACTTAAATCATCCTCTGGGTGCGACATATGGTTCAATGCATAGGTACCGCGTGAACGTTGTAGTGCAGGGCGATATATTCAAAATAATTGTATTCATCTATTGCTATGGTAGTTAATCCGATTAATTACGTCATTTCTACGGCGAATAAGGTAAGCCATACTGGAGTATAATCCGGGGGCACTCCCACTTTGGAGGTGACGCGTTTCAAGTGGTCCTTTCAATTACTTTGTTTTGCAGACAAACCATTGGAGGGCAAAGTTGCCGTTGTTACCGGTTCTTCAAGTGGCATCGGGAAGGGCATTGCTCTTCGATTAGCTGAAGCTGGAGCTTCTGTCGTATTGGCAGCTAGGAGAGAAGACAGATTGGAGGAAGTAAAACAATTGATAGAAAAAGATAATGGGCAAGCAATTGTTGTTAAAACAGATGTTACGGTCAGGCAACAGGTGAGTAATATCTTATTCTAATCGACTGCTTATTTTGTTTATTCTTATCATATACACCTTTGTTTCCAATGGACATTTTATTGTAGAATGTCATTGTACAAGGAATACATTAAAAATAATTCCACATAGCCCCCGAATGAAAAGTATTTAATTATCTTTGTAATCACTCAAAAAGCATTTTGTGTGAATTTTACATCCGAACTATTAAAAATGCTATTAAATTTTTATGAGCCTTTTTATTTTACATGTAAAGTCTATGGGGGTGACGATTAGAAATGGACGGCAAAAAACCCCTTTATTTTGGGCCATTTTAGACACTAAAATGCCAATAAAAAGAATAGCACTTAGTTCGGATGTAAAATTCACACACAATGCTACCTGAGTGAGTACAAACATAATTAAATACATTTCATTCGGGGGCTATAGCAAAAACAAAAAATGTCCATACCTTAATAGCCTATTTATAAGGTCAAGGAGTTCAATGATTTGTTGTTTGACATTAACTCATTCACCAAAATATTATTTATATACTTTTATATTTATGATGCTCTATTCCGGCCGAAAAGGGCAAGATCGTCACAACAAGCATCATTGCGTAGAATCATCGATCTCATGGCGCAAAACAAGGAATTGCAAGTTCAAGTGTCCAAAAACATGGACCAAAAACCACATCGTGTCGAGTTTTCAAATCCGAGTCTCGAATCACCGTAACCAATTTTGTTATGATAGGATCCTACTCGAAAAATGCATAAATTTAACAGAATCAACACGTTATTATCAATGTGAAATACTAGGATGCAATTTTTCCTCTGGTTGTCAAGGTGAAAGATCTTATAACGAAAGCAGAGAGTACCTTTGGTCATGTGGACATCATGGTTAATAATGCAGGTGCCTTTACATATACATTGATGAAGAACGTCAAAGAAGATGAATGGGAAAGACAAATAGATGTAAATTGCAAAGTAAGTGACCAAATCCGCTGTATATTTAAAATGGATTTCAAAGGCGTTGAATCGTAATGTAATTGAATAGTTTGAATGAGGAATACTACGGGAAGTCACACATGAGTGAAGTGGATAACCTCTATCATGTCTATTGCGATTTTGATTTGTGCAATGATTAGCTCATCTGGTCAACTCTAGATTTTAAAAATGGAAGGTCGATATCAACGATTTCGCCGTGGACTTAAAAAGAATTGACAAAACATTTGGGAGAACTGCGTGTAGACTGCCCCTACGGTACTCAGTGGCTGACCACTGATCCTGATCCACCGCTGATCTTTGAAGAGCTTTGTCGATTTTGTCCTTGATCATGTTGATATGCTCAAGAAATGGTGGTTTTGAAAAGTAGATTTCCCATGTACCGTAGAAATTACGACTTTTCTCTTCTGATGCCGATATATTCAATAGGTGGCTCTGAAAAGAGCTGTTCACTTGGCCCTAGAGGTGGCATTAGAGAAAGCCGTTAACATGTGTGAATGTATAGAGGATATGTGCGTGATAGTTATTTATACTTCCTTTATTTCTTAATGTTTGACAACTTTTTAAGGGAGTGTGCAATGGTATCGGTGCTGTGCTTCCAGGGATGGTTGCTAGGGGCAAAGGTCACATAGTCAACATGTCCTCAGACAATGGGAGAGCGGTAAGTAAACGCTTGATAGATGTTGGTTACCGCTGTGTTGGTGTTCCGAGTCCTCCATAACATGCAGGACAAAGTAACAAGTAAAATAAATCAAAATTCACTAGGTATGTTGCGTCCCATTCGTCGTGGTGTAGTCAGCGAGAGAGCATTGGGGTTTTTTTTTCAAGTTGGGGCTCATGCCCCTGGCGTGTGATAACCGGAAACAAAGTCCTCCTTTCTTATTGAAAAAAAATGGTCGGTCTATTCTTTAAAAGTTGACTGGACACGATCACTATTTTGTTAGTTTTCAACTTATTTTTGCTTGTTCGAAATTTGTATCTTCATGTGAATGAGTTTTAAATCGTTCTACATGACTTTCACTTCTTTAGCCAATGGCAGGAGGTGCTATATACACTGGAACCAAGCATTTTGTAGAAGGCATGTCTAAGTGCCTTCGTCTTGAGTTGGAAGGAACAGAAGTCCGTGTTACCAATATACAACCTGGATATGTAGATACCGATTTATTCGACAAAGTCGTTGATCAAGAAGTAAGCCATTTTCACAGTTCCTGACAATTTAAGTACACACAGAGATAACTGCTCAGTACCAGAAGTGGGTAAGTGCAATTATAGCTGCCATGTGTAGATGAGTACAATATAACGTGTATATAAAATTGCCAACTGTTCACAGGCCAGCTATTGCACTTAACCACTGAGCAGTTAAAATGTTCATATTACCATTTGTGGACACGTCACGACGATGGAAAAGAGTAACACAAAGTTCCAATCCTTTTAAGGTTTAAATCATTGTTAAGGGATAGTCTTTTATCAATAGTAAGTCAAAAAGTAACTGTAATCATATGAGATTTATTATGCTTATCATTTGATTACAGGCGATGGATCTCTTTGAGAAGAAATACCCTAACATCAGTGATGTGAAAATGTTGACGCCCGATGATATTGGACGAGCAGTGTTGTACGCAGTGACACAACCATCTTACGTTGCTGTGCAAGATATTCAAGTACAACCCATAGGCTTCTACTTACAATAATAATATGTCAACATAACCGAAAATACGATATCATAAAACATAAAAATAACACAAAGCAATATCACTAAGAGTAAACGAAATGCAACATGGAATAATGTTTTAGCTTGATCATAATAACAATAATTACATTTTGAGCTATGTGCTGTATAACCTTGCAAAATGATATTCAAATCTTTCAGTGTCTTTCAATCATAAAGTGCCGGTCAGTATGTAATGAAAGTTGACCTTTGACCCCATATATTGAACTGTTATGAAACCTAAAACTGAACTTTTGTCTTTTAAACCACTTGTGTAAATGTTAACATAAACTTGATTACGTAATAGCATTAACATAAAATCAATAGACTAGGGACACTGCCAAATCACTCAAAAAGGCGGGCCTTTTAAATCACAGCAAAAGAATGTTTTTTATTATCATTTTCAATTTACTCGAGGCTCATTTTATTCTTACATTTACAAAATCCCGCATACGGTTCCAAATATGTAAGGGTAAATGGTCAACAGGGTCATTTGCTTACAATTAGGATTCATTTTAATTGTATATTAGTGATGTAATCATGTAGCATAGGCGAAATTGGGTTAAATGGGAGCCCTGATACTGCACTGCGAAATAACACATCTTATAAGACGAGGATAAGGATAACTTGTGTTGGTATGGTTTGCTGTATCAAAGGCCTTCTGGAGATCCAACATATGTTAAAGGCCAAACATGTATATGATGTTTGTGATTTAATATTCTTAGTCAATGGGAGTGGTCTAGTTCGTAGATACATTTCTGATTGGACAATCGCATGATTTCGGGTGTCCTCTATCAGGCCGTAGACGACCCCACGTCATCATGCGTCTTGATAATGCGTAACACGCGTGTAGAGGTGCGAGTATGTATCTCGCTGGATGCGTAGACTAGTGCGGAATACGCGAACGCACTAGCAGTACGCGCAACAGAATACGTGAAGTTGTAAACAAGTTTCGTTCATTTTATAATGAGGGAAGTTTTTATGACGGTAACTTAGTTTTTGCTTAAATGTTTACAGTTATTAAAATAATATTTAACTGACTAAGAAGTGGATACCGGCTGCGCCGGCATCCACTACTCAAAATATTGGACCTGCCTGTCGTCTATCACACGGTAGAGGATAGGCAAAATAAAAATTCCTATCGTTTATTCTTTAAGGGATCCCAAATGAGCGTTTATTGCGTTTCGACAGTATTTTTTGTGGGACATGAGAGCACCTCAGACCTATCGAATTGCATTCTGAATACGAAGCATGTCTTTCTGATATCAAATAATTTTCATTTTTTTAAATCACAATATAATACAAATTTTGATATATAACAGTCCTCGAAGTAAATTATATAAATCTAATGATATATTCTTAAAGTGTGTGTAGCAGGAGGAAAAAGCCGACGGTCAATTGAAAATTTTGACCTTTCATATTGAAGATATGGATTTTTTTCCCAAAAAGACCTAATTTTTTTTGGTGTTTTGGGAAAAAAATCCATATCTTCAATACGAAAGGTCAAAATTTTCAATTGATCGTCGGCTTTTCATCTCACCTACATACACTTTAAGTATAAATCATCAGATTTATAAAGTTTACTTCAAGTACTGTTAAATATCAAAAATATCAATTTTTAATGATTTGCAATAAAATGTGTATTAAATTGCGAATTTCAAAAAATCAAAATTATTTGATATCAGAATGACATTCTTCATATTCAGAATGCAATTAGATATGTCTGATGTGCTCTAATGTCCCAAAATAAATACTGTCCAAACGTTCATACCCCAGCCCTTAAATACCAACACCAACTTTCAAACGCTAGTATCAATCTTGGTCAATTTAGAGTGTTGGTAGCAAATTTGGTATCAGATTGGAGCTAACAAGATTCTTCACACGACCTTATCAATAACAAGATCAGGTGTAGGACGGGTTACATAACTGCGTATTTTCTTTATTTGAGGTGTTTACATTGTTATTTGTGCCTTAAGCGTTTTAAAATATGTTATCATTCTCATATAAGCGGGGTTTTTTCTGAATAAAACACGATTTACGAATAAAATGTGTCTCAATGAAATGAAATTAAATTTGTTCTCAGCTGTTGTGTTTGCAATATCACCATGACAACTGTACATAAATATACAGATATGTAAACATATAAATAGGTTAACCTCATACCAATGAAGTTTAAAATAGACTGAACTAAGCGACCAAACGTTTTGGAGAACAAAACAAACGGAAAGTATACACAAATACGTAAAGACGTTTTCACGGTTATCGCAAATCTGTGTCACTAATCAAATAATCAGAAGCAAACATAATGACATTAAATATCTTGACATAGCTTATGAGAGCCGAAAATGTAAAGTTAAAATATTATGTTATATGCCAAATTTGAGATATGCATTTGAAGCAGAATTTATTTCTACGCATTATGACACCGCATTTGTTGCAATGGTCCTAATATTATGTTATATATTATGTCATATGCTTATGCATGACATTTGTTATTGTAATAAAAAAGTATCTTAGTTTTAGCATCATTTTAATTTTAAGGGTGCAAGACTACTTTTTTACTCTACGTCGTCCTTTTCCTGTGACCATTTTTAAAGCTCATTAATTCACTCAATATGATGGCAAATCTTGCCTGTCGTCTTGGAAGTACTGTTGATTGTACCCTGTTTTACCTTCATGTAGAAACTACAAAAAATTGTTTGATTGGCGTAACATAAAAAAAATAATGAAACTATTGAAATTACATTTTATATTTAGTGTTGGCTTACATATTTTAAAGCCTAGTATGCCAACCATCGCTCCATTCGTGCAAATGCTGGAGCGATAAAACAAAAGCTTGACGTCACAGGTGTGTGTTAAGTTTATGATTTGTAAATGTAACTGATGTAATTGAGTTATAACATTAAAAACGTAGCACAATTTACGTTAAGACTTGTAAATATGGACATGTACTTTATAAATGAAATTTCGTTCCTTACATGTAAATGTTTGTTTGAGTGTTTTCAAATAATTCAAAGCAATGATTAAAATCAGCCACTAATAATACCAGACCGTAGCACCTCTTGACTATAGTTTGCATAATGCAATGTATTTATTATTTTATTTTCTATTACCTGGCACGACCCATATCGGCAATATGATTTGTTGCATCGCGAATGAGTGTGCGTAAGGTGAGCCGGGTAGTATAGATATCATCATGCAATCACTATTATAGTCTCTATTATGATATCATAACCTGTTCAGCGATTCTTCCCGTTTATAGTGATCGCTCCCATTTACTCAGCCAGCGAGACCCGCGCGGAACGCGCGCATCCCGCTAGTTTCGGTCGTTTCAAGTTATGCGTTTTGGGTTTTGGTCACGTGGTTTTCTAATGTCTTGCCTAAGCTCTTGACGAACGTTATTACCGATACGTTTATCTGTCCCCTTTGTTAAAAACTTTAAACTTGTAGAAAGCAGTTCCCGTTTTCATTTCAGTTTGTTATATAATCGTGTGACCGCAGAATCTGTTGGTTTGAAGTTACCTTGATCAAAATATACAAAAGAAGTGTTAAAATTCCGCAGGGTAATATTGACGAGCAGAAGCGTTGTGTAGATGTTCAAATAATCCTTGGATTATTTCTCTATGAAAATATAGACCATCGAAATATTTCCTCCCGAGATTAAAAAAGAATAGACACTCGAGTGATGTATACACATCTATATTCATATGCATATCGCATACGGGATGATCGATTGAAGCAACATTACTTCCGATATAGGCTAGTTGACTTTTATTCAACTTATTTATTGACGATAAAAAATAAGAAAGGCGAGAGAGATTTGTGTTGGGGGTAGGCCCGGAAGAGAGAAAGAGAAACAGAGGGGAGAGAGGGAAGAGCTCGACACTGGAGTGGAGTAGGGCGTAGGGGCACATGTCTCCTCCACATTTTGGGATGGAGGACACAATAGGCCTATCAAAGGTCCCCCACACGTTTCGGCAAATAGTTCCTGAGTCTAGTAGACTGACTGTGAATAGGAAATATTCGGTATGATACCTTTATTTTTGGTTTAAAATAGTAAGAAATATTATTTTCTCGCGCTCCACGCGCACTTCTCCCTCTATACATTCAAATTATCCTTGATTGGGGGCTAAAATATTATGTTTTGCGTAATCTTATCCCTGGTATCTGGTACGTCAGTGATAGAAAGGAAAAGGAGGCTTTCAAGAGACTGAAGAAAAATACTGATGTAGAAGGATTGAAGAAAGTGAACAAAACGCAGATACACATGACGAAGCCGACTAGAATATTAAATCAGCAAGGACTAAATATTTACTTATTAAAGTTCTTGCTTGACGCCTACCCCCAACTCAAAAGAAATCAATTCCTTGTACTCAGATCTGTTTAAATTCGTACACAGTTGATTAACACCTTAATATAGAATAGAGTAAACTTTGTTTGTTATAATTATTATATTATATTATAATTATATTATATTATATTATATTAACAACCATGCACCGAATTTCAGCAGTCAATTTTTATCTGCTGTCTCATGCATGGAGGTTTTTTTTTAAGCTGAGTATATTTAGGAGTAAAGGCATAAGCGGGGTGAATAAATTAGGGCGGCTACGTTGCTCGGATCATAAGCTAAGCTGGGAAACCAAGGGACGAGTATATAATTATTACCACGTACGAGAGGGGGAGTTTTATTACTGAGAGAAAAACTCTAGTATTATTGAGTGACTGATCAGCGGGCTTATATGAATCTAAATATCATCATTGCTTTGAACTATTTGGAAACATTGGACAATTTATTTCATAATGAAGTAAATAACTATATTTTAGTCTGTAAAATGTGACACGGTTGATCGTTAAAAATAATGCGTTATAAAACGAAATCTTTACGTTTTTGGAAATGATCTTTATGTGTCCTGCGTCAGGATGTTAGGCAACAGGATTTGAAATATTTTTCGGACTAGCGAAATGTTTTAATGTAGAGGGCTACATGAAAAATACAGTAGACTGTTCAAATGACCATATATTAATGAAAAAATACATTAAGAACAAAACAATCGGTATAAGGAATACATATATAACAAATTGATATTTGATTTAAACCGACAAATAGCTAGAAATGCTAATATCTTTTTGCACAATATCATTTACCAATGTTTGTTATTAATAATTTGGCACGGTTCCCCTTTTATTATAATAGATATTTGCAAGAAGAGATATTTTTGTGACAGATTGTGCTTTTTTTCTATTCAACATTTATACCAGGCCCTGCTGGATCAAAATTTCTGACCAGTCCCTACAGATTATACAATTGGTTCGCGTAGTGCGAGGGTCATATCTGAAACCACGGTGTTCCCGATAAGCTTGGATATACAACTATTGAAATGGCTAACCAGCAGCAAGCAGGTAAGTAAATAAGAATAACTATATTAATATAATAGAATGTGCAGTTATATTCTTGTGAATACTTCTGTGAATGTTTTTAAGACGCAGTGATAAATTCGCAGTGATAAATTTCTGGATATCTGAATTTGTCACTGCGTCTTATCTACTACGGGTCTTATTATCAGATATGTGTAGTGTATTCTTGTGAAATGTTAACACACTAGCTCACTACACACGGGCAAAAAATCGAGTGTACTGCAGTCGGTGTTAGCTGTGTTATATAGGTCATTTCACTAGTATAATTGTATGAAGTAAAATGAACAGCTAACTAATTGAAACTTGGACGATAATATCGAAAACTTGGTAATGTAAACAATTAATACAATATTCATCATGGCAAAGGGAGGTGGAAGAAGCCTTATTTTCTAGCAGCGTATGGTATGTAGGCACATTTTTGTTGGTGTCATTTTCACAGCTTTATCAACCATACAGGCTGTATCAAAATGATTGGTATGCATCTGCTTTTCGTCTAATGAAACGCCTGCTTTTCGCCAGCGCATAGGGCGCTGGTACCTAATTCTGAGATGGGGTTTGTGTACACTAAAGATTAGCTAAGATTATAGCCTTCTTCTATTGGTATGAATTATTTTTTTACTTCTCGTGGTGGAAATGTTTTTGATGTCTGCTAATTCGATTTGCAAGGAAAAGAAAGTATGTTTTGCCGTTTCAACGAACGAAAACGATTGAGTATTGCCAAAGTTATGTTTGAATTAATTATGACTTAAAAAGTTATCATATGTTAGGCCTACACATATAAACATAAACTTGTTCAGCAATCAGCATATCAAAAAAATGACATGGTCAAAGCAGGGGAATGATCACGAGGTCATATCAGTGGACTACTGATGTTTGGTTGCCTGTGAGTGCATAATTGATATGTTGATAACAGATCTAGTAATGTTGTGGAATCAAAATCTTCATTATATGGACCACATTGAAGTCAAAGTAATCATCTATCCTATCCTGTATCGTTTTATGGATAAAATTGACTGAAAATGTTATTGATGATATTATTGCTATCTTTAACATCAGTTTTGTCTTTTCAACGGGAAAAATCCGATTGAAAATAAAGTTTTTAGGGCTAGCTATAATATTGAACAATATATCCCATATTTTGACATGCACTTATAGAAAATAAATAAATTATTGTCTTACTTTATAAATGATAAATACTGTAAAATGACACATAACTAAAGTGAGGCCAATTTCTATCTTTTTTATTTGATTCATAAAATTACATTCAACAAAATGATTGAAGACTGAGAAAACACACAATGCAGACTACAGAATGGAGTAGGTAAGATGCCATGTCCATAGCTTTGCAGGAGTTTCGGACTAACAATCAACACATTAAAAAATACAGTTTAAAAGTGAAGATTGTAGTGAATGATCAGTCCTTTATCATGTGCTTGCCACTATCTACTTTATAGTAAACTATACATTGCGAAATAATATAAAATTATTTTAAAATAAAATGTGCATGTAAGTTGAGTTAACATAGCGAATTAACTAACAACTGCAGTGTATTTCTTGATTTTTATAAATAAGCATGGGTAAAAAGCAGTAAAGACAAAAATACAGAACAATTTGGAGTAATGAATTAAAGAGTTGACAGGAGTTATAGGAGTTAATGTGTTTTGCTGTTTCAGTGTGCATGTTCTCACCATTGATGGTTTGGTGAACTGTCATGTAACATGGATGTAAGCGTGATCCTAAAAATGCCTTTCACGTGACCCAAACTATTTACAAGACCTCTTCTGCATTGACGCTGGCCTTCCCTTTTAAAGGGAATTTTTATTCTTAACTCAACATTAGATCCTCTTGGAATGACTACAACTTACACCTGATCTTTTACAACATAGATCTACAAACTGGGTGGAAGTTATGCTGCATTTTGATGTGGCAGTCCTGGTTAAGCTAACTGGATATTGATGGGTACCAATCATTTTGATACACCCTGTACATGTAGACAAGTCAAACAAACAAATGCATAAGATCTGTGGTGAATTTTAGACAAGGAGTATCATAAACAAAATTTCGAGGGCGCTCATATAATGATATCATACAATGTATAATGTCATTGGAACACCTCTTGACTGGAGAACATGAAAATTACGACTAGATATAATTAAGTTTCAATGGACCACCTTTCAACTTTCTTCCCAATTCTTCAAGTGAATCATTGATCTAAGCCACACAAATATATATTTCCAGATAAGCCTTTGGCAGGCAAGGTTGCCGTGGTTACCGGTTCTTCAAGTGGCATCGGGAAGGTCATTGCTCTTCGATTGGCTGAAGCTGGAGCTTCTGTTGTATTATGTGCCCGAAGAGAAGAAAGATTGCAGGAAGTGAAAGAAACGATTGAGAAGAATGGCGGCAAAGCATTGACGGTGAAAACAGATGTTACAGTCAGGCAACATGTAAGATATATCACAGAATGAGCTCAGATATTATATTATATTATATTATATTATGTTATATTATATTATATTATATTACATTATATATTATATTATATTACATTATATATTATATTATATTATATTATATTATATTATATTATATTATATTATATTATATTTAGAGGTTAATGACTGCGCATTAGTTGTTTTGAGGGTATTGTGAAATATCTAAACATTGTGCTTTGGAACCGAGGAATATCCCGAAGGGCGCAATTTACGTCACATTTTCTTCTTTTAATTTGAAAACAGAACACAATTTTAACTTTATCTGTCGTTTTCCCTGTAAAAAATCGAATAGCCCATTAAGAAAATACCGATAGCGACCAATCCAACTAGCGCACAATCATGCGATGTCCAAATACGGCGGCCAGCGTTCGCGTAAATTGTTCGAAAGCGTAACACGTCACGTAACGCGGTCATTGTAGAGCGTACTTTTAGCTATGTCACGAGACGCGGTCATTATACTTTTTCAATGACCTGAATTTGCGTCCGCGTATTTAAAAGTTATTATCTGTGATTGGATCGCACTTGCTGCGTATATTAATGAGGTTATGAATATATTATATTATATATATTATATCTCTTTAGAAAATTGAGTATATTATGTTCGCTTAAATTATCATATTAATATGTGTCATTATCACTCCATTAAGCAAATGATTTAGTCATTAACGTAATACTTTATCTTCAGCTTAAAGATGTGGTTCAGAAAGCAGAGACTACCTTCGGGCCAGTGGATATCTTGGTAAATAATGCAGGTGCATTTACCTTCACGTTGATGAAGAATGTTAAAGAAGATGAATGGGAGAGAATGATAGACGTTAACTGTAAGGCAAGTACTCATGCATAGATGTTAACTGTAAGGCAAACTTGTACTCATTCAGCATTGATGTATAGACATTGTACTCATTCAGCATTGATGCATAGACGTTAACTATAAATAGTATTGATGCAATAGACGTTAACTGTAAGGCAAAATACTCATGCATAGACATTACTGTAAGGCAAATACTTATTCAGTATTGGTGCATAGACGTTAACTGTAAGGCAAATACTCATTCGGTATTGATGCATGGACGTTAACTCTAAAGACATGTATTCATTCGTGTTATTTCCGATTACATCCCACCCTCAACAACCCCAGACAAATACAGCGAAGGTGCTATTATCTTGAATCTTATTTGCAATTTTATTTACAATGTGGTAGACACTTGTATACGGCCATTAAAACATCAGAAAATGGAATAACAAAAAACCAACTTATTTTCTAAAAACTTTTTCATGTATTTAAACTCACATTATTTGGCTAAATTACGTTAATTAAAAAAATATATATAGATAAATAGCGCCCTCAGTTTTCACCCAAATGACAGTTTATCGAATAGAGGCCGTCAGCGTGACGTCATATGCCGCCATCTTGTGGGTACACGCTGTGATGGTTGTTCGATCTCCATGCGTGAGCGGCAAATTATCACCTCAAACAACCATGATATGCATGATCATTGGATGTTATTATAGTGACCTAACCTGTTTTCAAAATATTATTGTAAAAAAAATTGTCGGCAATGTTAAAATAATCTTCTGACACTTTTGAAAACGGTTTTGAAATGTAAACCTTTATACAACTCGATATTTTTATAACGTATGCTGGGTATCCTTTGCGAACCCATTTTAAAATGTTACAAAAACGTTTTGTGCTTGCTGGGATAGTAAAGATAAAACAGCCTAAAGCAGACTAGTGTGTAATCTCGTTATTTTTGCAATTACTTTTTTATATTGTCATGATTGTAGGGGGTATGTAATGGCATTGCAGCTGTACTACCAGGTATGGTTGCCAGAGGAAGCGGTCACATTGTCAATATTACATCCGATTCTGGAAGGATCGTAAGTACTCTTGAAACACGATTTTGTATTTTTCAAAGAAAATTTTGTAATTGTGAAGTGCTTTGTTCCCTGTGTGTGTGGTAGTCGATCGGTTTAAGAGCTGTTAAGACAACACTGGATCCGAGTCAATGGTGTAGATTTCTTATTGACAATTGGGGGATGGGGTTGGAACAAAATTCTTGAAGTCTAGTGAATCTAGCACATTGGTGACAGAATCGGATTTGGGTACAAATTTTTGGTATATTGAAGCTAACATGGAGAAATATGATGCAAACGTGGAACAAATTCGCACTTGTTAGGATAAAATGCCCAAAACAGAGGTTAATTAATGGTCAGAACCCCACATACAGGCGTCAACATTGGGGATGATTGTATAGACCACCCCTTATCAAAATATCGAGGGGGGTCATCCCCGGTTCATCCTCCATCCACGGAATCTACGCTTATGATCTCGTCCAAACTTGGCCACAAGAAGTGCTGAGCCAAGTCAGTGAGTGGTTTAAGGTCATGTAGGGGTTATTAGAGATCATTTAGTAAAAATACTACTAGTGCCAAGCGCTTGACCTGATTTCAACCAAACTTGGCCATAAGAACCACTGACCCAAGCTTGTTATAGGTTATACATGACTACATGGATAAGAGTCTAAGGTCTTGTAGGGGTTGTTATGGGTCATTTTGTGAAAATCATCAAAATGCTGCTTCTACTCTAAATTACACGCTATAACTATACCTCACTCTGTAAGTCATCAGGACAGTCTAAATGTAATCTGTCCAACTGTAAGAAACCTGTCCATAAGTTTTATGTATAACTTTTGTTTCGATATATCGGACCCAAATAATATGATAAACCCAGTCAGCCTGCTCTTTGATGAGTAGTTCCGAGGGTCTCCACCTGAAGGTAGAGAATCGATATGAAGAAGCCTACAAGATAGCAACTTAAAATACCCTCATCTTCAGCATTCCTGCTAGGTTAGTACCCATCCGGTCAATGACCAGTTGCTACGCATATCTTTAGTTATTTTACACTCCGATTACGCTGCTAATTCACACAGGAGCCAGGAGAATGCATGCCCATCATAAACTATTTCTCAAGTACTGTGTTAGTATTTAAAGTGTGTACCTTTACTCTCTTCTAGCCATTTATCGGATGTGGAGTTTACACCGGTACTAAGTTTTTTGTTGAAGGCATGTCTAAGTGTCTTCGTCTTGAGCTGGAAGGAACAGAAGTCCGTGTTACAAATGTACAGGTTGGATTAACAGATACGGAAGCTTTTGACGCCCACGTTGTTGATCAAGAGGTATGCTTTTAAACACTTCAGTGCATCGTTCCTACACGTAATTTCCGAGGACCTGAAATGTGACAAGTTTGAAGGCCAAAAGTGCTATGTTTGTCGATTGGTGTGTTGTCATGTCACCACCCCCCAAAAAAGAAAACGGTAATACTAATATGTAATCGCATATAAGGTCAACACAGAGACCCGGTCAACAATGCAATGTGGGGCAAACGTAAGTTATGTTCGGCACCGCCAATGTTGGGTCAATTATCAATTAACAGTGTACTTCGGTTATATATATATATATGCGCTTTTATAAATGCGCACGTGACCACCTCCGCGCTGCCATAACAGTTTATAGACAGTAAGTCTCGAAGTGACCTTTTACATAGCGAGTGGTCGTTCTATACAATGCAAAGGCAGAACAACATGAGACTGCTGTGCAGCAAAATTGTCTATTTTGTTCAACTTTGTGATTATATTGTAAACGTTTCCGTCGTTGAATATTTTTTCCGTCGTCAAATACTTTCAAAATGTTGTTTTTGATAACATATTACAAATTCGGAATTGTAAAATGTGTAATAATTTTCAATTCAATTAATACTTAAATTTGATGATATTTATCTACGGAGTTCCTATCCCTTTCTGTATAGTGGTCAATGCATGAGGATTTGGTCACGCTTGCTGGTCTTGATATGTCGTGCCCATGGGTCACGTGTGTATTTATAAAAGCGCATTTATAGATATAACCGAAGTACACTGGTTAAGCAACATCGGGCCAACATCAGTTCAACATCAGAAAGTTGGTAAATGTTCTTATGCCGATGTTGGGCAAATTATCGGCTAACCAACATCGGGCTAACATTGGTTCAACATCAGAATGTTTACAACATTTTCTGACATTCAACCGATTTTGGTCCGATGTTCGGCAAGCCAACATTGGGCTAATTATCGGCTAACAAATAATTGACTCAACTTCAGATAGTCATGCAATCTCGACCAGTGTTTTTCTGCCGATGTTGTCCATTTATCGGTTACCCGACAAAACAATAATGAAAATAATAATAATTGATTATTTAAAAACAAATTTAAGACGTACGTCAAATTTTCAGTCACAGGCAACCCAAGTTCGGGATCGGTGACCTTTTGGACACTTGACCCAAAAACTTGATTGTGCACATTTGGTAACCGTGATGAGTGATGGTGGGTTGACTCTAATGTAATTGTAAATCGAACTTGGGACTGAAAATGACAATAATAATTATTACGAAAATACGTGTAGCAATAATTACAATTTCAATTATCGGCAAGATTATTTGCTTGCATATATAATTTTATTTATGATAAATTAATTCGATCGATATCCCGATTATTTGCTTGCATATATAATATTATTTATGATAAATTAATTCGATCGATATCCTGAAAAAGGTGGGCGTTGCCAAGTTTTAGTCATCAAAAGTTTCGAAGAACCTCAATGTGCCCGTGTGTTGTCATGCGCAAATCCTCAGAATACAATGAATATGCACCCACCCACCATGCCTACACACCCCTACCCACCACTAATACACCCCCGCCACACACCCCCCACCCCACACACACACACCTCAAACAACCAACCCCCAGAACCCCACACCTATACACCAACGCAACCCTAAATATCTGCCATTTAAATGTTAAATGTAGGCTCTTAAATAGCTTTGAATTTATTTCCATTTTGCGTAAAATCAATTTTTATGAAATGTTCCTGAAATTTTCATTTTTTATCACAGGCTCAGGATATGGTAGATAAAAAATTCCCGCAATTTAAGAACGTAAAACATATGCTGCATCCGGACGATCTGGCCAGGGCAGTTCTGTATGCCGTGACTCAACCACCAACTGTTGCTGTGCAAGAAATTATGGTGCAACCCACACACCTCCAGATACAATGAAATCCTGGAATGAAATCGTGCCGGTTGGGTCGTCAGTTTTGATTAGCACTTCGGAGATCCCAATTAACACGATTAATAGGTTGATTGGCGTACATGCATTCTGAAGAATGATTATACACGGGTCATTCGATCAAAATGTTCTGCCTCAACTTCTGTTCTGTAATAAGGTAGCTTCCTCAGACATTGGAGAATCCCCTACAATGAGAGAAGACTTAAATTGAAAACCTTTCTAGATTTCTGTATGACCTCAGAACCATAACAAGATTCGATGCACAGGTTACGGTGCTAAATGATAATAACCAATGATTACGAAACATACATCAAAAGACAAGTATTCTGAAAGATTACCGGCAATATCATTTTATTGTAAAACTTTTTTATTAGCATCTCATGAGAATTGCCCTTTGGATGCTTCTGGGGGGGGGGGGGCAACATTTTATTTAAATGAGGACGAGTGACGTAGTATTCGATATAGTCTATATACGTTAGTGTTCGGCGTGTCAGGTAAAAGATAAGCTTTTAAGCTTTAAGAAAAATTAAAGTAGGGTCTTAAAAAAACTATAATGTATCCTTAGTGACCCTAGAACTACTGAGCCATATTTTGTAACACGGTACCAATGTATAGATATGGGTCTTCTCTATCCAGTGATACCAAATCCCCGCATAATGCCGCTATGACGTCATAATATGAGGGCACCCATGCAAATTTGGGAAATTCTGGCTATGTACAAAAGTATGGGCAAATATAAAATGTACCTAACTAACAAGTAATTAGTCAGTACCTCTTGGAATAATTTTACAAGAGCGAAATGAAAATCATTGCTTTTACTGTAGAAACCAATGGTGGGCCTCACCAACTCTCCCCCCCTGTTTGGTCTTCTTTGATGGCAGGTCCTACACCCGGGTAAGGTCCTGGGGTAAAAATGTATCATTGAAATGAGCGCAAAGGATGGATCTACGACTAGCCTAGGTCGTTTGGGCGTAAACACGTGCGTTTTTCATGACGGACAAAAATCTTATGGCGACCCCCCCCCCTTCGTAGTCCTAGGGTCAATAAGTAGATATGTAATACTAGTATTAATATTTTATAATGCTTATTTTATTGTAAAGTATATCATTTTGTAGATCATTATTCACTCATGTATTCCACAAGGCGCTATAACAAATTTATATGCTGGTAATTTGTTACTATTGTTATTTTCATTTAATATTCTTTTTAAAATGTTTAGCCTATACTTTTAATACCTGTATGTGCTTTTGTACCTTTGTTTTTACTTTTGTAAATTAGTTCCTTATTCAGTTCCTTTTGTATCAGAATAAAACAATTATTATGTAATATTACCATTTTTGTGTGAAAGCAAGGAGAATTATTATTAGAATATACTAAATACATACGACAAGCAATACGCGGTATGTCGGGACTAGATTGTGACAATTTATTACAATTATGGTGGGTTTTTTTCCACTTGAGTATTTTCAGCCAAGCAAGCGCCCTTAGCAGCGTTTCAGTTCTAGGTCGCATAAATAATCAGCTGGTGAATATAGAAGAAGCTGGTAACCCGTGCAAATTTACAATACACTGAGTATCAGGGACGTTCCCGTTATCCTACTTCAATTCAGACTACAGATATTCGCCCTGATTAAACCGAAGTATATTATTTAATTAATCGAAATGATAATTGTAGCATTAGATTC
The DNA here is from genome assembly GCF_039555335.1 of Amphiura filiformis. NCBI lineage: Eukaryota > Metazoa > Echinodermata > Ophiuroidea > Amphilepidida > Amphiuridae > Amphiura > Amphiura filiformis. The sequence continues at coordinate 43,209,715 of NC_092632.1, read as the reverse complement.
ATATTTGTATTGCAGATTGGCATATTTACCGGGCATATTTAAAGGAGGATTTCGTGATGCTAGCATCCAATTTTTATTACATTTTTCAGTAGATATCCACGAAAAAAAGCTTATTCCCAAAATTTCAGTTCATTCTGATCCCCGGGATTCTGATTTTGGCTTCCGAGTTATGCATGATTATGTTTATCATACTGCTCCATAGGCCACTGTTGTAATTTCGTTCTGGTATACCAGAAAGAAATTAAAATTTGAAGATATTTTTGCTAAACGAATTAATCTGCAAGAAATTTTTGGTACATAAACATTATGTAGCTAGAGGTTTCCATCGGTATAAAAATCTCAACTTTTTTGAGAAAAGTGGGGGCTGAGGCTTTGTATCACGAAATGCCCTTTTGATATGCATGGGACACAAAGATCAATTGAATACTACAAATCGTGCAAAATATACTAGTAGGTCACCGTCTACGTGTAGTGTAAACATATACATTTGGCAGCACTATTTACTCTCACGCTAGACAAGTTAGGATAAAAGAATCCTTTGAAAAGGTAAAGCCGGCTCAGTCGAGAAGGAGTCTTGCATACATTTAGTCTTAAGCGCGCTTCAGACTCCGTATTGTACGTACAATATTGTATGTACAATACATTTCGTGACGTCAAAAAGTATTACACGTGCAATAAATAGTATGTACCGGGAAAATATATATTTTGCTACAATCATAGGTTGCTTAATTCATACGGAGTTGCCAAATTTCTAAGAGTTCTAAATTTAGTGAGTGCACGGAATGATGAACATCTTTTAATGTCTTCTTGTATTCAACCATGGTAGGTATCATAATACCTACCATGATTCAATATTTTTCAATGGTCAGCCAATAAACGTTTTGTATGAGGTTGTTGTAGGTGACGTCACGGGTGCACCGTGCAGTGAAGGAATCGCACAGAGGTGCTCTCATTGACCTGGATCTACTCGCGGACATCGGACGCCATCAACTTTTCTTGAGCACATAGGCCTATTGATATTTCTGGCCACCGCCTTATAGTTATGTCGCACGAACAAGCGGGGCCAAGCGAAGAGCAGGAGAATAGGCCAGTTTCTGGTCCTACTACTACTATTACTAAGGAAGTTATAAGTTCAACCATTAATGAGGCCGTAGGAGGCCTGAAGTCATATTTCGAAGGTGCGATAAATAATATAAAGAGAGATAGCGAGAAAAAGTATACAGCAACCTCCTCAGAATTCGAGAAATTCAAAAAGTCATCCGAATTACAATTAAAAGGAAACCAGGCGCAATTTCAGTTCAATCAGGGCGTTGTGAGCAAACTACAGGCGGCAGTGTGTGCTTTTCAAGAAGGAGAAGTTAGGGAAGGGAAAGATACGGTGGAAGAAGTGATAGAAGAGGTACAGAAACGCAACAAATTAATACGGATAGCAGATAAAAGTGACGCAGGCTGGAAAGCGGTTGACGAGTATTTACGGGATGACATTGCAGACGACTCAGACGATGAAAAGAAAATTCGTCAAGCGCAGGCGAGAGCCTCGAAAAAAAGAAAGGCGACCGCCCGTCCAAATCCTAAGCGAGGTCGGTATAACCGAGATTTCAGCATGGCTGGTAGTGTTGGGTCTCATGATCTTTTCGTGGCTATCAACCGAGGTATCGATCGGAATTTGGGAGTTCAGGAAACCAGACATGGTACCCCAGAAGCGGGCCAAAATCGTCCGATTACTGTTTCAGCTGTGGACAACTGGGGCATTGGAGGCGAAACTGCCCAGCCAGAGCAAGTTCAGCAAACACAAACAAAGAAAGTTCCACCGGGAGCCAGTGGAAGTAATTATGTGAAATCAGGTATGGAGATATTATGAAGGCAAAAATACCATAATTATAGAATGCATATTCAGTGGTTTGATAGGAGGTCTTTAATAGTTTGAGTCAATAGAACTTGACAATTATTGTTACATAGTCATTATGTTGGATTGTTGCATTTATGTTTTCTGTGTTAACAGATAATTGTTCTACCCAGTCGAGGGTTGGAGAGGAGACTGTCACAAAGAGCTCCATGGATGGTGTCACAAAGCCGGATGGTGTTCACAGTTCCTTGCTTATATCAGGTTCAGAATTTAATGCAGACATTGCACGGTACGATAATGAATTTTTATGAACAATTATTTTGAGTATGAACAGGGGAACGCGGAGCCGATTGTGAAAGGCAGGCTTAAGAATGCCATCAAATTCTGGGAAGAAATAAAGGCTCCAAGTTTCGTTCTTGAGGTTATTCAGCATGGTTACAAACTACCGTTTATTGAGACGCCGTCACGTGCATTCTTCAAGAACAATAAGTCGGCCTTATCCGACAAGTCATTTGTGTCACAAGCAGTTTTGGATCTTTTAAACAAGGGTTTAATTAACGAGTGTTTTGAATTACCACATGTAGTTAATCCACTTTCAGTTGCCAAGCAAAGTTCAGGCAAGCTGCGCCTTATTTTAGATCTGAGGTTTGTTAATCAACATTTATGGAAAGATAAGATTCAATTCGAAGACTGGAACATTGCGTTGCTTTATTTTCAGAAAGGTGATTTTCTATTCTCTTTTGACCTTAAGTCTGGTTATCACCATTTTGATATTTTTCCACCCCATACAACGTTTCTCGGATTTAGTTGGGATTTTGGTTTTGGTAATAGATATTATACGTTCCAAAATCTCCCCGTTGGCTTGACATCGGCGCCATTTTTATTTACCAAGTGTTTAAGGCCTTTGATTCATCACTGGAGAAGCAGTGGAATTTTTATTGTACTTTTCCTGGACGACGGTTGGGGAAGAGCTAGTAGCAAAGCAGTGTGTGCTGAGAATGCCGTTTGTGTAAAGTCGGACCTTTTAAAGGCAGGATTCGTGCCAAACAAAGAAAAATCTCAATGGGAGCCGGTACAGCAGTTAGATTGGCTGGGTCTCACATGGTCCAGTGTAGATGGGTGTATAAAGGTAGTAGATAGAAGAATTTCAGATATTCTATGCAATATTGAACTCTTGCAATTTTCACTGCCGCAAGTATCTGCCAGAAAATTGGCTTCTTTGGCAGGAAAGATCATTTCTCTTTATCCAGTTGTGGGTGCAATTTCACAACTCAAGACAAGATTCATGTACTATGAAGTAGTGAAACGTAGTCACTGGGATAAATCGTACAATTTACCGCATGATAGTAAAGTATTTGAAGAGCTGTTCTTTTGGAAAAGTGAATTAGAATATCTTAACAAGCGATTATTGTTTGAATACTCTATGCCACAGGTGGTTGCGTACACAGATGCAAGTAAGACAGGTGCTGGTGCTTGGACAGAAGATCAGTTGGTATTTCATAGAAACTGGACAGTGGAACAGAGCAGGAAAAGTTCCACTTGGAGAGAGATCAAGTCTTTATACTTAGCTGTGCAAGCATTTGCCCCTAAGTTGATCGGTAAGAAAGTGAAAATATTCACAGACAACAAAGGAGTTGTGTCGATTGTAAGTAAAGGCAGTATGATTGCAGAGTTGCAAACTATAAGTTTGGAAATATATCATTTTTGCAAAGAGAGAGGAATCTCACTTGAAGTACAGTGGGTTCCGAGAGCCGAGAATGTCCAGGCTGATGCTATAAGTCGGGAAGTGGACACAGACGATTGGGGCGTGTCAAAAGAGTTTTTAGTTTCATTGACGGAATATGGGGACCTCATTCGGTTGACCGTTTTGCCACCGATTATAATGCCAAGTTGCCAAAGTTCAATTCGAAAGTCTGGTGTCCAGGTACATCGGGGGTTGACGCCTTTGTATTTAATTGGAGTGCTGAAAATAACTGGTTGGTACCTCCAATTTCCCTAATTGGGGAAGTATTGAGGCATGTGCAAGTTTGTTCTGCCACAGGAACTTTAGTAATTCCAGAATGGCCTTCAGCGGCGTTTTGGCCATTACTATTTTCACAATACAGTGACTTCCGGGCCTTAGTGAAGAATGTCATCAGAATTCAAGATCCAGCACACATTTTTATGCGAGGAAGAAATCAAAACTCTATTTTTGGTTCTCTAAAATTTAAAAATGCAGTTTTATGTGTCAGATTGGCTGCTTTTGATTAGATTGATATTGAGGTCAATGCTATTGAGCATGCTCGGTAATTAGAGATTCAGACTGCTTTATAGTCTGGTATACGAGTGGACATTTTGCCGGATGGCATAAGAGATTTTTGCCGCATGGCATAAGAGATTTTTGCCGCATGGCATAGAGATATAATCTCAGTAGCTGCATAGCTATAATAACTGGAAATGGAAGAATATGGTTATGAGTAACCGGGTGGTTTTGAAGTCATTTTAGTAGATTATGAAGATTTTAATAAGGATTTACTTGGCAGTTGATGGACTGCGTGTGATGTACAGACATGAGTCTTGTTTATTATATTTTACAGATCGGCTGACGCATATCCGTCTATTTTGGAGAAAGTTCTAGATGCATCGAGAGCTAAGAATACGGCGTACAAGTATAATAAAGGGTTTGAAGCATTTCAGAACTGGTGTAATGAAAACGAGGTAAACTATGCCATATCAGCGTCTAGTGAAGACATTAGCAGATATTTGATTCATCTTTATCAGAGTAAAGCACCATATTCGAGAATGGAAACTGCCTTTTATTCAATAAAATGGCGGTATGACTGCGATCCTAAAGTAGGTTTGAATCCATGTGATTCAAAATTTCTTCGTAATGTATTACTGGGTCTCAAGAAGTTACTGGCCAAACCTATTGTTAAAAAGGAACCCGTCACTCCAGAAATTATGAAAGCAATAATGTGCAGATATGGCAATTCTGACTCTCTAATTGATATCAGATTATGTTCAATGATTCTATTGTCTTATGCTGGTTTCCTCCGATATCAAGAGTTGGTGGATATTCGTAGGTGCGATGTTTTCCTATACGTTTCTCACGTGAACATATTCATATGCAAAAGTAAGACTGATATTTTTAGGCAGGGAGCCTGGGTCCTGATTGCTGCAACAAATACTTCTACCTGCCCTGTTGCGGCGCTTAAGCGTTACCTGGCAGCAGCCAAATTGTATGATGATACAGATGAAGATTTTTTGTTTCGTAGAGCGAATTTCATCAAAACATCTAACATACATAAATTAAGAAAAGCACAACCCCTTTCTTATTCGAGATGTTTAGAACTTTTCAGAGAGGCACTTTACGCAGTCGGATTAGAACCAAAGAAATTTGGAATGCACAGTCTTAGAAGCGGAGGTGCTTCAGCGGCGGCCAACTTTGGAGTCCAAGATAGACTGTTCAAAAAACATGGTCGTTGGCGTTCTGAAAATGCCAAAGATGGATATATCAATGACAGTTTTAAAGACAGATTATCCGTATCGCTGAATCTAGGTATATAGATAAGTGCATGGTCCTAGTAAATTGTGGACAATATCCAATGCCAATAATTGAGTATTATAAAAGTGAGACATACAGCTATTATGATGTCAACAATGAAAGATTTTTGTACAAGCACGATCTTGTGAAGTTTCGGTGGTTTATTGCACAAAATGTTTAATGGTTAATTATATGAGTAAGATTACTAATAATATAAAAGGAGCTTCTTCATTGATAATAATTGGAAGATACATAAATAAATTACCTTTCAAGTTAATGTTGTCGTTTCAGTTGCTGCCCGTTCTTTTTGCTTGATATGGGAGGCGTGTCCTGCGAGCGATGCTAGGTGTCTCCCCAGTATTATCATTGGTTAAGTATGTATTAGGTCTAATCATACAAAGAGGGTATAGGGCGGGATTGAAAATACTTTATTCACGTTTGAAGAATGAATTAGGGAATAAATATTTTTTCAATGGTCAGCCAATAAACGTTTTGTATGAGGTTGTTGTAGGTGACGTCACGGGTGCACCGTGCAGTGAAGGAATCGCACAGAGGTGCTCTCATTGACCTGGATCTACTCGCGGACATCGGACGCCATCAACTTTCCTTGAGTCCTCTAACGTTTCAATGGACAGGAGGCGGTAGTGCCTGTATGATAAAAAGCCTCAGAGAATATAGTGCATTGGTATGTATAAAAAGAGTTGCAGTATTGCAGAAAACTTCGTACATGGATTTCGATATTGGTATACTGAAGACAGCCAAGGGGCACCTCCGGTAAGACATGCCGGCGATTTGGTAAGTCACCATTACTTTTCTTCATATACTGAACACGGACGGCCATGGCGTGTCCTGCGAGCGATGCTAGGTGTCTCCCCAGTATTATCATTGGTTAAGTATGTATTAGGTCTAATCATACAAAGAGGGTATAGGGCGGGATTGAAAATACTTTATTCACGTTTGAAGAATGAATTAGGGAATAAACTGTACTTGAATTATTATATAATCAATGGGCACCTTTTTAAAGTTAATAATACGTCGTATTAATACTAATATTAATAATATTACAATTGTAATAATAATATAAATGGCACATTCAGATCTTATTTATTTATTTATAGATTTATCTATTTAGGCCTAATTATTTATTTATTTATTTATTTATTTATTTATTTATTTATTTATTTATTTATTTATTGATTGATTGATTTATTTATTTATTGATTGATTGATAACTGATTGATTAATTGATTTAGAGATTCATTTATGCTGATATTTAGTCATATATTGATTTAGATAGTTTAAAAGTATTATTTGTAGGCCTTTGTATTTATTCTGGTTCTGATTTTATTGATACTGATATTTTGTTAATTTTTAAAGTTTTGGCATAGCATTCGTTACATTATAACACGCTGTGTTATGAATTTGCAACACCTTTTTACATATTGATATCGTTGAGGCATGTTATGATAGGCCTACTTATGATCATCACAATACATCCATAAACGTGTTAATGCAGTAACCGTAGCGTTAGGGGCACTGAAGCCCCCATTGATCTGAAATATTAGAAAATCCCATAGGAAAACTGCCGAAAACGGCTTGTGCCCCTTCCCCCTCATCAGAACCGGATGCAACGCCTTCTATACTTTTTCATTCATTAATTATAGGCGTATTAATGGTAATGCGTTGAGTTTTAAAAAGTAATATCCGCCTTTTTTTCTTTCTTTTTGAAATGACATACGGTACTTGTTACAAAAACAAATCAGCATGGAAAACATTTTTTTTTTTCGTCAGAGGCAGATATTTGGCCTATTCAGTGTCATAAAGCTACAAAATAGACGATCTTTTAAAATCATTTTTAAATGGCTATTTATTTTTCAACCTTATTGTTTGTATTTGTAATGTTCACACAATCTGAACATGTGCTTGTAGGACAACGATTTTCAATTGAACATGTTAATTGTGATATTTTAATTCCCCTAGAACACCACAGTTAAGCGTCCAAAATTGTAAGTGGGTTTTCTTTTATTTAACTTCATTATTTCGCTAAAATTACTCGAAAACCCTCCTAAGAGTTGTTGTTACTAATAAACATTTCATAATTTTGGGCAAAGGATAGCCAAATAGTTGACCGAAATCGTATATTTGCACCAATATTTGACTGAAATCGTATATTAACATTACCGCCCCTTCGTGGCTTTATTGCAAGCCAAAGTGTGAAACGAGATTACTTGAAATATATATTTCAGAGTAGAAAGAGTTTCAACCCTACGAATATATTTCTGAAATATGTCTCTCTGATTGGTTAATGGTCAAGAGGATTACGGCATCCTCCAAGCCTCTTGCTGTAATTCTCTAATCGATATCTATTATAGGACCGATCTTCTGAAATCCATACAACCGTGTCAAATGAAATAGTCTCGAATCATAATTTGTGCACGATACAACGTTGATACGTCAGATTTCGGAATTTTATTAAAAATAGGCATAAATCACATTGAACAGGTTGAATGCTGGCAAAAGTAGATAAAATAACTATGGGTCGAATTTACATTAATCAGTGTCCTGGGGCCAGGATAACATTTAGGACTCCTTCGAATTCTAAAACAATACTTCGCCAAATGTCCTTGCTTTCATTTTCTCATTTAATTTGTTTTAATTTTATTTAATTTCTTTATCCACTGGCTGTCTGGTAAATCCGGTATTGCCAAATATTTCTTGTCCATTACCCGTGTTAATCTATTTATTTATTAAAATGAACCATCTATTAAATTCCTATAATACAATGTATAGGCCTAGTGTATTTGATAACAAATTTGTTTTCATTTTGGATTGGAATTTGGGTTCCATTACACGATTTCATAATAAGATATGTTTGGGCATGGCGAATTAGTATATGATTAAAAACAGACATACTATTAGGCACCCTTTTTTAATGTTTGTAGGCCTACATTATTGATATCAATATTTATGTACAAAATGCAAAAGAATGTATATATATTTGATTGTTTTGTAAACATTAAATTTGATGTTTACTCATAATTATGTCTGGAAAGTCAGGGAAAAACTAAGGAGTATCGGTATTTAGTTTCCTGGGAAAGTGGATCAGATGAGCAGTGAGTAAAACATTTGCCCTAAATCTTTATTTGATTTTTATTGTTTTATGAATTTATTAGGGCTACTGGTAAAGTGCAGAAAAAACCTCCAAACGCACTCTAGGATTTTTCATCAGCAGCGGTAGAAATTTCTCTTGCATAGATTTTCTGGCGACCTCGCTTGGATTTAGCAAACAATGAACCGTCAGGGTTATAGCGCGTTATTTAATCTGATTCAACTCGTCGTGGCACGTATATTTATTGCACGTGTAATACTTTTTGACGTCACGAAAAGTATTGTACATACAATATTGTACGTACAATACGGAGTCTGAAGCTAGCCTTATCGTTGTTACTTAATTAAATCTGTTTATATTAAATAGTTTGATTTATGATTTTTTGTATAATTTGCAACTGGTTTGACATATTGCTTTTGTTAACGATTGTTTTGTTTCTTGTACATTGTCATATATTATGAAATTATAAGTGACAACTGTCAAATTTTTAACATTTTGAAATACTTTTACCAGGAAAGTTGAAAAAGAAGGAGGAAGAACGGAATTATATCCTTGAGATAATCCGTAGGTTATCCTGTCGCACCTATTCATAGTCCTTTATTCTCAAGTAGTTACACATCTACTTGAAAGTAGCCTTTGATGTGATGTGCCTTGCCGACTACGGTTGATTAATTTTCACTCCAGAATTGAAACCATATCCAATGTTTCTATAGATCATTCCTTGAAAGTATGACACGTGTGTGTTAAGAACCTGATGTTGCTCTGCAGGGATACCGCACGTGGATACTATAAGAAAGAAATGTAGTTTTGTAAAGATTCCAAAAAAATCCGCCCATTTTGGAATATATATTAATTATTTAGGAGAGTGTTTTAGGATTTTGTTAGAAACGGGATGATTTTTGATCATCTATATTTCATTGTTTTAATGTATTTTCCTGTCATTTCCTGCAAACCTAATAAAGATATTTTGATAATTGAAAATAGTCTGTATCATAAATCGTAGAGGTTGAAAGCGTAACCAAGCGTGCAAAATTATTATTTGCCATGGAACTTCGGTCATATTTTATTTGAAATAAACTGGATGTTAGGATCTGCATGCATGGTATGCATGGTATTGATGGTATACAGACACTGACCTTTCCCTAAAACCAGTAAGCAGCAACTTGTGTATCACACCCGTCATGGGTTCGAACCCTTTTGTTGTATTTTATTGTTAAACCTAAATAGCGTGATTGCTTTTGAATGAGCGGCAACACACATATTTTGTTTGAGGATAGCTGGATCTATCTCCTTCTTTTACATCTTCTCTGCTTTTACAATGTTCAAAATGATAACATCACTCATCTCATACATTTAGTTAAAATGTACATGGTTCTAATTTAGATGGTTCTAAAATGGTTTTATGAAAAGTTAAAGCTGTAATATACATGTTACAACTTACACCTAATTGGAATTAGCCAAATACAATTGCTTGTAGGAATAGAGAGCTATTTTTATTTATTATCTTAATCAAGATAATATTATCTTAATAATCAAGATAATATTATCTTAATCAGGATAATATATTATCTTAATCAAGATAATAAGTCCCGAATGGAAATTGATGTTATTGATAAACCCTGGGAAGATTTACAGAAGCTAAATTGTAGGAGAAAGAAGCATAATATAAAAACATTTTTGGTTAAACATTTCTATAATCAATATTGTAATGCAGAATATCAACGTGCAACAAAACATATTCCTGACTAATATGAAATAGCAAAGTTCCGGGTTCTGCGTGAGAAGGTTGACTCTTATATTTTTGTATACACATAACATTTTAGGTGTATGTAAAATGTTCAGAAACCTGATGTAAGCACATCACAAAAGATACTTACCCTTTTCATTAGGCTGAAAAAGGCGATAGAGAGCGTGCGATTTCCGAACGTACGTCTCATACACCCGTGGATCTATTCAAAACCATGCTCATTTGACGGGATTTTGAATAAATGCACGGGCGTATATTACGTACGTTTGGAAATCGCAAGCTCTCTTATGTCTTGTCGTCATCCCTTATGTAAAGGGAGCGTATCGCGAGAACATTTAAGAGTTACAATATATCCGCTGCTATCCGCCTCATTGCACCCTAAAAAACATGCTTGTGCACCCTAAAGATAAAAGGGACCCGCTCAACTCCACTGAGGTTGTTTATTCCATCCCTTGCAAGAATTGCAATGAAACTTTTGTCGGTGAGACGGGGAGGAAATTCGGTAAGCGGAAGAACATAGGGCAGAGGCGGAAAAGGCGTGTGTTAATGTTCGTACGATAGCAAACAGAAAAGCATCTCAATCAGCAACCAATAAATCAGCCATCACAAACCATGTTCTCGAGAAAGACCACATCATTGACTGGGAGGAGGCTAAGATTTTAGGCAAAGAGGCAGACAGATACAAACGATGGATTAAAGAAGCAGTGAAAATCAGACAACAGGGTACCACCATGAACAGAGACGAGGGCAATACAACCTAACTCACGTGTTTGACGATCTCCTGAAGAAACCAACTGGCAACTGAGTTGCTAAGCAACAACGAGTTGTATACAGAAGGTCGTCACAACAACATCAGTGTTGATAAAGAAATCTGATCGATTTCGAAACGTCCACAGTAAGTGCTGTTTTATTTTTATTTTTTGTTTTGTTTTTTATTTAATTCTGTATTATATTGTCACTTCATTATAGACAAGCCTTTGGCAGGCAAGGTTGCCGTTGTTACCGGTTCTTCAAGTGGCATCGGGAAGGTCATTGCTCTTCGATTGGCTGAAGCTGGAGCTTCTGTTGTATTATGTGCCCGAAGAGAAGACAAATTGCAGGAAGTAAAAGAAATGATTGAGAAGAATGGCGGCAAAGCATTGATAGTGAAAACAGATGTTACCGTCAGGCAACAGGTACGCTATGCGGTGTATTAATAAATCATGTGACTATGGGTGGGCCATGGTCTCAATTTCCGAATGATATCACAAACTGGATAGAAAATCTCTTTTTTCATTGGTCGAAGAGTCCTTCGTGCCCATCTTAAGCACTACGCTGAAGCATGTCGATTGGCTGATAGGGATTGGATGAAGTAAATCTCGGCTCAGATTGGCTAGACACAGCTTGGTGGTAGCATGAAGCGTTGCTTGACGCAAGCATGAAGGGTACTTGGTCCAAGCTTCAAGCCTTCATTCTAGGACAAAGGGTATATCGTATTTAGCCAGCGATACAGTTTGCTCCAAGGCGCTTTGAAGACAAACATGCATAAACCGTTATTGACAGTACGTACGGTTCTTGAAACAGGTGATATGTGAAGAGTTTCTTGAAACCGTCAACTGTTTGTGCATCTTTGAATTGAGATACTTGGAATTTAAACCTGCAAATGATCTGTCGGCGAAAGGTGAACTATATGAGCTCTGTGTTTGACTAGTTGAAGTTCTCTGCAAGTGAGTTGTTAACTGAGCTTAACCATAGACCATTTATGATCTATGGCTTAACTGGAACATTTTTGATAAAAAGTGATTAGATGCACTGCTCTACAGGGGACCAGCCCGGGGGAACAAGTGGATGGAAATAAATTCAGAAGTTATGAAGTCATATTTCTTGCGCCTGGCAAGCAGCAGTTCCATGAACATTTTGAAGACGTATGCTCCGTTACGCTCTTATAGTCGAGGAAAATTACCATTGTACATGTTGTATAAGGCTGTGAAGTTGCGCACTAATGTATCGTTTTTACTTGAAGCTGTTATAATAGCCAGGGGATGTGTAGATATAGGGGCCGCACCAAATTGAGTTATTGAGGTAAAAGTTCACATACGGATGTTACTTTTTGAATGCTTTAATCAAATTATAAAATATTACAAGTTTAAATTATAGTAGGTGGTGTAAGCTCCTTCTGCTTCTTCTTCCGATTCTTTCGTCAAACACTCAAAATGCGTTGACACCGATTTCAATCATTGTTATGTCAAAATCCTGCTCCCTATACTTTGTACAGAGTTTAGAGATCCCAATTTTTTTCACACAATTTTTATTCAAAACCTGGGCTGTTTTTCATTTGCTCATACTCAAACATTTAGCGTGAACATTTTAAATTTTAAATTTCCCGCCAATGTACGTGTAGATTTAGGACTACTCATATGGGGACTATAAATTGCATAAACAAGACTAATCGCACCTACTGAGACTTAAAAGAATACTGCTGCAAAAGGCTAAAAAGAAAAACAATGCAGCTGCCAAATGTGACAAAGAAGAAACCCAACCTAGACAATTCTTGGAACCAACTCGAGAGTCTCACCTGTCAGCGGAGAATCTACAGGAAGCAGAAGAAGTAATTGTTCGCTACATCCAGCAAGAAGCATTTGCTAAGGAGATCAGCGCTCTTGCTTACAACTGGGAAAGGATGAAAAAGTGTTGCTTGAGGAAATTTGCGTGACAAAACTAAACGTAAGTTGTAAAACCGGTGCTAAATCTCAATATAAATATAGACAGTAACAGCTTTCGAATTCAGCACCCTCGCGTTCTCGGATCGCAAAATTAACCATCTAATTTCCTGACTAAATTTGAGGATTTATACCTGCCAATGGCTTTTTTGTGCTGGGTTGCCGTGGCAACCCAGCACTTATTGTTTGATTTCAGTTTTCTGTTGTTTCTATTAGTAATTCATGAAGAAAATAGAAACTTGTAAAAATATTGTAAAAAATGATCAAAATGGTTATGACAAACAGAAATACTAAAATTGACCTGTGCAGATATCAGAAATATTGTGTTGATTTTGCATTTTAAGGTAAAATAGGTATGTATTTTAGGAAAATAATATTTCTGAATCTAGACTAGGAAGTTTTGATGGTTCTCTTCACTAGCACACTGAGCTTGGCAGGCTATGAGTTATATGGGCAGACACACTGGGTACCATAGATGCTTAGAGTTCAGTATCTGTGTTGTATGGCCTGTATCTCTGGTGAGAGCTACCTGCTGAGTAGTGAGCAATGAATACACATTCCTTAATAATCTGTTCATGTTCCTAGATACTACTGTCTGTGGTGGTCTGTTATCAAATATGTGTTGGATAATTTGCAACTACATGTAACATGTTGACCACCGGTTTGACCATGCAACATGCAGCATAGGTATTTGAGGGAAGACCTGTGTTAATAAATACCGGTAAACAAGATCACTTGGAAATAAGATAGGCCTGTGTACATTTCTTGGTAACAAGAGCTATTTGCACACATCACTTTCAAATATTTGGGTCTATTTTATGATGACACAAATGTCAAAACTAGAATGAAGCATTAGGGCATAGGTAATGATTGGATTTTTGTTACTACGAATATCATCAATAAACATTCATTTATTGGCTTTGAAGGTGCTATTTTGTGGTTCAGTTTGTGTAGGCCTGTAATATAGGCCTATACTGGTACTTTTCAGAAAGTAATATTTCTCGAAATTTTGCTTGTTACTTTGTATGCTTAAATCCTCAAAAAACAAAATTGGCTATTAATCTATACTATAAGGTGCGAACGTCGGTTCCAACTCATGCCATCCAAACCCGGTGATAATGATATTTGAGTAGGGGGACAATACGTGAGTGGAGATATTTGAGGTCAAAGGTCATTTAGGGGTCAAATGAGGTCATTGTTGATTTAGATTAAGCGATGGAAGAATTGCTCTCCTTTGTAAAAGTAAATTTCAATGTCAAAAATTACCTAGTGATAACAATATCTGTGTAAGGGAGCATCAAGTGAGTGAAAATGTTTTGAGGTCATAGGTCATATAGTGATCAAATTTTAAAATTGTTCGTATTGGGCTTTAAGTTAGTGAACGTAAACCTGAGGAGGAGTAACAACATAAAGAGCATATAAGTATAAGAATTGGAATGGAACTGATGTAAGATGTAAAGAATCCAACTGTATCATCAGTATCTGGGAAAAAGTGCCTGATTTTGAGGTTTGAACCAACCGAATCTTTGCACTTTATAAAAAGAAATATAAAGCTACTCTTTGTGAACAACCATGTCCCAACACATCCCTTTGAAAGGGATTTTTATTCGTACTACTAGACATTATAGAAGACTCGGCAGGGTGTGAGGTTAACACAAACACGTTAAGGTTTTGGATATAAAATGGAAGATATTGTAAGCACAACACGTCATGCCACTCATGGATATGGTCTGGACATGTGTACATGGTGATATGGTTGATCCAAATTATTATTATTAGGCACCTTTTGCTTGAAGTTGAAAATGTTGAAGTCTGCACTTTAGTTTCATATCGGTTAGTCCTTCATTATGAAGGAACGTGTGAGTTAGTCCTTCATTATGAAGGAACAAATATGAAAATGTATGCAAATATGTTCGGGTTAGGGTTATGGGTCAGATATTAAATTTGCATACATTGTATATGTTCCTTCATAATGAAGGGTATACCTTTATATCCGGGGTCCATTTCACTCTGCGAATACCATAGACTAGTCGTAACTTTACGAAGGGTTCTTGTTAAGTAGTGTAAATCAATTTACTTTACTAAATGTATGTGACAATGCATTGAAAGTTACGATGAGTTTTTTAAACTTAAGAAGAGCTACGAAGCGTCGTAAATGTTGTGAACCCCTGGGTGTAAATGACATTCGAGTAGAGTTGTTACAAGTCTGATAAAGTGTTCAGTCCGTTCAGCAAAAGTGTAACTTCCCTGGGTAATAATGTTGTGCATATTAACAAAATAGTGCTTATAGTTAGGTGAGAAAAAGTTCAATTTTGTGACCACTCTCTGGCTAGTAAGGTTTGACGATTGATTCGACTTCTATGGACCATTTAGAAAAAAAATAGCCACCATGTCCCTCGCGAAAATCCCGGTATTTTTCGCTAGAGGCCAAAATCCAAAATGGCCGTCGCCACCATTTTGAAAATTTAAGTTTTGAACCAGAGCACCTATAATCATGCACAAAGACACTTTTTCGGGTATGTCGAGTACAAGGATTCCGATTCTGACATTAGTTTGACATTACGGCATCATTTTCACCCAGAAATCCAAGATGGTGGTCGGCACCATCTTGAAAAATTTAGTTTTGAACAAGAGGACCTAAAATCGTGTACAAAGACACTTTTTTGGATATGTCGACCACAAGGATTTCAAATTTGACATTACTTTGACATTACGAACTCATATTTACCCAGAAATCCAAGATGGTGGCCGCCGGAGCCATCTTGAAAAAAATACGTTTTGAACCACATTACCTAAAATCGTGTACAAAGACACTTTTTCCGGTAAGTCGACCCTAAGAAATCCGAAAATTTAGTTTTGAACAAGAGGACCTAAAATCGTGTACAAAGACACTTTTTTGAATATGTCGACCACAAGGATTTCAAATTTGACATTACTTTGACATTACGAACTCATATTTACCCAGAAATCCAAGATGGTGGCCGCCGGAGCCATCTTGAAAAAAATAAGTTTTGAACCACATTACCTAAAATCGTGTACAAAGACACTTTTTCCGGTAAGTCGACCCCAAGAAATCCGAATCTGACATTAATTTGACGTTATAACATAATTTTTGCCCAGAAATCAAAGATGGCCCCTATTTGGTAGAGCGTAAATGTGATTTTTGAATGAGAGCAGAAGTATAAGTGTGTCATTTCCGCCTTATCTGGGGTTCATGTCCCTTATATGGGGTTTAAACTGCCTTATCTTGGGTTTACATCCCTTATCTAGGGATAAGGCGCCTTACCTGTGGTTTAGACGGCCTTATCCTTGGTTTACGTTCCTTACCTGTGGCTAAGATGCCTTAACCTTGGCATATCGCAGTCTAAACCCAGATAACCCAGCAAACACAAAACGTTTTCGACATCATTCGCAAAAGGTTATAAATGGTTGTCAGAAAACGTTTAAATGTCGGGTTATATAAAGGGTACATTAAGGTTCAAAACTAAATTTTTCAAGATGGTGCCGGCCACCATCTTGGATTTCTGGGTGAAAATGATGCCGTAATGTCAAACTAATGTCAGAATCGGAATCCTTGTACTCGACATATCCGAAAAAGTGTCTTTGTGCATGATTATAGGTGCTCTGGTTCAAAACTGAAATTTTCAAAATGGTGGCGGCGGCCATTTTGCATTTTGGCCTCTAGCGAAAAATGCCGGGATTTGCGCGAGCGACATGGTGCCTATTTTTTTTCTAAATGGTCCATAGAAGTCGAATCAATCGTCAAAGCTTACTAGCCAGAGAGTGGTCACCAAATTGAACTTTTTCACCTAACTATTATGAATAACATTACATAGAGGAACTAATATTTGGACATTTTTATCAACGTCCAGGTCAAAGATCTTATTCAGAAAGCAGAGACCTTTGGGCCAGTTGATATCATGGTAAATAATGCAGGTATTTTTGCTTACACGTTGATGAAGAATGTCAAAGAAGATGATTGGGAAAGGTGCATAGACGTTAACTGTAAGGCAAGTACTCATTCAGCATTTATGCATAAATGTTAACTGTAAAGCAAGTACTCATTCAGTATAGACTTTACTGTTGATTTCACGAAAATGTGTCATTTTGAAAAATGCTCGATTAATTCAAATTGCGCAAGATTTGGTGTAAATTTCCTCCACTCGCACTGTCATGTTTCAATCAGTGGCTAAGGACGGTGAGTACCAGGGCGTGTCAACTCGCCGGTAGGCCATACGTACTGCACCTCTGGGGCCCTTAGCTGCTCGAGATCCCTTACATGTTTATGCCGGATGGCGGAAACCTTCAAAATACGCCTAAGAATACGCCTAAGAATACGCCTAACCTTAGACGTCTAAGATGCAATCTTAGACGTCTAAGATGCATTCTTAGGCATCTAAGATGCAATCTTAGGCGTCTAAGAAATTCTGTCACACGCTGAAAATATGTCACACGCTGTTCGAATTATAAAGACATAGTTGGTTGACCTTATAATGGCTCAGTCATAGCATACGTGTTAAGAAAAAACATACATGAAAAGTGAGCAGGGTGACACCATAGACACGTGCTCTTTGTTTAAACATTACAAGTAACATGAGTGGCAAACATTAATGTTTCATATTGCTTGCAACCCCTCCCCCAATCAATGTTGGAGCCAATACTAGTCCGTTCCTATCTCAGTATCAAAACAACATTGACTGGGTGGGTGCGGGGGGGGGGGAGGTGAAAATTTCATACTAAATTTAATCCCTCATCACTGCCATCATCATCACCACCACGACTCTAATAATCATCTGACATAATTTGTATTATCCATCATCATCATCACAACAACAACAACAACAACACCACCACCATCATCATCATCATTATCATCATCATTTACACTATAGCCACACAAATAGAAATCTTACATTAACTGCAAGTCATCAGAAAAACAAAATATTTAAAACAAATTAAAGTTTTATCAGTTTGCAACAACAACATCAACTGCTAGATTATGTTCAAATGAAAAAAAGCCCATTATGTAAAAATACATTGTTCTGCCTGAATTGTCAAAAAGTGGCTGAAAAGAACAAAACAATGGGCTATTGTGCCGAAAGGTGGGAGAACATGTACCCTATCCCCCTCCCACCCCATCACCCCTTTCTCTTTGGGATTGACGCGGGTGGCTATGGAGAGAAAAGGAGTTTATTAAAAACACACCACCCAGCCATTGTTCGAAATATTCTCTAACGCACAGTGTCCGTTGTTCGTTTTGATCGAATTTGCGATACCGTCCATCACTAGTCACGGTCAAATGGTCAATCTTAGACGTGTAAGAATTCTTAGGCGTGTAAAATCTTAGGCGTCTAAGATTTCATTGGTCAATAATTGAATACGCCTAAGATGATTGGTTGTTTGGGATTTCTAGTCCTGTGATTCGTTGATTTAAGTCTACCGCGAATTTCTTAGACGCCTAAGATTGCATCTTAGACGCCTAAGAATGCATCTTAGACGTCTATGATTGCATCTTAGACGTCTAAGGTTAGGCGTATTCTTAGGCGTATTCTTAGGCGTATTTTGAAGGTTTCCGCCATCCATACATGTTAGCCTGGAACTCGCAAGATGACCAGTTACCATCAGTGACCGCGGGGAGGCCATGTAGGAGTCTTGAGTAAGGAGAGGCTATGTACTGTCAGGAAGAGGCTTACGCACTCGGTTCCTCTTTTCACCCGAAAGCTAACCAGCGGCTTCACTTGCAATTGATTAGAGGTTGAGAGTTATACGTACTAGATAAAAGAAGGAAGGGAAAAAGAACTAGACAGAAGGAAGGGAAAAAGAACTAGGTAGGGGGAAGGAAGGAGGGAGCATGCATCTACAACTACTTTTCTACATACGCACTAGTCGCATCACTGTGACCTGGCTTGTACGTGCACGTCCTTTTAGTCACTCCTGTGACTTTTAAGCCTGTCACCCACTGAAGGTGTAAGCTAATGAAAAAAGGGGGGTCATTGGGTGGCAGATTGGGTGGGTGTGCCAGCTAAGGGGTGGTGCAATAATTATGTGTACCCCCGGGGTGGTGAATTATAGGGGAGCCAAAGATTTTTGGCAGGCCAGAAGGGGGTCAAGCATTTTTGGCAGGTCAAAAGGGGGGTCAAGCGATTTTTGGCAAGTCGAAAGGGGGGGCAAGCGATTTTTGGCACAGATATTTTGGGTACCGTTTCTATATTACGCCCTAAAAAGGCGTAGGAAAACATTAGGAACACATTCAAATATGCAAAATTTCCTGCTCGCTGCCCTCGCATTATATGATAAGACAATTTAATGTTTTGAATTCAGGTTCCCAAAATCTTGCATGTGTAAGGGGGGGCAAAGATTTTTGGCACGTCAAAAGGGGGGGCAAAGGTTTTTGGCATGTCAAAAAGGGGGGCAAAGATTTTTGGCACGGCCAAAGGGGGGGCAAGCGATTTTGGCAGACCATTTTGAGAATTCACCCCCAGGGGTACACATAATTATTGCACCACCCCTAATTATCATAGCACTTTCCATGTCATGAGTGTGGCCCGAGGGCGGACACCTCCCGGTCTCCAGTACTCATTAGACATTGATGCATAGACGTTATCTGCAAGGCAAGTACTCATTCAGCATTGATGTATAGACATTAATGCAAGGCAAGTACTCATTCAGCCATAGACATGTGGGTGGCCATTGAGCCAACGCGGCCTTTCATTATAAGAAATGTGTTCTTCATGGTCATGATATTGGTATAATATTACAAAATGGTTAAACAATGTACCAGGCCCATTCACCATTGTGTTCAAGACACGCATTATTATGTGACCTGATTGAGTTATGGTGAATGTCACATTGTATTTTGTTCATGTTTAAAATCCCTGCATCTTCTCCCAAGCGTTCTCCTATCTTCTCAATAACGTTTTCCGTAATCGTTACTTGTATCTTAAATGTAGGGAGTATGTAATGGAATCGGTGCAGTGTTGCCAGGTATGGTTGCTAGGGGCAAAGGACACATTGTCAACATTTCATCAGACTCGGGGAGGATAGTAAGTACAAGTATTTTTGTAGTACCGAAAAGTGTTTTGTATAATCACAAGTACCAGTTAAGTAATGACCGGCCTATGTAAGGCCCTAGATCATATCAGTGTACTGCAGGTCTGTTTTTTTTTGTATTTTCCCAAATCGCAAAACATTGACAGATTTTTGGTGATTTTTGGGTCATTTCAAAAAAAAAAAGGAAAAAAGCCCGACCGACCGACCCTACTTGAAAGGTCCGTCCGCCCGTAGAACAGAGTTTCTTTTTTTCGTCGCCTCAAATACTTCAAATCTTGGATATGACTCTTCCTTTTTGGCTGTTTACATTGAAGGATATTGATAGGCCTATATAAACGTAAAAACGCCACACAACTTCCGTCGGCAAAACAAAAAAATTAATATTATTATAAATTATTCGAGGACAGCTATAACTCGCTATGACCAAATCTCACAAAATTAGCTTTGTTTTCTATTGAATTTTGTCATGATTATTGGGAGCAAGTGATTGTGAGTTGAGGCTTTCTGGCTTTCAACCCTCGTATTATTGTTTTTATCAGACTGAACTGGTCGGTTTTGACCTTTATCATTTCTTAAAGTGAAAGGGGAGGGCGAGTTAGCGCAGCGGTAGTTCCCTCGCTTTGCACCACTGAGGTCCCGGGTTCAAGCCCCGGCGCGGCCCAAGGACTCATGTGCACTTGGTTTATCCGATTCCATGCTCGCTCTCGCAGGTTTTCTCCGGGATCTCCGGTTTCCTCCTGTATCGCAAAAATCGGTGATTAGTTGTTTGGTTATCAAAACTTCCTTCACCCAATGGAATTTGGGGAGCTGCACAGATAATTGGTGGATGTTACAATCTAAATGCGGATAGGTGTGCGCCGTTCGGCAGCAACCTAGTTGATGCGATCTGATTGTGATGATTCACCATTGCAGCGAAATTACAGCGCTTTGAGTCCTCTAAGATCTGGAGAAAGGCGCTTTATAAATCCAAAATTCATTATTTTATTTTATTTAAAGTAATGTCATGTATCTCTTCCATTCTCCCATTTCCCGCTGTTTGTTCTGCCTGAAATGTGAGATCATCAGCCCATTTCCGTTTGTCCCTTCTCATACTTTATTGACTTCCTTGTCTTTGCTCTGGTATTCTTCTTTTTAATTCTGCTTGATTCTACTCTCTCCTCTTCTATATCCCACAGTACATCCCTAAAATTAATGTGTGATATCAAAGTCAAAATAAGGATGACTGCCCTCAATGTTAATCAATGCTTTCTACATTCACAATGGCCTTTAATGTTTAACAAATTCCACCATGTTAACCATGCCTCCGCCGGTTTTTTTTTTAATATAGATTATTACTGTATGACATTTATATTTGCTCATATCTTCAATTGATTATTTCAATAGTGCTCATCAGATCAGACACACTGAAATTAAGGCAGTTACACCTTCGGCTGAAAACATCTATGTAGTACCACGTTTGTTCAAAGATAATTAATGACATTTATTTAGGATTATAATACAAAAATAGCATTGCTCGAGCTATGGAAACAATCTAAGTTTAATGCAGTTTTAGAACCAGAAAGCCATAACTCACTATGACCAGCTCTCACAAAATTAGCATAAAATTGGCTCCTTGCTTTGTGTTCAAAAATCAATATTTCCTCTACAATGTCTTTTGTTTTCTATTGAATTTTGTCATGATTATTGGACTGAATCTTTTATAGGGCCCTGACGACTCTATGCTCATTTTGTGGCAGCAGGTCTTGTCTTGTCTTGTACGTTACTACTCAACGCTCCAGTTGAAAAGAAATCCCAAGTTGGAGCCACACGAGTAGGTTGGTGGGCGTGCTTGCGGTTGATGCTTTATTGGAGGTAGTGGTTGGTTACTGCTTCTTTGAAGTTGTTTGGATCTTGAATATCTGTAAGTTGCTCTGGTACATGGTAGTTGATTCCAATCACGGACTGTTTGCGGCAGGTATGAATTAAGATAACAGTTTTTGTTGGCACTTGTGGCGATGAAACAATTTTTGTTGGAATGGCGAGAGTGACGACGAACAGGGTGCAGCAGTGTTTTCACCGGGACCGCCAGGAGACCCCCCCCCCTTGCCTCGTGGAAGTCAGTGAGTCTTGCAATTTTTCTACGTTGTGATAAGGGTTCGATACCCAACTCGGACATCATGTCCGAAACACTTGAAAAACGACTATAGTCGTTCATGATGAATCTTACAGCCCTCCTCTGTACAGATTCCAGCTTGTCTATGAGATTTTGGGTGAATGGATCTCAGACAGAAGCACCATATTCAAGAGATGGCCTAACGAAGGTTTTATAAGCTATGGTTTTGATTTTACTACTACATGATTTGAGATTCCTGCGGATGAAGCCAAGTGTACGATTTCCTTTAGCTGAAATACGACATTTGTTGAGGTGTCAACACCTAGATAGCAATGGTGTGATGTTTCCTGAAGCTGAGTATTGTTTAATGTGTAAGTGAACTGGTGAGGAGATCTGGCCTGAGTCGCATCACATAACATTTTTTTTACTGTTAAAGCTCATTTGCCAGTGATCTTGCCACTCTGTTAACTTATTCAGATCCTGTTGAAGGTTTTCTGCGTCAAATGAGTTCATAATGGGACAATACAATACACAATCGTCAGCAAAGAGCCGGATGCTAGAAGAGATGTTATCTGGGAGATCGTTTATAAAAATCAAAAACCAGAGAGGGCCTGTCACAGTTCCTTGAGGAACACTTGAGATCACATTAGCCTAATCTGAACACTCACCATTGATCCTGACTCTTTGCTGGCGATTAGTGAGGAATGATTTCACCCATTGAATATTTTGGCAAGCAGACGTTTGTGGGGAACTTTATCAAATGCCTTTCCAAAGTCCATTAATATCAAATCTGTTTGAATACTTCTATCTCTGTTGAGGTGAGATCTTGCATGGTATTTATTAACTGCGACTCACAAAAGTATCCTTTCCTGAAACCGTGTTGCTCTTCCTTGATCCATAACATTAGAGTGAATGATATGTTCCATCACTTTCGAGCAGATTAAAGTGAGGCTGACTGGCCTGTAATTGAGTGATAAGGTCTTGTCTCCCTTTTTGTGGATAGGGCTGATACATACCTGAATACCAATCATTGGACAGAATACCTGTGTCCAAAGTGACTCTGAAGATCGTGGTCAGTGCGGGAGCCAACACATCCGCTTATGTTTTCAGGACCCATGATGTGATGCCGTCTGGTCCAGCGGCTTTATTAGGATTTAGCTCTTGTAGTAACTTCCGGACACCTAAGTTCCTCACTTATTTCTATGTCCAGGATAGGTGTTATGTCTAGAATTTTATGAAATTTGTGATAATATATAAATTTTTGGCAAATTATTAAAAATTGATATTTTTGAAATTTAACAGTCCTCGAAGTATACTTTATGAATCTAATTATATGTACGCAGCTGGGAGGAAAAGCCGTCTATGATTTGAAAAATTTGATCATTCCTATTATCATGATTATCAACAGATATACATTTTCCCAAAAAAGACCTCAACATGTTTTAGGTCTTTTGGGAATAAATTTATATCTTCAATACGAAAGGTCAAAAACAGTAATTTGTAAAATGGTCTCAGTGGTGTAGACTTTTGCAGAGGAGGAGGGGGGGGGGCAAGGGGGAAAGGTAAATTTTCAGGGGAGCAAGGCAGATTTTCAGGGGGCAAACTTTGACGAAAATGGTCAAATGGTCAAAAATGGGTTAAAAATTACATAAAAGGCCTCTCACAGGAAAGGGGGAAGACTTCTCATAGAGGAGCAGCTGCCCCCCCCCCCTGGCTACGCCACTGAACGGTCTATAGATTTGTCCGTTATATAAGACCTTTTTGTACAATAATAATAATAAATATGTGCTCAGTATACATGGTATACGTAAAGCTATTTGTATTGATCGATTTTCCAAATACGCGTAAACAGTTTTTATTTGTCATCGGAAAACAGTGCCCTAGCCCAACGCTCAAACATGCAGAATGTAATAAACAGTCCATTAGTCCAAAGACTACAAATGCAAAGAAATCTTGTGACAACACTGATAATGTCAACTGGGATTGTGTGTTCTCTAAAAACCAAAATGGCCAGCCAGCAAACAGGTAAGACGATTTAGCTCTTTACAATGCACATTGAATGGGTTAGGCCGCCCCCTATTCTAAACGATTTTTAATGTAAATAATTCTTAATTTATCGTGAATGTCCGGTGGAGTTGGAACCTAACCCATTGTAGCATAGTATCAGTGGCGCACACCGACATCGCCCGGTTAATAATTACATTATACAGCAGAGACACTGAAATTTATACCCGGGATCGATACACGTGAATGTGCTATGCACGATTTTATATTCCCAGCTAACACACTACGTTTTCACGACATTCGCGGACGTTGGACTTAGGTTGTCATTTACGTTGTTAATACGTAAATCTGTGAACTCGTATTCGTGTAGTGACAACGTTATTTTCGACGTTGATTTTTGGACGTTGATATAACATCATTATGACGTTGTAATGACGTTGTTTCGACGTTGATGCAATGTTTGACCAGACCTGGTGACAACGTTTGAATAATACGTTCAGAAAACGTTACACAAATACGTATCTGAAAAATAGTTTAGATATTGACACCACAGAATGTAAATTCTTCCATTCCAAGGAGTTTGTTGTCCAGCAAAAATTTTCTTATCGTGTCATTTGACGATCGCCTTTAGGCGTGAAACTCAAAGTAACGACTTCTATTCCTGAAGTTCTAAACTTAAAATTTTTATACGCTCTCCCTTTGTGGGATTGAGCATCATTGTTGCCGGATGTTAATATAATGTCTTTTAAGACAGTAAAATCACGTTGTCTCGACGTATAAAGCACGTGGTTAAAACGTGGTTTAAAAGTCATGAACTGACCCAGATACAACGTCATCTACGGACGTCGTTAGTACGCAAATTTATGACGTTGTTTCGACGTATAAAGTACGTTATTACAACGCCGTGTAAATGTCATGGTCTGACCTCTCGATACAACGTAATCTACGGACGTCGTAATTACGTTAATTTGTGAACTCGTATTCGTGTTGTGATTTTCGGACGTTGATATAACGTCATAGTGACGTTGTTTCGACTTTCACAACTTGACGTCGAAACAACGTCATAATGACGTTACATTAACGTTCGGGAATAACGTTTTCACGACACGAATACGAGTTCACAGATTTACGTACTTACAACGTCCATATATTACGTTTGTACGACTTTATATAACTTTTAGACAACGTTGTAACAACGTAAAATTGTTAGCTGGGTTCATACGATAAATCTTTGGATACCGGGGTAGAAAATGATGAATATCTCCCGTAATTTATTTAGTCTAAAGAAGCCAGATTTTGTTCCTTGCACTTGAATATATGTGTTGAACGAATATGATAGTCGTTAGCTTGCGTCTTGAGAAAGAAGCTTGCGTCTTGAACTCAAAAACTTACAAAAATTCTGATTTTATATGTGCCAAACTATAGCGCAGCGTAGGCTAGCTCTACTCACTCGTGGAGGCAGTGTATGACCATTGACCTCATCATGGCGTATACATGCTCACTCACCCACAGAGAGGTCATTTACCAGGCTATTGTCAGTAGCCTTAGTCGGATGTCCCTCGGCTCATTATGCGTCTCAAAGGTCGGAACAAAATGGCCATACGTGGCTGTGGATTCAACCTACCATGGCGATTTCGGGGCGATGACACTGTGTGGCGTAGCCTAGGTTTTCGGAAACGGAAACAAACTTGTTCACCCCAATTGTTTGTGCCCAGTGTGCCCAAGAATCTAAAAAGTGTGGGGATGTAGGGTGCGGAGCAAAAAACATTAAAATGTCATAACGTAAAAATGGGCTAATCACGTCCCACATTTGCGCAACATGTACTTTGTACTTTGTTTCTTCACCCACTGTACGTATATACATAACAAGCAGAGGTAAGTGGTTACATAACTCCTTGGTAACTGGATCGCGCACCTCCAATGCCATAGACTTTGTGTTGCGATCATTTCGATCGTGGTGCGGAATTCAAAAGCATGATCCAGTTAACATGGGATTACACGTAACACTTCGCTGGCGAATAGCCGTGCATTCGTAGGTCATTGTGTACATTGGATGTGAACGGTGACATGTAAATAGGGTGATGATGTTAGAGCTTATTAGAGTTTGTCACTTGCTCTGTGGCAACTTGTTGTAATGTCCTGCCTCCCTTGAACTTAAACAGTTTGCCTCCATTTTTACGGAGAAACTTTAATTTTCACCCCCTGTACAACATGCAAATTGACCGTGGACCTCTTGAGCTTCATAAGTTGGTAACTATCTGTCATACCCGCATATGTTATTGCATTTTGTGATTTCTAGGCCCAGGCGAATAATTTGATACATTTTTCAGTGAATTGGGTCACAGGCACATTCCCTCTGGAATCTATACATTCTAAATTATAAAGTCTTAAAATTTAAATCTTAGTTGAGACTTGTAAATTTTTAAGTCTTTAAGATTTATTTTACATGGGGTTTGATTTCAATTTTCTTTGGGATCGGGAAAAAGAAAATCTATT
The DNA here is from genome assembly GCF_039555335.1 of Amphiura filiformis. Taxonomy (NCBI): domain Eukaryota; kingdom Metazoa; phylum Echinodermata; class Ophiuroidea; order Amphilepidida; family Amphiuridae; genus Amphiura; species Amphiura filiformis. The sequence continues at coordinate 43,183,149 of NC_092632.1, read as the reverse complement.
TTTAAATCTTCCGAAAGACTTAAACATTAAACCAATCACAACGCGATGGTCAATCGAAACGTTTTCCTGGACTGCTCAGCCGCCATCTTTCTTTTGCGATTTCGTGTGGTGGCGAGCGAATGAATGAAATGATATGGACGAATTTGTTTTGCAGAATGGCATCCCAGATGCTGTAATTGCCAATGTCAGTGACTATAACTTCCATGAAAAAGCTTACTTTGTTGTGCACGAAGGGCCAATGTAAACATTATCTTCAATCGCCGAGGTAGTAGTCTGTGCTTCTGCTGTATAAGCTTACCTATACACATAATATAATTTATAAATGGGTAAGCTTATTTCCATGAAGGATCACACTCGACCACTGCAGTGACACTGGAATTATCACATGCACTGCAGACTATTGCTTGAACTTTATGAAAGAAGTAGTCCTGACGTGGTATTACTGCCGTGAATAGACGTATTGCTTGATAAGAAGTCACACAGACTTGTATTTAATAAAAATCCCCATAAAGATTTATATTATTTTGAAATAAATCCCAGCTATGCTTAAAAGTAAACCTTAAAGGACTTGAATATTAAATCCAATGGACTTGCATTTTTGGATTTGAAATTTTAGGTCTTATTTTTTAATCCAAAGGTTTTGTCACTAATTACAGTCCGCCTTGGATTTAAAAATTAAATCTTTTAGACTTGAAAATAAGTCTTTGAAGAATTAACATTTGCTCTTTGTAGATTTAAACTTTAAATCTGAAAGTTTTATTTTTTAAATCCCTGTGGGACTGAAATTTCTAAAACTTTGTAAAGACTTATCTTAATCCTATATTGATTGGTCCCTAACTATAGTCTCTGAAAGTTGTGAAAGTAAGTCTGAAGATTTGAATTTAAATCCCTCTAATTTAGAGTGTATAAACCAGGTTACCACCCTTTTTACATCCCTTATGGGTTGAAATCCATCATTTGAAATAACTGAATTCATGATCGATGTTTAAACTTCTTTCTCAGAGACACCATTGATGGGCAAGGTTGCTGTCGTCACCGGTGCTTCTAGTGGGATCGGGAAGGCCATTGCTCTTCAGTTGGCTGAAGCTGGAGCGTCTGTTGTATTATGTGCCCGAAGAGAAGAAAAATTGCAGGAAGTAAAAGAATCCATACAAAAGAATGGCGGCAAAGCAACTACGGTGAAAACAGATGTTACAGTCAGGCAACAGGTAAGCAATAAAATTAGTACTTAGAGTAATATTAATGATGACTTAAATGTGAAATTACAAAACAATAGTTTTTTTTTAAATAAAATAACAATTCGCAATTTCTCATTCGCTAAAATGATATTACATCAAGCTGGATTTTTTACGTTGTAAAATACATTACAATTTCACCTCCAGGTAAAAGATCTAGTTCAAAAAGCAGTGACCACATTTGGACCAGTTGATATCTTGGTAAACAATGCCGGTGTTTTTGCCCTCACTATGATGAAGAATGTGAAAGAAGATGATTGGGAAACATGCATAGATGTCAATTGTAAAGTAAGTTTGTATGAGTGGCTCGTTTCTCAATGTGCCTCAGGAAACGTGATATACCCAGTCCCATCGTAGTCCCATGAGTAGTAGAGCATGCAACAATACATGGAATACTCTTCAGCATCTCTTTGTATCCTCTCTTCCTCTGAAGGACAACATCTCATTATATTGACGCCCTCTGTTGGTCAACATTATATTAAGGTTATGCATGGTTTTGCTTTATTGCCCTGCGGGGCATTTATATATTGGCACTCAATTCGTAGCTAGTCCTCTCTGTGGGATTTTCCGGGCTCAGTCCTACCGGGCATGCGGCCTAGATGTTTTTTCTTGATACTGGACCCCCAGCCCATCATGCCTTAAAAACATCAAGGCCAGGACAATTGTGGGCGAAGCGCGCGAAAAATTGCAATTTCAATGCTAAAATGAGCAAAATAGATGACAAAGGAAGATTTATAGGCCTTTTACAACTTTTGGTTAATTAAGTCCCAGTATTTTGTCCCAGTGTTTTATGTTCTTCCAGGCACCAGAGGAGTTGCCCGAGCACTCAAATTTGTGATTTACATATAGAGAGGATGGAATTATAACTCTCATTTTTGAGATTAGAGTTCAAGTTCGGGATAAAAAAAGAAGGAATTTCCAAGGGGACGTTTGGCAGATCTACTGGCTTTATCGAGATAAATGCGCGCGAAGCCCGTGTTAATTTGGCATTTTAATACTAAATGGGCCAAAATGGGGTTAATTTTGGGTCTATCAAAAGGAAAATGTAAATAGTAAATTTTGTCAGAACATTTCTGTCGACTGAGCAGGGAAGGGAATGACTTTCCACATGCAGTGCCGGATTTACCTTTTGGGCCCCTGAGCTAGGCCAAAATGTAGTGGCCCCCAATCTCACCATGAGGAAGGCATGTGCACTCAAGTAGCCAAGTTTTGATTTACAAATAGGGGTATAGGGGGGCCTACTATATCGTCAGTGGCGGAGACGAGCATAATTATTTTTTTGACAATTGCGCGCGAAGCGCGCGAAAATATCTATATTTTAGACATTTTAGCCCAAAATTAATTTTGCTATGTAAAGAGCCAATGCACGCGCCAGCATGGTGTGTGAGGGCTACAAAGGTACATGCACAGGGCAAATTTTGCAGGCCCTGGGCACGGGCCCATCTGGCCCAATGATAAATTCGGCCCTGGTCCCATGGCTAATCTCCATTGGTACTGATGAAGGGCGCGGTGCGGAGGGGTGATGGGTTGTGCACATAATTTGTCGATCTTGCAAAATCATTACCTGCCCTCTATTAGTTTAAGCTTGATCGCTATTGTTTTTGAGCAATATTGTTTTTTTTGTAACCCTGCGGGGCAACCTTCTACAATATTATTTCTGAGTAATATTGTTTTTTACGGTCAATGCCTCCACAACCTTCCCCATATATCATTAGCAAATTTTATTTTGCATATATATTTTATGGTGTCTAAAGAATGTAAAATACCTCTTATAAATTCAAACAATTTATAAACTGTTGAATTGAATATATTTTAAATATAGGGGGTATGTAACGGTATTGGAGCTGTATTACCAGGTATGGTTGCGAGAGGCAGCGGTCACATTGTCAATATTACATCACATTCTGGAAGGATAGTAAGTATACATTCTATAACTTTTTTTTTCAAAGTAAATTAATTTTGTCATTTTACGGGTGGTAGCCTAGCGCGGTCCCTCGATGTAAATAAGTCCAGAATTGGCAAATGTATTCAGTCAAAACTGTAATGGTCATTTATGATATGATTAAAGGTCAAAAGTATAATATAACATAATATAATATAATATAATATAACATAATATAATATAATATAATATAATATAATATAATATAATATAATATAATATTCGTAAAGTATTATTAAAATACTCTTCAACTCTTCTAGCCATTTGCCGGATGTGCCGTTTACACCGGGTCCAAGTTTTTTGTAGAAGGCATGTCTAAGTGCCTTCGTCTTGAGTTGGAAGGTACAGAAGTCCGTGTTACCAATATACAACCTGGAAACACTGCGGATACAGAAATCTTTAACAATGTTACTGATCAAGAGGTAACAGTTTATTTTTGAGTCGTAAAATTATTCTATTTTTCCAAGTGTAAAAATATTTTCTATACCCAGTACGGGGAAAGGGTATGTACATTTCAGAAACATTGCAGGTTCTTGGATTATTATCATGTTTAAGTTACGTAAAAAATAATTCTAAGAATAACACAACTTCAAGAACAAGTGTTTCCTTTTTATCGCAGGCAGCGACGATGTTGGATAAAAAATACCCACACTTTAAGAACGTGAAAATGTTGAAACCGGACGATATAGCCAGGGCAGTTCTGTATGCTGTTACCCAACCACCAACTGTTGCTGTGCAAGAAATCATGGTGCAACCCACAGACCTCCAGATACAATGATTTCGTTCCATAATACTTTAAGTGGACGATCTGATATTTCCTATAAACAAATAATCAGAGCTAATCATCAAGGAAAATATCTCATATTTATTTTGTAAAAGCAATGTAACAAGTTTTTAAAGTTTTAAGTTTATGGCTATCCATAGCGTTCATCACAGTTGTTTGATGGCATGTTGTAGTCATGTAAAGTTGAACAAAAATAAATGATGGAGCTATTTATCTTATGTTGTTTGCATCTTCACAACGGGTAGACACTTGATTGTATTAGATCATCAAAACAATGACTGATCAAATGGCAAGGAAATTTTCAAAAAAACTTTTTATCATGAAGTGTAAGGTATAACTCATATTATTTGGCTAAAATTAAATGAAAAATATATGTTGATAGCGCCCTCAGTTTGCACACAAAAACGCAGAAAAAGATGAATAATTTGATATTGAAACGAAACTTTCTGTTAAAAATAGCTATATTAAACTAAATATTACTTTAAAAGCTGTTGGTATTGTCCAGGTCTAGAATTGAACATTATATAATGTTTTGTTAGGATAATTAATAAATGATCACATCAACCAACCGTGTCATATGTTTGGGCCTACCATTGCTTCTAAAATCGACAAACTCGGGTAAGTTAGTCGAAAAGTACTAGGTCTAGCTGTTAAATGATTGAAAAACAATTTCGGGTGCTATAGGCATAAATGTGTGACATGATCTGATCCAACCAGATGAAAGTCGGTAGTAATCAATGCCGGCGGAAATATTTAAAATTATGGGGCGAGCAATTTTGGGCCTGTTTTACTGGGACAATTCCTCAGTTTACCCCATTATGGCCTAAAATATGGTATTTTATTTAAAAGGCAAATGCACAGTGTAATTCTGGTCGATTTCTTTCTGGTAGATCATGTCATTTTTGTTCTATTTTCAGTTGGTTTTGGAGGGTTGTAGATGATACAAGGGCTATATCATCCGCAAAGTCCAAATCCTCTAATTTTGTTATACGTTTCCATCGGATTCCTGTGTTATTTCCCTCTGTTGCATGTTGCATTTTCCAGTCCACCACAATCAAGAAAATAAAGCCAGACATTACATCTCCTTGCTTCACACCAGTTTTCACATTGACTCATTCTGATTCCTCCACTTCGTCTAATACTGCTATCGTCATACAATATCTGGACCTTTCTTATTATCTTTGATGGAATTCCTTAGCTAGCCATAATTCTCCACAGGTTTTCTCGATGCACGGAGTCAAACGCTTTTTCAAAGTCCACAGATATATAATGTTGACTGCCACTCTACGATTTGTTCAGCAATATTCCACAAAACAAACATCTGCTCTACTTCTTCCACTTCTAAATCCAGCCTGTTCATCTTTCAATTTGTTGTTTACTCTATCTCTAATTCTATCAATAAGTAATCTTCCAAACAAATTGCTTGGGGCAGAAGTCAACCCAATCCCTCGCCAATTTCTACATTCTGTTAGATTAGATCACCTATCGTTGGTAACTTGACAATAAACTTTTGTTGTCATGTTTTGACACCAACAAGCCAGTAAACAGTTGTGTCTTTGTCTACTTTCAACAATTCTACCGTAATTTTCATTTTTGCTACCAGATTTTGTATTTTCCAATTGCTGCTCTAATGTCTGCTTTTGAAATATGGTTATCACTGATGTCCTCAATTACCGGTACTTGGTCATTATTGTATTATTTTTGATACTGGGTTAATTGATAATGGTCTGTTTAGAACTTCTTCAAAATGTTCTCACTATCTTGCTCTCCTTGTTGGTTCTTTTGTTAATATGTTCCCAGATTTGTCCTTTACAGCATTAATTGTGCTGCATGTATCATTGCTTAAATGTCATGTAACTCCTCCATTCTCCCATTTTCCGCTGTTTGTTCTGCCTGAGATGTGAGATCATCAGCCCATTTCCATTTGTCCCTTCTCATACTTTATTGACTTCCTTGTCTTTGCTCAGGTATTCTTCTTTTAAATTCTGCTTGATTTCCTTTGCATGTTCAATATTACTCTCCAGTTTTATCCTCTCCTCTACAAAATCCCAAGTTAGCATCCCTAAAGTTAATCTCCAAGACGTGATCTCCAAGACGAAACAAGGATGACTGCCCTCAATGTTAATCAATGCTTTCTACACTCACAATATTATTGCCTTTAAATGTTGAACAAATTCCACCATATTAACAATGCCTTCGCCTTTATATAGATTATTTATTACTGTATGACATTTATATTGGCTCATATCTTCAATTGAATATTTCAATAATTCTCATCAGATCAGGGACACTCTGAAATTAAGGCAGTTACACCTTCGGCTGAAAACATCTATGTACAGGGTGAGTAAAAAAAAAAGTGCAATAGAGCAAAGAATCGATATTTATATAAGATCCAAGTTGAACTTTCCCATTGAAAGTTTTTATAAATGCCACATTCAATAGTCACCTTCTGTGAAAAAATGAAGTGACTCGCTTCTACCGTTTAATTTTTATGAGTCATTTTGCTGCGATACCCAATTTCATTATTTGTCCACGAAGTACCATGTATTTTGAATGGGAGCACACAATGCACGATAAATGCACCAGCTCTAAAACTGACTTAAACTTAAATAAGGTTGATTTTTGCTTTATTTTTATTTCTTTTTTTCTGTTCAAACAAACGTTCTAACATAACTTTAAGTCCTACATACCTCACTCGACTCCCAACTCCAGTTTTTTTAATCCCAATATGTCCAACTTACTGGATATTTTGAAATTCACTCCACTTCAATTTGCGCGCATTTCATTTCGACATTTGAAAAATCCATTATGGTTTTGATAGAGAATAAACATCTTTAAAATTTACCCCTAAAGGGAAAATGAAAATAATAACAAATAATGTTTCTTCTCCTTAAACAAGACCAAGGTCAATAACACTTTGGGTGCTCCCTTTTATTTCAATGCCAATGGGGTTAAAAAATGGAGGTGGTTCCAAATCTACCTTACACAGAGTGGGCTGACATTCAAATTTTAGATGTCTCTTGGACAAACATTAAAATCGGGTATCGCTATAAAATGTGTCATAAAAACAAAACGGTAAATGCCAATTCCTTGATTTCTTCACACAAGATCACTATGGATATGTTAATTATTAAATGTTTAAAAAGCTAAAAGGTTCAACTCGGTTCTTAAATCAAAATGGATTCTTTTCTCTATTGCACCTTTTTTTTACTCACCCTGTAGTACCACGTTTGTTCAATGATAATTAATGAAATTTATTTAGGATTATAATACAAGAATAGTAGCCTATTGCTCGAGCTATGGAAACACTCTAAGATTAATGCAATTTGAACCAGAGTGCAAGAACTATTTTTGTATCATGTGAAATAGTTCTTAATATTATTATAAACTATTCGAGGGTTCAGAACCATAAAGCCATAACTCACTATGATCAGCTCTCACAAAATTAGCATAAAGTTAGCTCCTTGCCTTGTCTTCAAAAATCAATATTTCCTTTACAATGTCCTTTGTTTTCTATTGAATTTTGTCATGATTATTGCACTGTATCTTTTATAGTGCCCTGACGATTCTATGCTCATTTTGAGGGAGCAGGTGATTGTGAGTTGAGGTTTTCTGGCTCTCAATCCTCGTATTGTTTTTATCAGACTGAATTGATAGTAAAACATTTGTTTTTTTCTTACGTAAAATCCGTCGGTGTGATTTCAACTTGAAACAAAATCCATGGTATTTAAGAGCGTGCCCTATAAAACTCTTAAGCAAATTTAAGTTTTGATAGAAACAAAAGACTAGAGATAATTTGCGCTCACAGAGCGCAGACAATCGCAAGGCATGTAACCCTTTAATGACCGTTTGATCTGACCTTTGTTTTTTTCTTACGCAAAATCCGTCGGTGTGATTTCAACTTGAAACAAAATCCATGGTATTTAAGAGCGTGCCCTATAAAACTCTTAAGCAAATTTAAGTTTTGATAGAAACAAAAGACTAGAGATAATTTGCGCTCACAGAGCGCAGACAATCGCAAGGCATGTAACCCTTTAATGACCGTTTGATCTGACCTTTGACCTTAATGTTTCCCGGGTCACGAGGTTTGTTGTCAACGAAATTGAGCCCCCAAACCCCTTACAGAAAATGAAATTATGGTATAAGATTTGACCTGATCCCTGCAAAGTGTTCAAAGTTGTGTCCCCAATTGTCAGAGATCATTTTCCCCCTGGTCATTAAGTCTGTTGTCACCGAGTTTGAGCCTCATACCCCTTACAGATGTCCATGCATTTCTAAAATTTGACCTCTACATGACCTTTGACCTGACCCCTGCAAAATGTTCCACTGGTCATGAGATTTGATGTCACTGAGTTTGAGCCCAGAAAAGGAAATTATAAGATTTGACCCCAGATAACCTTTGACCTGACCCCTGCAAAGTGTTCCAAAATATTCCCCTGGTCATAAAGTTTGTTGCCACAGAGTTCGAGTCCCGTACCCCTTGCAGATGTACAGAAAATGCATTTCTTAAATTTGACCTCTGCATGACCATAGACTTGACCCCTGTAAAATGTTCCCCTGGTCATGAGATTTTTTGTCACCAAGTTTGAGCCCCATACCCCTTACGGATGTTGAGATAATGCAATTGTAAGATTTTACCCCTTAATGACCTTTGACCCCAAATCTTTGTACAACTTTTAGACACTGGCTAAAGGCGATGCAGGTATGCAAGTGACGACATTGTGTTACGTAATTTGTGGAAGAAGAAGCATTTTTAGTGAAAATCACATTTTGGCCATAATGACCTTTGGATGACCTTTGACCCTGAGTTGGTCATGTAACATTTGTACCCCCACCCAATGGTCCCTGTGACCAAATAAGGCCACATTGGCCTAAAGCATATGGCTACGATGGTTCGTTAAAAGACAGAAGAAAGAAAGAAGAACTGACCAAAAACAGAACACTCGCAAATTGGAAATTTGCGATTGTAATAAAAAGAGCAATTTTATACTTCACCTTTCTCACCACTACTGGTATTGTAAAATATATATAAACGCCCCCATCGCCCAAAAGTTATATCCGACGAATTTTACAGAATACTTGACATGGGCATGGCTTCCGAATATGATCAAAACAATAAACATACCTTCATACTTTTGCCCTATTAGATTATTTATTTGTCTATATTCTCTACATTTTCGCATAATTCTGGTTGTGTGATGATGATCATACGAGCGTGCCCTATAAAACTCTTAACCAAACCTAAGTTTTGATAGAAAAACCCTAAAAAGAGCAATTTTATACTTTTCCTTTTCACGTCGAACTCCCTCTCCACTACCTTTCGAGCTGGTATTATTGAAAAAAATATATAAAAACGCCACCATCGCCCCAAAGTTATATCCGACGAATTTTGCATTTTGCAGGATACTTGACATGGGCATGGCTTCCGAATATGATCAAAACAATAAACATACCTTCATACTTATTCCCTATTAGATCGTTTATTTGTCTATCTCTACATTTTCGCATAATTCTGATTGTGGATGATAATTACGACTTGTATAATAACAATAACATTTAACAATAAAAACCTCGCAAATCTGAAAGGTGAAGGCAATTCAAAACAGATCTGAAAAACCGTATAAGCCAAGCGGTAGTCTGTCCGTGTCGTCAATGCAATTGGGACTCTTATAAAAAATACTGTGCTGTTTTGTCAATACTTGATTCCTTAAAATAGCAATTAATCTATTAAAATATTATATAGAAATACAATTAAAACAGCCTGATGATAATGGCCGCGTCATTTGACCTGTTGACGTGAGAAATGGATAATCTGTCAGTATGGCCCTTACATTAGAGATTGTGTTGTCGTCCTATCCAATAACTCAGCACTCAAAATTTCCATCCAATTTATGTAATGGCGTTCCTGAATTCTACGCCTTGCTATTCTATTCACTATGTCACAATGGTTGCGGAATGCTACCATTGTAGTATAAATTACAAACAAGGAAATGTCAGGGGGGAAAGGAAATGAATGTTCCAATATAATGACAAATCGATATGACTTGAAATTGTTTAATGTTCCTGATTTCAATTTTAACAATACGATACATGGTAATTAAAGATCTGTTGTTAGCGACGAGTGTATTTTCAGTATGGTAACTAAGGAGAAATGAAGGTAACTATTTAATTGATAATGAAATCATTGACGCTTTTACATAGCAACGACGAGAGTAGCTACCTGATAATATAGTTTTTAACTGATTTTTTTATAACTTTTAATACCGGTTAGTCACGGGTTTCAGATAATTGGCCACTCTTTAGAAATAGAATATCCTCCGGTAATACAATGTATTACAATATGCTTGTTTCAAAGTTAATTATATTAAATGTACTTGGACTATGGCGGCTACCCATGCTAACACTGTATAGGCGGTTACATTATACAGCAAATCTTTGCCCTAATGTGGATTGTCAGATGCCATTCCGCGTTCTTTTGTGCTTGTAGGTGGGTTGAAATCTTCCGTTTCTCGTACAAAATGTATGTGCACCGTCACACTCCTGTCATATTGCATGACAATAGTTACGTAACCATGGTAACGTATTTTGTAATTCCTGTAGATTATAGACTCTGCTAGACAGGACACAATGAAGTGCTTGGATGCGCGAACTTTGTGAAAAACGGAATACGAAATATATTACGCCAAGGCTAGACGTAGTATAATATCATTTGGTTAAATTCCAATTTGATTGACAGTCTCTCTATTGTAGACCTGGATTTAGTAGCACTCGCCTCTCAATATTGCGGCCCGAGTTCGAATCCTCGCAGTGCCTTGAGAGAGCATGGTTGTCGATCCATGACCACCCTCCAGTTTTTTCCTGCAATCTCTTCCTATATTCCTGTGTGTCATTCCGGTTCATATCGTTGTTGCACTTCACTATGTGGTAATACGAGTGAGTCGCGCATTATGAATCCCTGTACTTTGTCATTTATTTGTAAAACTAAATGGATGTGAAAATATTGTTGTTGCAAATTACCAAAAACTTGAACCGAGCCACGGTATATTTGTAGCAACTTTTAATGTGTTTGTATGTCTGAATGGCATGATGTTGGTCTCCTGAAGTTCCGGCTAAAGATCTATTATAGTCACGGCAGGTGAGGCGATATAGTTTTCAGCGCCTTCAACCCACCAGCAGCCCAAACAATTACGTATGGGGCTTACACAATTTGTAGTGTGGTTGTACCTTACACCTGTTCAAGTCCATCCTGAAAATGCAGTTAGTGGCAAAGGGTAAAGACCAATGTATTTGTAAAGTGTGCTGAGGCTTGTGGATCGACGTATAGGTATTGTTCCTCTGTGTAATGCACTATAAATCACTGCGGGTTTTTTTTTTCAAATTTGGTATAAGAATGCATTTTATGATGCAGGTAACTAAGAAGCTTCCAATTACGAGGATCAAATTGAAAAGATAATTATCTGATGTTATAAATCATTACATGGTGACTGTTATTGTGAATTTTAAGCATCGACCCCATTTTGTGACGTTCCTAATTAGCTCTAATTGAACGGTCCGAAAAACGGACATTTATGGTATTCTGCGAGCAGACAAACATCTTCGGGGCAAGTGTGAAACAAATTACAGCATTCGGAAATAATCAAATTTATTTCGCGGTGCCTTTTAATTCTAGATATTCAATCCGTTTAGTTCTAAAACTTGAAGTCATAAATAGGGCAAGTTGTGCTTTGCTTCCTATAAATAGGTATACTGCTTTTATTTTGGTGACAAGGTTTGCCATTTCCATGAACTCTTTGTTATTTTTTTTTATCTCTTTTTAAAGGTTGTATGGTAAGGTTTACAATAAAGCCTTATTGTATTAGTTTTGTGTATTATTTATTTCAAATATTCTGACTCGATTACTACTAAGACAGGCTGTCCCCGGGAGGCTGTCACACCAGAAAATATGCAATCACATTTCAACGTAAAAGAGTGAAAAACGCAAGAGCGTAATATTTACTGTATATAATAAGTTATGTCTAGGCTACCAGAGAAACTTTAATTGGTTTCATTTAATGCTCGGATCCACAGTTATGTCCTATTATCTACAGAAAACGCGAAAAACGAAACGAGTTGGGCAACTTTCATCTTCGAGGATATCAAGCTTGTTGTACCACATACAACTGTTTGGTATTGTTATCGCGCGGTGCGTACCAAGGAAAACAAAAGAAACACACAGAAACCGTTTCTTAGGAATTCATGAGAAAAACATGCTCACTGATAAATGGACGTTAAACAGAATCACTGTCTTTCCAGGCCGAACAACGGCAGGTGATGAAAATGATATCTGAAAAGAAAAAACAAGTTTGCAGATCCGACAACGTTTGAGAAAACAGATTTATATGCAAAAATTATATTCTTTTACTTTGTGGAACCGGTAATTTCTAACATTTCTTTCAATGATCTATACGCCAAAAATGTATATAACAATAATCACTTATTTCTTCTTTTTAATTTTCGTTCAACTTTCAGTATTTAAAAAAGAAATGAAAGCATTAAAGGTGCCCATGTTTTTGTTCGCCTTCGTGCGCATTGTACGATAACAATATAAATCAATTTTACGCGGCAAAACAAGCTGGATATCCTCATCTATGATGAAACTGGCAAAACCTGTTTTCTAGACCCTAGATAATCGGACATAACTTTTGAACCCGAGCATTAAAGGAAACCAACTTAAGTGCCTCTGTTAGCCATTACTCTGTTATCCATCTCCTGAAACCTATAGATACCCTTTTATAACATGTCGGTACCCTTTCGTGTCGTTCGTATAATTAAGGATATAGTCCTTGTGTCTGCATTATCAGCTATTATTTTTTTGATTGTTTATTATGAGCTGTCTGAAGTAATGTTCAGGGGACGCCAATGGGTAATACTTCAATCAATCAATCAAATTTATTTCCATCAAAAATTAAAACATACAAATAACAAACATGCTAAAACGATGGAGGAGACACAACTAGAAGCAAAAGCCTGTAAAATGTTGTGCCCCTGAAACACTTAAAGAGCCTAAATATATAAACACAGATACACAAAATGAAAAAATACAATATACCAAGCCTGAAAGGAAAAAAGATAATACACTTGATTTCTCACCTCACACTCACACCAGGCACACTCCATCACAAAAATGTCATAGGCATGTAATAAAAAGGTATGCACATAAAAATAAATTTATATGTGTAAAACATTTATTTATATAAAATTCAGTAGTATTAACCAAATGTTACCATATCAATGAATTTTACTTGTAAATATCAAAAACAGATTTCAAGTTTGACTTAAAATGGCCTAAGGTTGCTGACATTTTAACATTTTTTGGCAATGCATTCCATACTTTTGGTCCAACCGTTAAGATACTGTTGATTTTGTGGATAGGTATTTTATAATCATTCCTATTCCTTGTATTATAGTTATGATTTTCTTTGTGAGTCTGGAAGAAATTTTCAAAAGATCTAGGTAACATTTTGTTATTATACTTAAACATAAATATAGCAACTTCCTTATTGAACATATCAAAAATATTTAATACCTTAAACATTTTGAAAATTGGTTCAGTGTGACTAAGATAATCACTATTGGAGATTACTCTCATGGCACGTTTTTGGAGTCGGTACATTTTATTCATGTGTTCTTTATTTGCATTTCCCCACAGTAATAAACCGTAATTGAGATAAGGTAATATTAGAGTACAATATAATTTATACATGGCGTCTCTTGGCAGGAATAATTTAACTTTGTTTAGTACACCAATATTTCTGGTACAAATTTTACCAATATTTTGAACATGTTTTTCCAAGTCAAATGTTCATCTATAGTAATTCCTAGAAATTTTGCTTCACTAACTCTACTTAATTTACACCCATCCAAGATGATATCAAATTCTTTGTTATTTATTACACTACTAGTCTGTGCACGGGTACCAAGATACATTAAATTTGTTTTCTTTGCATTTAATGACAATTTATTTGCTTTGAACCAATTTGAAACCTCTTGAATTTCTGTGTTTACACGTTTACATAATACAGATACATCTTTATGAGAATAAAATACCGTGGTATCATCAGCAAACAAAATTGTATTTAAGATCTGTGATGTGTTGCTGATGTCATTCATATACAAAATGAATAAAAGAGGACCTAGTATTGACCCTTGCGGAACACCGCAAGAAACGATTTCTTGAGGAGATTTGCTGTAGTTATATAGAACATATTGTTTTCTATTAGAAAGATAATTTCGAAACCAGTCATTAGATACTCCCCTAAAACCATAGTGATACAATTTATGCAATAAAATATCATGATCAATCGTGTCGAATGCTTTTGATAAATCCATGAAGATACCTAAGGTCTTCATGCCTTCATCACTGGCCTTAGTAACATCATTTAAAAAATCTAACACCGCCATATATGTTGAATGATTAGTTCTGAAACCATATTGTTTTTTATACAGAATATTATATTTTTCTAAGAAGTCATATGACCTATTGTATATTATACGTTCAAGAATTTTTGACAGGCATGGTAGAACCGATACAGGTCTATAGTTACCAAAAACTTCGGGATTATCTTTTTTTTTTATTTGCACAACTTTTGCTATCTTTAATTCGTCGGGTACAACACCTGAGTAAATTGATTGGTTAAAATAAGCATGAGTGGATAAGCTATTTCATTTGCAACTTAGTTTACTATATCAGATTTCATACCATCATAACCAGGACTTTTACCACTTCCAAGTTTGGTGATAATTTTTACAATTTCATCTTCATTAGTAGGTTTAAAAAAACAAGTCTTATCATTTGCCTTCTTAAGATATGATGAATAGTCATTTCCTGATTGCTTAATTGTAGATGCTAAAGAAGGACATATATTCGCAAAATATTTATTAAATTCAGTAGCAATCGCTGATGGGCATGTATAGGAACTACTTTTTGATACAAACTTTTCAGAATAATAGTTTTGTTTAGCCAACCGCAAAAGAGACTTTAACTTATTTCTATACTTTTTATATTTTTCAATATTGTTTTCTGTGGGCTTTTTTAAAGATTTTTTGTATAAAACATTTTTTCTTCTAATACTTTTTAACAAGGCAAATGAAATCCAGGGCGATTCTGGTTTCTTCACTTTTGTGTGTACTCTTTTCCTTTTCTTTGGAATGCATATATCATAAATTTCATTATATTTAGATATGAATTTTGAGTATGTCTCATTTACATCATCAGAATTACAAACAGAAGTCCAATTGACCTTATCTAATTCCCTTTTAAAATAATCCATATTCTCATGTGTATGATCACGTATTTCGATTTCATCATTTTCTTTCTTAGGTCTGTATACATTAAGATCAGTGGTAATAAAATGGGTAAATGATCACTTATGTCAGTAATAATAATACCAGAAGTTTGATCAAATTTTGAATTCGTAATAATGTTATCAATAAGCGTTGCTGATTTTGATGTGATTCTAGTCGGTTTATTTATACTCGGATACAATGAATGAGAAGTTAAAATATCGACAAAATCATTAGTGTGTGAATGAATATCCTCATTCAACAGATTGATATTGAAATCGCCCATGAGATAAACAAGCTTTTGATTCTTTGTAGCATGAGTCATTAATGTGTCTATAAACTTGTTAAAAACTTTCATATCTTGATCCGGCGGTCGATACATTACACCAATTATAATATTTTTGGAACCAGTTTTCTCAATTTCAATAAACAGACTTTCGACGTTTTCAGGATGGTGAATTTGAGCCAGATCATCTCGCACACGATATTTTATGTCATTTCTGATATATAGACACACACCGCCACCCTTATTTTGTATTCTGTTTTTGAATTCCAAATCATAGCCTTGTAGTTTAAAATAATCATGGGGTATATCTTTCATCCAAGTTTCATCAAGTCCAATTAAATCAAACTCCATGTTGGAGCAGTGAAGAAAATCTCTAAATGAATCAAAATTTTGTTCGAACTTCTTATATTTAAATTCAGAATTGACATACCAGTCTTTGTTTTTTTCTGTAAATTGTTAATATCAATCTCAGTGAAATAAGAAGAATCACTCATATCATTTACATCAGTTAGAAATACAGTTGGATCAAACGTACGAAGTCATTACGTCTATATAGAGTGGTAGTTAGGAACTCGTAACAGCGGATGACATTCGTCTTTTGAAGCATTGGAACACACCACTCGTGTTTCTGAAACTCTAAAGAATTAGGTTTACGGGGCTGTGAGTTGTTTAATAGTACTATATGTACCCACTGGTACGGATCTTTAC